>NW_027555847.1:610953916-611553916 GCF_003287225.1 Phascolarctos cinereus
ACAATTCAACCGTAATGGAGCCACAGTTTGAACAACTCAAGATTTAGCAGCTTCTACTTTAGAGTACTGGAGAGCTTGGAATATCATATTTTAAAGGGCAAAGGAGCTAGGATTACAACCAAGAATCACTTATCCAGCAAAACTGTGCATAATCCTTCAGGGGAAAAATAGATTTTCAGTGAAATAGAGGACTTTCAAGCATTCTTGATGAAAACACCACAGCTCAATAGACAATTTGACTTTCAAATAGAAGACTCAAGGGAAGCATAAAATAAGTGAACAGGAAAGAGAAATCATAAGGGACTTAAAAAAGGGATTAATAAGGTTAAACTGTTTCCATTCCTACGTGGAAAGATGGTATTTGTGATTCATAAGACCTGTGTGAGTTGAATATAAAAAAAATTAAGCTAAGCAGTGAGAGAGGAATGGACTGGGAGAAAGAGAAAGAGAGAGATAGAACGGGGTAAATTATGTTACATGAAAGAGGAAAGCAAATGCTTTTTCCTTGGAGGGGAAGAAAGAGGAGGTAAGAGGAAGTCAGTGAACGTTACTCTTATCACAATTGTCTGAAAGAGGCAATAACATACACATTCAATTGGATACAGAAATCTATCTTACCATATAGGAAAGTAGAAGCATAAAGGGATAAGAGAAAGTGGGGAATGATAGAAGGAAAAGCAGATTCGGGGAGGGAGTAATCAGAAGCAAAACACTTTTGAGGAGGGACAGGGTTAAAGGAAAGAGAGAATAGAATAAATGGGAGGAATGGATGGAGAGAAATACAGTAAGCAATAATAATTGTGAAAAAAAAACATATTTTGAAGTAACTTTCTCCGATAAAGGCCTCATTTCTCAAGCACGTAGAGAACTGAGTCAAATTTATAAAAATAAGATCCATTCCCCAAAAGATAAATGATTAAAAAATATGATCAGTTTTCAGATGAAGTAATCAAAGCTATCTCTAGCTGTATGAAAAAATTAACTCACCTTTGATTTGAGAAATGCAAATTAAAGCAATTCTGAGGTACTACCTCATACCTATTAGTTTGGCTAATAGAGTAGGAAAGGAAAATGACAAATGTTGTAGGGGATGTGGAAAAAATGAGACATCAATGCATTCAAAGGGCTATAAAACCATGCATACCCTTTCACCTAGCAATATCACTACTAGGCATATATCCCAAAAGAGACAGAAAAACTAAAAGGGAAAGGAGCTATATGCACAAAAATATTTATAGCAGCTCTTTTCTGGGGACAAAGAATTAGAAATTGAGGGGATGCCCGTCAATTAGGGAATGACTGAATAAATTGTGGTATGTGGTTATGATGTAATGCTATTTTTCTATAAGAAATGTTGAGCAAGATGCTCTCAAAAAAACCTGGAAAGACTTTGATTGATTCTTAATGTTTTATACAGTCACTAGCTTCTACTTGACCAATTCTAATTTTTAACTTTTTCCTGAATTAGCTTTTATACTTTCTTTTCCATTTGGCCAATTGAACTCTTTAAGGAACTATTTCTTTTGTAGATTTTTCTATCTCCTCTTCCATTTAGACAGTTCTCCTTTTTAAGCAGTTTTCCAAGCTGTTGACTCTGTTTTCTCCCATAATTCTCTTGCATCATTCTCATTTCTTTTTACAATTTTTCTTCTATCATTCTTATATGATTTTTAAGCTCCTTTTTTAGTCATGAATTATTTCCGGGCTTAAGATCACTTCCTGTTTTACTTTGGAGACTTTCCCATAGGTGTTTTGACATTGTTGTCCTCTTCTGAGTTTGTGTCTTGGTCTTCCCTGTCAGCATAACAAATTTCTAAGGTCAGATTATTTTCTTGTTGTTTTTTGCTGATCTTTTTTTGGCCTTTTTCCTTTCTTTTCAAGTTGAGCTGTGCTGCTAAGGTGAAAGGGTAACTGTCTCAGACTTCTTGTGCCAATGGCAGTAGGCCCTGGCTATTTACCTGGTTTGGTGCTGAAGTTGCCCTGAGGCCCACAGGGGATCCTCATTTTTGGTGCTATGTTGAGGGGTAGATGGGTGGTGGCTGATGCTACTGGAGGCCATAGGGATCTAACAGCTTACCTGGTACTGAACTGGTGTCCCAGAAATTGTGTCTGGCATGTGCTGAGACCCGGTGGGGTATTTCTGCATTTCCCTGGGGCTACACTGAAGCACCTGTTGGTTCTTAGAGCTTGAGTCTGCAAGTTCCCCTGGCTATGCTAAGGCATGTGGGGGGTCCTGGTGTTAGTCTTTGCTTGTTCCACCACATTGGGGCTTAGGATCTCCCACTGGTTTGTTGAGATGGGTCTTACTACTGGCTTGCTGAGACATTTCCTACCCTGGAATGTGCTACCTTTTACCCTAGTGACAGACCTTTGTTACCAATCCTCTCACCCTCTTGGGCTAAAAGATTGCTTCATTCCATCTTTTTGCTGCTTCTGGTGTTCCAAGATTTGTTTTTGGGTGCTATTTTCTGGTTGCTTGGAGTTGAATATGGGAGCAGTTACAGGGATTATTCTTTACTCCCAGATATCCTTGAGTATGTTTGTCTCTTTTTTTAAACCACTTCTTGCCCTAGTACCTCAAATACTCTGCTTCAAGGTTGAGCTCCAAAGTGGGAATCTTTTTGAAAATAATAATTAATTTGATATTTTCCCCATTTTCTTTAAAATCCAGAATACACATACTTTTATATCTGACAATAGAGTGATCCCATGGCTGCTAGAATTGGTTTCCTGCCATTAAGGAAAATATCATTATTCACTTTGGAATACCTTAAAACTTACCTCTCAGAGTATGATTTCAATCTTCAGTCTCTACTGTGCACCTGATTTCCTATGTTTTGTTAATTTTCCTTTTTATTGTAGCTCAGGCAGTTTTCATCTTTTAATAGATGCAATTTCCCAGTGTAACCTTTTTTCCCCTAAACTGCTCTAGTTAGCCATATAGAGTATCCATAATCGTGACTTTGGAGAATTTCAATTCAAGCATCAATAATGTTAATTAAAACTGGCATGACCTTGGTCAAGTAACTGAAACTTCTTGTACCTCAGTTTTCTCATCTCAACAATGTAGGGATAGCATAGTATGAACTCTGATATCCCCTCCAGTTTGAAATATATTATCCTATGTCCTTTCACCAGAAGATTATAACTTTTTTTCTTGCTACACATGAAACATATGCTCACATATTAATTATAACAACACACAACTTCCATCTATACTTCCCTATAACACATATTTTCTGGACTTTCCCCTATACAGAAGGCTAGCTAATTGCTTAAGACTGTAATTGTCAGATATGTCCACCTACCATCACTTATTCACTAGTCAATCCTATATTTTAGAATTCATATCAGAAACAAAAAGCAATCATGTAGAGAAGTTCAACTGGGTGTTGTGCATCTTAAAAATCTAATTAGACCAGACACCTGAACCAATGAGGTCAGTTTGTTCTCCTGACATCCTCTCAGTATGTCTGGGATGGTAGTGCTTATGGTAATTACATTAAAGAGACAAACAATTATGGTTCTCCCAGTGGTATAATCCTATCAAGGGAAGTACTTACTGGAATAGAAAGCACAATGTGGCAGTGAGATCAGCATTACTTTAAGTACTACAAACTACTTACTGTGGCTAAATAACCTAAGTAACAGTCTTCTAAAAGCATCATTGTAGTTGGCAAAAAGGGGTTACTTTTGAGGCTAAAAAAGAGTTATCACCTCTCATAGGTACATTAAATGGTCTTCATTGCAAAAAAGAGTTACTCAAAGTACTACTGCTAAAGAAACAAATTCCATAGTCTATGTATTTCATTAAATATTTTTTATGCTGTTTTCATGAGAAAATTCTATTGCAAAGACTTTCTCATTCGTCTTTTCTTATTAAATCAGAGGGGTAAAACCATACAAACCCAAGCATATTTCAAAACCTACATTTTACCCTTATAAATTTCTGTAGTTTTAATTAAGATAGTTGTCTACTTGCTATTCAGAATTGGTTTAAAGGAGATATATAAAATGGTGGTGAGATAGTCTAGGAAAGTTTTGTTGTGTTGTTTATTTGATTTCCATTTTGTTTTGGTATACAGGGCACATATTCTTTTAAAGTAGACAGAGGAGAAGTAGCTGTTAAAGGGTAAAGATTAAATATGAAATTAAAAAAAAAGAATGAAAGTATAAAACAGGATGTATTTTGAGGAGACAGGAGAGATCTCATGATGGACAGCCTCAATAATATAGGAATAACAGTCATCTGGTAAAAGAGAGGTTGATTGAGTTTCTCTTGAATGAATGAATGAATGAATGAATGAATGAATGAATGAATGAATGAATAGACAAGCATTTATTAAACATTTTCCCTAAACAAAGTGCCATGCTAAAATCTAGGTATACAAATCGATAAGATGCACCTTTATCTAAAGGACCTCACATTCTAATAGGATGACATAACAAATACAGTGTATCACAAAAAATCTTAGTGCACTTTTAAGCTTTCATAGTTTAGTAATATGCTTAATGGCTTAAAACTGTACTAAGAATTTTGGAAAACTATATAGAAGTTTTGGAGACAAGTAGTTGGAAAATCCTGTGAGCCTTAGAAATTATCAGCAAAGCAGATGGTAATACATCTATTTTAAAGTAACTTACATTGAAAATAAAACATATCCATTTTTAATGTTGAACCATTTGACAGTGCCAAGAACTTTTGTGTCAAGAACTATCTTTTCCAGGTCTTCAGTATCTGTGGCTGCTGCGTGAGTGACTGGTATGTGAGTGTGTGTGTGTGAAGTGGGCAAGTGGGAGTGAGGAGGGAACTAGTGATGGAGCAACTTTTATAGCCATTTGACAGGTTTTACCTCCCCAAAGTTTGTTTGCTTGTATAGCTGCTGCAAGACCAGGTTAAAAGCAGGATTAGTGGTCTAAAGGCATTGATATTCCTGAAACTCTTGAGCTTAGGGACCTGGGTTGACTCCAGAGCATGATCTGAGGGGAATTGGGGGCAGTGGTTTGACCTGATTCACTTTTCCTCAGGTTCCTTTGCTGTTTCAGTTAGACTGAAATGCTTGTTCTATCAGTAGCAGTGATTCAATATTTGAACATGGAAGATCCTTTCTCCACTGGAATTGCACCCCTGGATGCTGGCTGCATAGACCAGGCTGGGAAGTAGGTATGGCCATCTTGAAGTCTATCACTGCTTTTTACAGGGCATTTGGGCTTACCATGGCCAATGTCATCCTTAACTTCTCAATTTCATTCATCCTTCATATTCAATCAGCTGCCAGCTTTTCTCATTTATCTTTACACAACAGCTCTTGCATGTGGTCCCTTATGTCTTCTCAGACAGCCACCCCTGAAAACCAGGTTCTCAAATTTCATCTGCTTTATTAAAATAGTCTCCTATTTGGTGTCCTGGCCTCATGTCTTCCCAATCTTCTTCCATATCTTCCATATAGCCATCAAAGTGAATTTCCTAAAGTGTAGCTCTGAACATGCACCCTTCCATTCAATAATCTCTAGGGCAACTTACAGCTTCTTGAGTCAAACATAAACTTCTCTGTTTGGCATTTAATCATTCTACAACCAAGTTCATTCTCACCTTTCTATTTTTTTCACCTATATTACTCTACTTCATGCAATCAATAGCTTGATTATAGTAGTTTGTTTGCTAAAGAAGTCAAACACGACACTGCCTCCCATTTCCTTGTCTTTCCAGTGATTATCTTTCCCAGAATTCTCTCCCTCCCAATCTCCACCTTCTAACAGATTTCTCTTGAAATCTATGATTTCCTTCAGTTACACTGTAAGCTACTTAATGGCAGGAACTATTTCATTTTTGTCTTTGTATAGTTCTTAATACAGTGTGTGCAATGTTATAGGGGAAGGGCTTATCCTTAATACAGTATGTGGAATACTATAGAGGTAGGGATTGGACCCATGATTTTATTGTTATAGAGTTCCACAATATGAAAAAATCCCCTAAAATACATTTAACACCTTTTGTGCAACTTATACTGCTAGAGAGTTGCCTAGAATAATGAGAGGTCAGATGACTTTATCAGGGTCACACGGTTAGTATGTATGAGAATGAAGATAACTCACAACCAGATCTTCTTGCTGTAAAGACAGTTATCTATCCACTAGGCTACACTTGCTGTCATCAAATAGGTACTTAGTAAATTCATATTGATTGTCTGATCTTTTCAGTTCAGCCTACTGACCTAGCCTGCCCAGGTATTTTTGCATCCCTGGTGTCATTCAATGTGTTATTTGTACATCCCAGTTATATGCCATCTACAAATTTTTACTTTACAGACTTACATTTTCTGGCTTCTTCTGAATCCTTGATAGAGATTATGACTGTTACAGTAACAAGGAGAGAACTCTGGATCTCCTAATCAGGTTCCATTTTGCCTTAAGTAAATTACTGTTCCTTGTGTTTGGTCATTTAATGAGTACAAAATCTACTATGCCCTCCTTTCCTCTACCCAGAAACTCTCTATCTTGTACAAAAGAATGCATCAGAGAGTCTTTCAAATATATTTCACAAATTAAATTTCAATATGCTTACAACACTGCCCTCATCTACCAATATAATTATCCTGTCCAAGAAAAAAAAAAGAAAATGGAATTACTTTAGTATTCTCTGTGAAAACAGGCTGGATATTGCCTTCACTGATTCCTGTGCCAAGTATTCACAAACCTAATGTTCTTAACACAAGATAAAAGTCAAGTTAATTGATTAATATTGTACAGATTCTGCTATTTCCTCATTCCTACAATGTGGGGCATTTGCTCTAATCCTTTGCCACTGCTTAAGAATCCTACAATCTTTCAAAGGTCACCATCAACAGTAATTCAGCAATCAGTGCTCTTCATTCTGGCCACATTAGAAAGTATTTTTCATCTAGATCTGGAAATGATGGGTGATATCTTAGACAGAGAAAATAACATTAATAATATATGAGGAAAGCTATAACATATATTGTAAGTTATGATAAAATGCAATATTAACAATTGAAATTAATGTTTCTTTAAAGTTTTGAAAGTACTATATATACACACATACAAAAACTCTCATTCGATCCTTTTTCTCTGAGATAACTACAGGGGATTTTTTATTATTGTTATTATTAGTCTCATTTTACAGATGAGGAATTTTACAGATTTCACAATGATCTTACAACTATTAAGTATCAAAGGCAGAATCTGAACCCAGTTCCTTTGAGTACAAGTTCAGCACTCAATCCATTACGCAAGTTTGCTTGGAGCAGGGAAATAGTGGCAAATAAGATCGCCACAGTGATTTGGAACTAGATTGTAACAGTTCTTGAATGAATTAATATTTTAAACATCTTCTGGTAGATACAAATGTATGTTTACATGTGTAGACTATTTGAAACACAATCAATTTTTAAGACAGTGTTTTATCCATTTAACAAACTATTATTTTATTGTTTCAACAATAAAATACATTGATCACCTGAATTGCTTCACTGTTAAAATTTGATTTGATATTCTACAGCCTATAACTCTATTTACCTAGTTATATGTAAAGTATAGTCCTTTCAATAAATGGCTGCTTCTTGCATGTGAAAAAAGTAAGCATGTACTCCTCAGTGAATTAATTTGTTTAGGTAAGTCTGGACCAAGCTGATGGTACTGGAAAAATCTCAAGCTTTTGGTGTAATTCCTCATGTAATGATTTGCCATCCTAATGGGTTTTTTTTAATCTTCATGATTTTTCAGTGTAAGGTGGCACTCAACAGGCATTTTTTGGGGGTGATTATTGTGACTGTTTAGAAATAGAACCAAAGAGTTACAATAACTGCAAGCGTAAGAAATGGCCATAATACATACATAAACATACATATAAATAAAACACACTTATACATATGCAGATATACACATATATATATATATATACATACACATATATATTTATATGCACATAAGTTTATTTTGAAATTATATAACAACTATTGTTGTACTGATATGTGATTAAAATTGTAAGACCACACACAATGAAAATAAAAAGGATAAGGTAAAATGAAATACTTTTTATAATTTTTTCACAACAAAATAATTTTTTTTATCTATATCAATTATATTTTAATATAAAGTGTGATTGGATATTCTTTATTATTTTTTAATGTCTTTGTGTAACACTTTGTGAGAGGTAATTTGAATTTTTGACACTAAATTCAGTTCTGGTGTTTTGTTTTGATGAACTAACAAGAAACTTCATAAAGATGTATTGCTCCAAAGTGAAGAAGTACATAGGTGTCTGCACGTATTAATTGATGATATTCTCGTTCACCAATTATACAAAAGTTATTATTGGAATGAAATTCGCGTCTTTTAAGGCATCAGTAATTTTTGTTGATTCATCCAGTTTTATATTTTATTGCAATTTTAACAAATGAGTTCACACTCCCCCTCATCATAAGTTGGAATAATTTTAATGGGTAAGGAAATTCCATTTCCAAATTTTTAAAGTGACATATTTTCAGAAGAAAAAACTTACTTTTGGTCACTGTCTTGCTCATATCCATAGCTTCCTACTCTCATTAGTTAATAATTTAATGCAAAATTTATACCTACAAAAAAGGTTCACAAGTAATGATACTAATTAAAGTCAAATAACAGGGATGTATCTGATAATTTGGAGGGTTTTTTTGGAGGGCCAACTTTTTTAGAATGGTTTAAATAATCATTATTTTTACCTTTTAATGTAACTAATGAATGCATGAAAACAAGTGTCAGTTTTACTATTTTCTTGTTATTTCCCTGTGCTTGAATAATAATAACCTTATTATTAAATGAAAAATTTCTTTGAAGAAATATTATTTAAGGTACTTAATCATTTTGTGCAGGTTAGTGTAACTAAAGCTACATAATTTAATCAGTAAATCCATTTAAATGAACACAAAATCTGCAATACATCAATACACAAGGATGGAATGGATAAAATATGACACTAATGTCAACCTCTCCACATCATAGAACTCTTAACTCTTCTCTCAGGTACCATCCTTGACATATGACTCTTGTCGTCAAGAAGTTAAATATAATTAAAATTAATTTCTTTCTTATTTTTTTTCAGTGATTGGGGTTAAGTGACTTGCCCAGGGTCACACAGCTAGTACGTGTTGAGTGTTTGGTCTGAGGCCAGATTTGAACTCAGGTCCTCCTGACTTCAGGGCTGGTGGTCTATCCACTGTGCCACCTAGCTGCCCCTCAGTCTTATTTTTAGAAGGAAACATAAAATAGACGTTCAAACATGGTATTTGGTTTTTTTTGTTATAAATAAAAATTAAAAATAAGATAAAGTAAAATTCTCATGTGCACAGAATACAAAAAGTGGATTATGTATGACATTGTGAAGCTCCATTTCATAGTACTCGATTTTTAAAATGGCACCAACAAAAGCATATAATAAATACATCACATTACTTTCAAAACAATCCTGTTTCTCTTTATTTCTTTCTGTTCTATTTTGTGCATTTTAAAAATGTCTCAGCAGCTCTCTTTTTCATAGCACTATTCATAATCTCCCCTTCATATGGTTACATTAAAAACTGAGGGAAAAAAGACATCTTTTAACAAGTAAGCATATTTAATCTAAATGAATCAACATGGTAGCCATGATGGCAAATATATGCCTCTTTCTGCAAATTGAATATCTCCCTTCTCTGTCATGATGTGGGTACCATGCTTCATAGGGGCAGCTGCATGACTCAGTGGATAGAGCACTGGGCCTTGAGTGAAGAAGACCTGAGTTGAATACAGCTTCAGACATTTAACTAAGTGTGTGACCCTGGGCAACTCACTTAACCTCAGTTTGTCTTAATTCACTGGAGGAGGAAATGGCAAACCACACTATTATCCTTGCAAAGAAAACTCCAGGAACAGTGTGGTCCATAGGGTCATGAAGACCCAGATATGGCTAAACAACAACAACAACAATTAACCCTCTAAAGACATAGCTTTTCATTTTATTGATAAAAATTTTCAAGTCTTTCAAAGCTATTTTTCTTTAAAATGTTGATGTTTTTGTATAAATCATTCTGATTCTATTGACTCCATTGAAGCAGTTCCTACTAGCCAATATTCTCAGAAATCTTTTTTTTGGTCAGTATTATTTTTGTGTTGCAATAATCTTTCAATGAATTCCTATATAACAATTTGTTCAGCCATTCTATAAGGGATGGGAACTTATACTCTCCCCATTTTTCCTTTCAATCTTAAAGGTCTCGGAATAGAACCACCACCAGGTCATCATCTTCTATTTATTTTTTAACTCTTTCAATATTTTTGAAGTTATTAAGATTCTTATGAGAAACTATTTTCTAATCTCCTTATAGAATGTTAAGTCTGTGTCATGATGCAATCTCAATTGCTCAAATCGTTTTATATATCTAGTTTTTTCTTCACTTGTGTTTTTTTTTACTTGAAGTTCCTATTCAGCTCTGTTCTTTTCATTAGAAATTCTTCAAAGTCTTCAATTCCATTAAAGATCCATAAATGGTGAACACATACACCCTTCCCCTTTTCTATCCCTTCTTAAAATTTTTAGAACAGAACACCACCATCACCACCCAAAAGTCATCTTGTTTTAAACTCTTTCAATATTCTTTGAAGTCATTAAGGTTCTTAAGAGAAATTTATTTCTTATTTCCCTCTAGAATATTAGTTCTAGGTCATTATAGAATCTCAATTGCTCAAGCAATTTCATATTTCTAATTTTCTCTTGATGCTTTTTTTTTATTTGAAGTTCCTATTCAGCTCTATTCTTTTCATCAGAAATTCTTCAAAGTCTTCTATTACATTAAAATTCTTTTTTTCATTTCCTTTCAGATTATCCTCAGAATAGCATGGTAAAGTATTCTTGCCTATAACCCTGTGCCTTTTTGCCTTTTGGGATATTGCATAACTAGATCTCTCATGTTAGAAGCTGCCAGGTTTTGTGTGATCTTTAATGTGGTTGCTTAGTACTTAAATTTCTTTCTGGATTCTTGCAATATATATTTTCATTTGATACGGGAGCTCTGGATTTTGGTGATGAATTTCATGGGATTTGTGCTATGGGTGTTTCAAGAGGTGATTAATGGATTGTTTCTACCTTTACCCTAGGCTAAATAGATCTGGATAGTTTTCATGCATGATTTTTTGATATATAGTGTCCAGAGTTGTTGTTGTTGTTGTTTTTTATTGTGATTTTTGTGAAGTCTAATGATTCTTAATTTATACTTCCCTGATCAGTTTTTCAGGTTTTTTATGTCAAAAAGCTTATATTGTCTTCATCTTTTTAATGTTTTGATTTGGTATTAATATGTCTTTTGGTCTTATGGGGCCCCTGGTTTCTGTTTAGTCTCAGTTTTCAGGGAGTTGGTTATTTGAATGAATTAATTACATTTTATCTTCTTAGTTATTATTCCCCCTCCTATTTTTTTCTCCAGAATTTTAGATTCATTAAAAAAAAATCATGCTTCATTTCTTCTACATATTCATGCAACCCATCTGAAAAATCCTGTTTTTCCTTTCCATCTCTGGTTACAGTTGTTACAGAGTAATTTTTTCCCTTCTTTCTTGGAATTTTTTTTGTCTTTAAGTCCATACTTATTTCCATACTATTCAATGTCTTTAGTTTACTCCTCTCCAGCTTTAGTTTTATAATCCATGCTTTGAATCATATTTAGGGACTCCACCCCATTATTCTATACATGGAGTGATCATCACTACTTGGTTTCTAACCTCTACCTGCTTGACTTAGATCAACTCTTTACCTTTGAATTTCAGGGTGTGGGATCTTTGATGTCTTCTATGTTATTTCAGGATAAAGTAGTAGGGACTCTGGAACCCTTTGGCTGCTGGGCTATCCTGGTCTGAAAGCTGCTGCACTTAACTAATTGCTGCCCTTCCTGGTTTCTTCTGGGACCCTTACTGTTGGTTTTGACCACTCTGCCACTTTTTCAGAGGAGCACTCAATTATAGTTGCCTCCAGACAGAAAGTCATACAAGCTACATATTTCTCTGCTCCATCTCTAGTTATTCTATGAGCTATAAATTTGTGTGCTGTAGCTAAAGTGGCTTTTCTGGAGGGAGAGATTCCTTTCCCCTTTATGGCTAACTTTTTGTTCTATTTGGGGTAGAAGTAACCTAATATCATTTCTCACTGGATTTCTTGATCTTTATTTGGTCTGGTATGAATCTCAAGTTTTTGTTGGATTAAGTATACATAGGATCTGAAAGGCCTACTTACCTTTAATCAGGCAGTCTTCTTGTCCAGAAGTTCTTGACTATATTATTTTTATACCACAATGGCTCCTCTTTTGAGTCCTTGGAGTGCACACACCACTATTACAGACCACTGGAATAGTTTCTTATGTGTTAATTGTATAATTATTATGTTTACTTTGCTTTTATAGTATAGTATTGCTGTTTTCAAGTATTTTAAATTAATTTCTTTAATCTTTTAGCATTTTCATTTAAATTTTTGAAGTGGCACACATGGTTGTTTTTTAAAATCTGTTTTCTTCTTTTTCCTTCAGGTTAGTCATATCTCCCATGTTTCTCAAATTGTCTATTCCTCATAGCATAATCCAATTCCATTACATTCACATGTCACAATTTGTTTAGTCATTCCCAGTCTTTGGGTGAATAGTTTGTTTCCAGCCTCTTGACATTATCCCTCTATAGTCCATGAATATTTTTATAAATGTGGGTAATCGATTAGTGTCACTTAAATATTGACAGTATATAAACAAAATAGTTGAAGCTCTTAAAGATAATGAATGATTTGATAACTTTTATTATATAATTTCAAATTATTTTTAGAATGTTTGGGCCAGTTCAAAGCTTCACCAAAAATACATTGCCATAAGAAAACCATTTCAATCATTTTTTTGTTTGTTTTGTCACCTAGGGATAATCAGCAACTGTAGACTTCTCTCTAGATGTTGGTTTTTCCTCACAGTCCCCAGCAGTTTTCCTACAGGGTTCTAATAGCTATTGTTTCATAGAGTCAGATTTTACCTTGACTTAATTAAGTAGGCAAATCTTTTTAATTGGAGTTATCTAAAAGCAGACAGTTAATAATTACTGGAGGCCTTAAAAGGACCTGATTTTCCTATGGTTGAGGATGTTGTAGGAGGGATTCCTTTTACATGAACTAGAGTGTGTGGAGTTTAAATTACTTTCAATTCTCAAGTTTCCTGAGTCTTTGAAAAATTATGACATCACAGGAAAGTCAATCTCATTTCTGGAAAGCATGGTAAAATTAAAGAGATTGGTTTTATTGATTTGGCTCTAATTTAAGGAAGGAAGGAAATGAGTATATATTAAATACTTATGATGTATCAGTCATTGTGCTAAGTGCTTTACACACATCACCAAATTTGGGAGGTAGGTACTATTATTATTCCTATTTTGCAATGGAGAAAAATGAGGCAAATTAACTGACTTGCCAAAGGCAATACAACTAGTAATTGTCTCTGGCCAGATTTAAACTGAGGATTTCCTTATTAGAGGCTTACTGTTCTATCTACTTCATCTGCTAACTACTTAACTGGTCCCTCTATACAAGGCAAAGTTATTCAAGAATATTCACTCTTTGCTCTAAATTGCTTCTTACTTTCTTCCTCTTTTGAGTGTAGAAAATTTACTTAATCAATGAGCAAGCACTTGAACCATATCTAAACATTGAATAGGCACACATATTACGATTGTTCTTTTCCAGCACCATGAGTCAAGTTCAGTGCTAACAAATGCATTAACAAGTGTCTAACCCAACTCAATGGACAATATTTCAATTAAATCAATTGTCTTAATGACTTTGCAAATTAACCTTTTGCTAAACCAGTAATTAGCTAGTGCAATGACTTGTAAATGGTCAAGTAACAGCATAGTCATAATCTCAAACCAATTAATGATTAACACATTTTAGACAGTTTCAAGAAAATATTTGCATGCAAAATTCTCCTCTTTATCATAAGTGGCAATAAATTCAGATGAATCTTTCAGGAAAATATTTCATCAAATAGACTTATTAAATATCACTATGTCACCTCTACACGTCTATTTATCTCATGTGCACATGACATTTCTGTATTAGTTCTAAATGTGATGTTCCTAAAACACTAGTCTGACACGTCAACCACCCTATTTAATAAACTTCAGTTACTCTCTACTACCATCAGGATGAAATATAAAACTCTTTGTTTGGAATTCAAAACCATTCATGACCTCTCCCTTCCATCCTTTTTTTTTTCTTATATCTCATACCAAACACCTACTCTCCTTCTTCCCCCATTCTCTCTCCATCTGTCTCTCTCTCTTTCTCTCTTTCTCTCTCTCTCTCCATGCAGACATAAGATAAATACACACATTATCTTATTAGTACATAATTGTTATAATTTTTATATGTTGTCTCCCTTAGACTGTGACCTTCTTGAAAGAATGGACTGGCATTTGTTTTCTGAATTTGTAAAATGTAAATGTAACCAAATATTTATTATCAGAATATAAGAAATATATGTTTGCAGAGGGTAAAGTCATTTAAACTCTATGTTTCACTTATTTGTAAACTATGTTTCATGAGTAAAAGAGTATTTCATACTTTCTTTTAATAGGAAAATTAATACTGAGAATTTAACCTGAATTTTCACTTTATTACATAACATAGTTGAGCCCAGTTTGCTGAAATGGATAGATCAATTAGCTTTCCACATTAATTTTCCTAGTAATTGTCTAGAAATAAGATCTCTGATTAGAAAGAGCTCCCTAGAATGCTATTTTTCATAAATGTGATGTGTAGATAAGATTGTATGGCTACTAGAAAATTAACTCAAATCATATATCTAATATATAGTAGGTTGATAGTTACTTTCAAATATAAAAGGCAATATATTGAATGTTTAAAAAGGATAATACATTGAAACAATAATGTCAAATAATCCCAAATCATCTAGTTATGTAACTTTTTCTTCCTTATTCCTTCCTTCCTGTCTTTCTTCCTTTGTTTGGCATGGAAAAGCATAGTTTTGTATAGCTTTGCAAAGCAACAATGAATAATTAGTAAATCTTGTGTTCCACTAAAATGCACAAAATGTCAAGAGGTCTACAGGAAGGTCCTTAGAATTTTGGGTTGACTCCCTCTCCCCCTGATACTACTTTCCACCTCTAAGAATTTATAAGTAGGTATAGACACGAGTAATAGTGGATCAAGAGGCTTGGCTATGTTGCGATCTGCATTAATAAATGAAGTACACAGAACAGTGACATCTTTGATATGTTGAAGTATCAAAGAGTGTTAATATTATCAATTATTTTTTGTTATGGTATGGATTACAAAATTCTGGAAAGCATTAGCAAGTCAAATGAGATTGTTAGTTCTAAGGAATCATTATACTTAACATTAAAAGGATGATGCCAGGATAAGTTAGGTTTTTTAAATGTTTGATGGATTATTTAAGTCATTGATGTAATTGAATTGTTTATATTTTTTCTCCTAAAGATAAGGGTAAAATACCTTATTCTATCATCAGAACCAAAGGGTTTTATTTTCTGTATTGTGGAATGCAATTTACATATTTTCTATTAAATTGTTGTCATAGTAGCAAAGGTAGTTGGCTTTAATAAGCAAATAAATATTGTTAATAATTCTCAATTTTTCTCAAAATGGCTTGTCATATAAAATATAAAGGATTTCAGATAAGGTGGATTAAGAACAATGTATGGCCACTGTAAGAGAAACTAATTGCTGTATGTTGTGGCCTCTTAGAACAACAGCAAAAAAGAACATTTTCTGTACCATGCTTAGAACTATCAAAATTCACAAATTTAGGAGGTAAAAAGGAAAACTCATACATTTCCATACGTTCTTGTAAGAAGATGAGCATGATCCCAACTTAACCAAAAGGACCCACCTATATCATTTTTGCCTCCCCTCCCCCTTAGAAATGAGAATCAGAATATAATTATTAAACACTGGAATTAAGCTAGAAATTATGCAAAACATAAAGGCATAGAATACAATTCAACAAGATTTTTACCTGCTTATTATATGTGACAAACTGTGTTGGGCCAAGAGATGCAAAGTTAAAAAGGAAACAGTCTCTGTCCTCAAGGAAAGTTATAATTACTTAATAGAGAATTATAAATGAATATAAAATATAAATTTAAGTGAATTGACTGAATTGAGGCAGTCACTCAAAATCACCAACCCTAACCCCACTTAAGTAATTTATAAGATGCATCTATCATGTGAAAAAAAAATAACAATCAATCAAAGATGTTCATTGTGTAGACTAGGGATATGCATCAAGTAATCATATTGGTGGTGTCAAACTCTAATAGAAAAGATCCCTGCATATGCCTTATTGACTTAGAAAACCACATATTAGCATTACCTGTGTTCTATTTTATTTATTTTCTTAAACATTTTTCAATTAAATTTTAATCTAGTTTTCCCATAATAGAGAGTTTGACAAGTTTGCTTTAGATGAAATGTAAAATGTCTTTGATAAGTGTAAAACATTGTGAAACCCATTGGATGAAGGAGCTACCAAATGTTGAGTTCAGATTGATTGAGGGACTTGCTCATGTCTGAATGGATCTTGTTTAACCAGTAAGATAGTTAGAAAGAAAATCTTGGTTTTCAGAATTTCTTTCCCATGCCACAAAATCCTGGATTGTACCTAGGTCATCTATTGGCAATCCAATCAGAAAGAAATGTTGCTTTCTAAATATTTCTACATATTTCAGTAATTTTTTCCTTTTCTTTACTTCATATGATGCATTTTACATCACTGAGAATGTGGAAGGTCCTGAACAACCTCTAATTGAAGGTTCGGTTAGAGCAGTTACAGAAATTGCTTCATTCTAAATGTAATTTATAAGAACAAATTCCTCCTATAGCCAAGAATATGTGAGATCTCTTTATTTCTCATTAATGGTGCATTAGCCAAATTTCTTTAAGGTGAGAGAAATGTCCTTCTATATGCAATATAGCTCTCTCTCTCTCTCTCTCGCTCGCTCGCTCTCTCTCTCGCTCACTCGAGAGAGCGAGAGAGCTATATTGTATACATGTATACACATGTATGTGTGTACACATATATGTATTTATATACACATGTAGATAACTATACAAATCTGAATTTATATATGTATGAGTATATGTATAACATGTTTTGCTTCTTAACCAGGAGCAGTACATTTTTCAATCAGGGAAGAAGAGTATAATGGGTCTTTGATACATAACCAGGCCACCTAAGATAGATCCCAACTCTCACTGAGCTGCCTCAGTGGATAGAGTGTTGAGTCTGGAGTCAGGGAGACAAGTTCAAATCCAGCCTCAGATACTTTCTAGTTGTATGACCCTGAGCAAGTCACTTAACCTCTGTTTCCCTTAGCACACTGGAGAAGGAAATGGCAAACCATAGTATCCATACCAAGAAAATCCAATGGACAAGAATGGTCCACAGAGTCATAAAGAGTCAGTCACCAATGAACATTTTTTTTTCTGGGCAACTAGCTGACCAATGGATACAGAGCTGGGCCTGAAGTCAAGAATACTCATCTCCCTGACTTCAAATCTGGTCTCAAACTACCTGTGTGACCCTGGTCAAGTCACTTAACCCTGTTTGCCTCAGTTTCCTCATCTGTAAAATGATCTGGAGAAGAAAATGGCAAACCACTCTAGTATCTTTGACAAGAAAACCCAAAATGGGATCATAAAGACTCATACAGGACTGAAACACCTGAACAAAACAACGTGGAAACAAGAGAGACATGCTTTGGGTAGAATTCTGTGTTGGCCTACCAGATGGGCAGGAATAATCTCTTACCATTGTCTATATTACACTGGATTCATCTTTAAATCTACCTGACAGAGGCACAGTCATCTTGTTATCGTTCAGTTATTTCTTTGGAGAAGAGAAAGACTTTAAGCAAACTTGGAGGCTGTTGCAATAATCTGGGTTCCAGGGAATGAAGGCTTGAACTGAGGTGGTAAATATGTGAACTAATGATAAAAGGTCATCAAGTGCTAGAAATATTGTGAAGAAAGTAAAAAGATTTGGCACCTGACTTAATATGTAGGGTCAAAGAGAATGAGGACTGGGAATAATGTTAAGATCAGGAACCCCAGACACTTGAAGCTTGTTGGTGCCTGTGGCAAAACTAAAGTTAAAGAATGCAGAAGGTTTAGAGGAAATATTGCTATTTCAGCTTGGACATTTTGAGTTTAAAATATCTTTAGGACATCCAATTTGAAATGTTCAATAGGCAACTGATGATACAGGAATGAAATTCTGAGAGAAACTTGGGCTGGATGTATATATCAGGGAACTGTCTGCATTGAGATAATAGCAAATCCCATTGAAAATGATAAGGTTAGCACAGGAGTGACCATAGGGAGAAGATAATAGGACCCAAGCCTGAAGCTTTAAGAACACCCACAATTGTGAGGTGTGATATGTCTCAGCCAGGAAAGGAAACTGAGAATAAGTTAGAAATATAGCAGACAAAAAGTGTTAGAAAAACCCAGAGGGGAAGGAAAAAGGTAAGGAGGAAAGTGTGATCATCAAAATTAAATGCAGCATAAAGGTCAGGAAGGATTGAGACTAAGAAAATGATATTTGATTTTCCAATTTAGAGATCTCTGATAATTTTGAAAAGAGACATTTCGGTTGAGTGATCAAGCAATGATATATTGCAAAGGACTGAGGCATTATCACATTGAGAAAAAAAAGGAAGCATTGAAATTAAGTCCACGTGTGGTCACATTTGCCTTGGCAAAGAGAGGACCACTCCTTTGTCAGAGATGGGGAAATGAGGAAAAAATGAGAGTTGGTGTCACATTGATCACACTATTTACAATAATATTATAATATTTATAATCAATAAAGCAGTCACCTAATGAGAAATCCTAATCAAGTATGAAATAATCATCTAACAATATTTTCAAAAAGTGAAGTAAGAACCAAGGTCTTCAGTTGAGACAGGAGGGACAGTTGAGACAGTAAATTGCTTTAGGAGGGAATACTATGGTTGCAGCAAGGAGTAAGATAAGGACTCAATTATGCAGTAATAAAATGACTGCCTTTGTGCATTGCTGACTCAATTGAGGTTGGATAACATGAATTTGCAATGTACCCGGTTGGCATGGTTATAGAATTTCCTCCTGTTTCTTTCTGTAGCTCATAAGTATTAGCTGAAGAAAAGGAAGGTGAGACTAATTGATGTCTGGGATTTGGCAAAAGAGGAGTAGCACTAAGACAAGGAAGACAGAGGATTTCAAAAAAGAAGATGTTATATAGCTGAGATGTCCAACTATTGGACAATTTCCAAACTAGAAAACATAATGAAATTAAGATAAATAAGGAATAATAGAGTATTAGGAGACAAAGAGTAATAGGTAAAGCTAGTAACACTGTGTGCCTCCTTAGGAAAAGGGATGAATTTGAAGTCAGAATGAGTTTCAGGAGAAGACTAGTTATACGTGTAGGTAAGAAGTGTGAAGGGAAAAAAAAGGCTAAATAGAAAAAACAGAATCCTCAAGAAAGAGGACTAGTTCCTGATTACAGACAAGGAAAGAAGATACTTTTGAAGGGAGTTGAAACAAGGAGAATTTAGGAAAGAAAAAAGCACTAAACCAACAATCTTAATTCTACCTTTACAATTAACTACTCTCTGATGACAGCTATTAGTGTCCTCCCTTAAAAATCAACTTGTATTTATTTTATATATATATTGATATTTGTGCAGATTTTTTTCCCATACAGAACATAACTTCCTTGAGGTCAGGGAGTGTTTCATTTATATTTTTTATCCTTCCTTTTTACTATAATGCCATGTGCACAGTTTAGAGACTATAAAAACTTGTTGAATGATATGCTAGTTATCTAAATATTCTGGTCCTTTTGTACCTATAAAAAAAGAAGGGATTGGACTAACTTTTATATATCTCTGAAGCATTGTTTGTTCTCTATTATTTTCATAAAAGTGAAGAAAAATGGCAAACAAGGTAATTTGAAGAAAACCTGGAGCAGAGTACCAAAAGAAGCTGTAAGTTCTTTTCCCTAGAATCTCTTAAGGCAGAGTAGGTCATCAGGGGAAATAGATGATGCTCCACAGACCCCTTCTTGCTGTAGAATTTTAATCAAATACAATAACAATCATAGGGAGGGGACATCAAAGAGATAGGAAAAGATGATTGCACACAGGATAATAAAATTACATTTTATTTTGGAAACCAACTTTACAAGTGACATTTAAAAATAAACTTGATCTGTAAAAAGCAAAGAACAAAGCTTTAACAATTGAAAGAGATTATAAAGAGCAATGAGTAGTGGGGTTTTTTATGCTTCCTATAAGGCAAATGTGGTTTTTATGTATAACTTTTCTTTGCCCTTCAAACCTGTATTTAAATCTTTCCCCAAAAAGTTCTAAAGCCTTTTTAAACTATAAATTGTTCACTTAAGAGCATTTTCCTTTCAATTTGTAATCATGGCTTGTGAATTATAATTGTCAGGGGCTAAAATGACATTAATTAGCTAGAATTCCAGCTGCAGATTGGGTCAGAAATATCATTTTTCTTCTTTGTCTTTTTCCCCTTTATAACCAACTGTGTACTTTACACTTCAATTGTTTATGTTCATTTTATCATCCCAGTTTCCTAAGTCATTATATAACTCCACAGTTTATTGCCCATGCACTCATTCTAGTCTACTAATAAAAAAAATAAAAATAAAAAGCAAAGGGCAAAGTATACTTGTGTGCACCTGGGCCCATCTTTCTGTGGCTCAGAGGGGGTGTGTTGGATGTTTTCTGCGAAATCTGAAAAAGTCAGTGTTCATTCTCAAACCTTTGTTCCACAGCTATGCATCAGTGACTGCCTCTTTATATCCTGGAATAAAAGCTGCTACTCCCTTCTTTTATTATTAGATTGTGGTAAGGGGTAAGGGAGGCATGATAGCTATAGTTTTCACCTTTAATTTAGAATTTCTGATCTATCTTTTATATTTACTGTGGTCTTGACAAGAATTTCCTCTTTTGGGCACAAACCTCCTACCTATTGACTCTAAAAGAAGTTCAAACCCTTAGATAGGGGTTGTGGCTGGGAGATAGCATAGATTGAGGTGGCTATGCCTAAATAATCAAGCCATGTGGGAAGGCCTGATAAACAATTTTCCTGGCTGAGTAAGATTCATGACATTAAGGAAAGCTTTTGAATTGAACTCAGCCTACACACAAATGCTCATCTTATTTTACTTTCTGTGTATACCTGAATATCTGGTGTCTAAGTGTCTAAGTAGAAGGGATAAGGGGAAAGCCAAGTTCTATTACATCTACCTTTCTAATATCTCTTAAATCATTCATCTTTACTCCACTCAGACTATTTTAGTTTAGGCGCCCACAATACCCCTTCTCTAGACTATTGCAATAGCCTCTTAATTAATCCCACTGTCAGTCTCTCCCATCTCTTGTTCCTCTACCACACAAATTGATATTCCTAATGTATGGTCTTACTGCCTTACTCAAAAAGCTTTAGTGACTGCCTACAGTTTCTAAGATAAATGCAAACTCCTCTATTTGGCACTTAGAACTGTTCATAATCTAGCTCTAGCCTACTTTTCCAGGTGCAGCTTTCATTTCTCCTCTTCGTGATCTTTACTTTCCAGATAAATTAGTTTACTTGCTGTTAATCACATGTGAAATTTGGTCTCCTGCTTCCCTGATTTTGTACTGGATATCATTCATTCTGAGAATTCTTTCCTCTTGCCTTAGCTTTGAAGAATTCATTGCTTCCTTCAAATTGCTACTCAGGGCTCATCTTCTGTAGGAGGCTGTTTCTGATTCCCCCAGCTCATATTAGCTTTCCTCTTCTGATGCTATTTTGTATTTTCTTTTATATGTTTGTAGACTAATTCTGTAAATGTTAATATGATTATAATTGTCAGAAAGCATTATTTTGGAGGGTCTTTTTTGCACAATATGTTTTCTTCTTGTATTATTCTTGTCTTTGTACCATCATACTTTCTGTACTTAGCACACTTTCTGACAGAGAATAGCAACTTGCTAAAAACCTGCTGAATTCAATCACCTTGAATCAAAATTCTATTCTATCACTAAATAAATGGAAATATAATTTAAAATGTTATAGAAAAAAAAACATGTAAAGTCAAACTCAGTGTATTGACTTTTACTGGATTATCCTCCTTGATCCTGAAGTGTAAAAGGAAGCTGATGGACTAAAATATCTTGAAGGTCCATTCAGCCCCGAATAGGTCTGTAGCCTCTGGTTTATTTATCATGACAATCATAAGCACCACTGAAATTAAACTAAAGAAATGGACTATCATGCGCCAAAAGTATTCTGAATAATAGCAAAGCTCAAACCCCTCCAAATACCAACAAAAAATGGCTCTAAACAAATTTCCATCCAAAGGCAGCCTGGATGATCGATCAGAAAGGTATATCTCACCAGGCGGGTAGAGGAGCGTAGCTCGGTGTGGGCACAGAGGCCACAGCTAACCTGGAGCAGGCCTCATAGGACTGAAGCACAGGCAGCTGTGGGGTTTTCCAGACCTCTCAGTCTGCGAACACGAAAGACAGCTTAGAAGGTCTGTGGGAAAAGTCTGTGTCTGTGGTGCTGAGAGAGAAGAAACGTGGTCTCAGTTCCAATCCCTGAGCATGGCCCTGGGGGGGGGCTGCCTCCTGAGCTTCCGGCCCACAGACCGAGGGGGAATCCAGTAGTTGATCAGAAGAGGATCGCAGGGATCTCTCTGCCAGTGCTGAGGCAGGAATTTTTTGCTTTGCCCATGCTTGAATCTGGGTCATAGTTCTGGGTGCAGTGTTGGGATGAGGGGTAGCGCTGGCATGGTGGAGCTTGCAGTAGCTGTGGAGAGGAAGCCCTTCTCACAGTTCCAGGACAGAAAAGAGTGCTTGTGGGCACTAATAGACCAGAGCACAGGCCAGGAAATGAGTAAACACCTCGCCCCATGTCATACCACCTTGGAAGAACTGAAAATTTGCAGGTCCCTACAAGTATCTCTGAAAACAGCTGTACAAACCCCCGATGCTTGGGACAGCACATTCTCCACATTGGAAGCAGACTCTTACCTTAACAAAGAGTTTAAAACTCAAGTAATTGGCTGGGATCATGAGCAAGCAGTGCAAAAAGAGTCAGACTATATTATCTTATTTTCGTGACAAAGAAGATCAAAACATACAACCACAAGAAGACAACAAAGTCAAAGTTCCTACATCCAAAGCCTCCAAGAAAAATGTGAATCAGTCCCCACTTGGAAAGCTCAAAAGGATTTTGAGAAGCAAGTAAGAGAAGTAGAGGAAAAACTGGGAAGAGAAATGAGAGTGATTCAAGAAAATCATGAAAAACAAGTCAACAGCTTGCTAAAGTAGACCCAAAAAATACTGAAGAAAATAACACCTTAAAAAATAGCCTAACCCAAATGGCAAAAGAGGTCCAAAAAGCCAATGAGGAGAAGAAAGCCCTAAAAAGAAAATTGGGCCAAATGGAAAAGGAAGTCCAAAAGATTACTAAAGAAAATACTTCCTTAAAAATTAGAATAGAGCAATTGGAAGCTAGTGACTTTATGAGAAATCAAGACACTGTAAAACAAATCCAAAAGAATGAAAAATTAGAAAACAATGTGAAATATCTCATTGGAAAAACAACTGACCTGGAAAATAGATCCAGGAGAGAGAATTTAAAAATTATTGGACTATCTGAAAGATCAAAAAAAGAGCCTAGACATCATCTTTCAAGAAATTATCAAGGAAAACTGCCCTGATATTTTAGAACCAGAGGGCAAAATAGAAATTGAAAGAATCCAGATCTCCTCCTGAAAGAGATCCCCAAAGGAAAACTCCTAGGAATATTGCAGCCAAATTCCAGAGTTCCCAGGTCAAAGAGAAAATATTATAAGCTGCCAGAAAGAAACAATTCAAGTACTGTGGAAACACAATCAGGATAACACAAGATTTAGCAGCTTGCAGGGCATGGAATATAATATTCCAGAGGGCAAAGGAGATAGGATTACAACCAAGAATCACCTACCCAGCAAAACTGAGTATAATCCTTCAGGGGAAAAAATGGTCATTCAGTGAAATAGAGGACTTTCAAGCATTCTTGATGAAAAGACCAGAGCTGAATAGAAAATTTGACTTTCAAATACAAGACTCAAGTGGAACATGAAGAGGTAAACAGGAAAGAGAAATCATAAGAGACTTATTAAGGTTGAACTGTTTACATTCCTGCATGGAAAGATGATATTTATAACTCATGAGACCTTTGTCAGTATTTGGGTAGCTGGGGGGAAAAATATATGTTTGTATATAGATGGACAGACAGATAGATAGATAGATAGATAGATAGATAGATAGATAGATGATAGATAGATAGATAGATAGAGCACAGGGTGAGTTGAAGATAAGGGGTCATATCTGGAGAATAAAATTAAGGGATGAGAGAGGATTATACTAGCAGAAGAAGAAAGGGAGAGGTAGAATAGGGTAAATTATTTCACAAAAAAAACAGAAAAGTAAAGGCTTTTATAGTGGGGGGAATGAGGCAGGGTGGGTGGGGGGAATGAGAGAATCTTATTGTCACCAGATTTGGATTAAGGAAGGAATGACATACACATTCAATTGGGTATGGAAATCTGTCTTACCTACAAGAGAGAAGGGGGATGATAGAGAGGAGGGCATATTGGGAAAGGGGGTAATCAGAAGCAAATACTTCTGAGGAGAGACAGAGTCAAAGGAAAGCAGAGAATAAATGGGAGGGTGGGATAGGATTGAGGAAATTAGAGTTAGTTTTTCACAACATGTATACTATAGAAGTGTTTTGCATAACGGCACATGTGTAACCTATACTGAGTTGCTTGCCTTTTCAGTGAGGTTGGGTGGAGAGGGAGGAAGGGAGAAGATTTGGAACCCAAAGTTTTAAAAACATATGCTTAAAAAAATGTTTTCACATGCAACTGGGAAATAAGAAATACAAGAAGTGGGATATCGAAATCTATCCCGCCCTATAGGAAAATAGAAGGGGAAGGGGATAAGAGAAGGGGTGGAGACATAGAAGGGAGGGCAGACTAGGGGAAGGGGTATTCAGAATGCATGCCACCTTGAGGTGGTGGATGGGATGAGATGGGGTGAAAATTTGGAACTCAAAATATTGTGGAAGTAAATGTTGAAAACTAAAAGTAAATAAATTTATACATATATATATATGTGTGTGTGTATATCTCTCTCTCTCTCTCTCTATATATATATATATGTATATATATATATATATATGTATATATATATATGTATATATATATATGTATATATATATATGTATGTATATATATATATTTATATATATATATATATATAATATATAACAAAGCTCATATTCACATGACATTTTGGGGTTTACAGTTTTTATTATTGTTACAGAAAGTATGTTCTATGGGATGGAGAGATAGAGGATATAGGTTCATGTTCCGTCTTTGATATATGCTGGTTTATGTAACCCTTAGTAAATCATTTAAGTCTATATTAACTAAGACTTCCAGGGAAGGTGCCAACTTACTTGACTTGTTGGAATGGGTTTCTTTGACAGGGTGTTACATGTATGATCAGAAGTCCAGTTCCTATCCATCTGGCCATTGCAGTTTATCTCTTTTGATTTTTATAACTTTCCACACTAGGCAATTAAATATTATTTCATTTTGCTCTGAACCTCTGATTTAATGTGTTCATTTAACTCTACCAATGAATATGAACAATTCCTAACTTACATTCTCAGGGACTGCTTGAGGGTACTGAGAGGTTAAGTGATTTATTTAGGGCCAAAAATGTCAGAAGGAGGACTAGGTCCTCCTAACTCCAACTCTGGCCCTCTATCCATTTTACCACATGACTTGTATAAGGCAAGAATTAACATCCTAGAGGTAGAGCCAAGATGGCAGAAATAAGTTATGAGGTTGCTTGAGCTCTCCTCAGTTTTCCTCAGAAACAACATTAAATCAAGCCTCTAAATGGATTCCTCAGTGAAAGAACCTATAAAAAGCTGGAGTGAAACAATTTTACAGCTTAAGATAACATAGAAGGAAAAGTTTGTCTCATTTGAGTAAAAAAGGAGTGTAGAACAGTGTAGCAGCGTCCAGGCAAGCCATTGGGAGGCTCTTAGCCACAGCACAGATCAGCAACCTAGGCATATTGGTGCTGAATCAACAGGCAAATGGCAAAACAGGCTGTGAGGCCATCAGTCCCAGTGCAAAGGGCAAGGTGCCAGCCCCAGAACACAGGCAACAACAGGCTCCAGTAGGCCAGGCCACTCCAGAGCAGTAAGCAAACTGGTAGCACCTGAGGGCCTAGCACATAAACCCACTCACAAGGCCTCTAGCCTTCAGCACAAAAAAACTTGGTACAGTTCTCCTTGTGCCCCAGGAGCAGAGTTCAAATTTAAAAGGCACCAAATAGGCAAAAACTGAGCAAGAAACCAAAAAGAACCTTGATCACAGAAAGCTACTATGGTGACAGGGAAGATCAAAACAGAAACTCAGAAGAGGACAACAATGTCAAAATACCTGTATGTGAAACCTCAAAGGGGTATATGAATTGGTCTCAAGCCCAAAAATCCTTCTTAGAAGAGCTTAAAAAGATTTTAAAAGTCAAATAGAGAAGTAGAAGAGAAATTGGGAAAAGAAATGAGAGATAAGCAAGAGAGAGTCAATAGCTTAGAAAAGGAAGCACAAAAATTGACTGAAGAAAACAATTCCTCAAAAAATACAATTGGCCAAATGAAAAAAAAAATTCACTGAAAAAACAACTCCTTAAAAAGTAGAATTGGCAAATGGAAAAGGAAGTACAAGATATAAATAACTGAAGAAAATCATACCTTGAAAATAAGAACTGGGCAAGTGGAAGCAAATTAATCTGTGAGACATCAAGAATCAGTCAAACAAAATGAAAAGAATGAAAAAATAAAATAAAATATAAAATACCTCATTGGAAAAAAAAAACTGACCTGGAAAATAGATTCAGGAGAGATAACTTGAAAAATATTGGATTACTTGAAAGCCTTGATAACTAACTAACTAACTAGATAGATAGATAGATAGATAGATAGATAGATAGATAGATAGATAGATAGACAAATAGATAAATAAATAACCAAAGAAAAGATTCTGGACAGCATCTTTCAAGAAATTATCAAGGAAAAGTGCAATGATATCCTAGAACTAGAGGGTAAAAGAATCATTGAAAGAATCTGTTGGTTGCCTCCTGATAGAGATCCCAAAATGAAAACTCCAAGGGATATTGTAGGCAAATCTTAGAATTATCAAGTCAAGTAGAAAATACCGCAAGCAGCCAGAAAAAAAAAGTATTCAAATATCAAGGAGACACAGTCAGGATTGCATAGGACCTAGCAGCTTCTTCTTTACAGGATCAGAAGGCTTGGAATATGATATTCTGGAAGTCAAAGGAGCTTGGATTACAGCCAATAATCAACTACCAAGCAAAATTAAGTGTAATCTTTTGGGGGAAAAGATGGATATTCAATAAAACAGGCAACTTTCAACCAACCTTTCTTGATGAAAAGACCAGAGCTGAACAGAAAATCTGATCATCAAAAACAAGGCTCAAGAGAAGCATAAAAAGGTAAACAGGAAGGAAAGAAAAAAGTTGCCCAATAAAGTTAAACCATTTGCATCCATACATGAGAAGATGATACCTATAACTCTTGAGAACTGTACATTTTTATGACGCATTTTAAAATTTATTTTTAGTTTTCAACATTCACTTTTATAAGATTTGGACTTCTAAATTTTCTCCCCCTCCCTCCCTCCTAACCATCCTCCCCAAGATGACATGCAATCTTCTATAGGCTATACATATGCAATCATATTGAACATATTTCCACATTAGTCATGTAGTAAACAAGAATTAGAACCAAAGGGAAAAAGCATGAGAAAGAAAAAAAAAAGAGAGAGAGAAAATAGTGTGCTTCAGTCTGCATTCAGACTCCATAGTTCTTTCTGTGGATGAAAATAGCATTTTTCATTATCAGTCTTTCGGAATTGTCTTAGATCACTATATTGCTGAGAAGAGCTAAGTCTATAAAAATTGGTCATCACACAATGTTGTGTTCTCCTGATCCTGCTCATTTCACTCAGCATCAGTTCATGTAAGTCTTTCCATGTTTTTCTGAAGTTGGAGTGCTGATCATGTCTTACAGAACAATAGTATTCTATTACATTCATATACCACAACTTGTTCAGCCATTTCCTAATTGATGGACATCCCTGCTGCAATTTCTAATTCTTGGCCACCACAAAAAGAGGTGCTATAAATGTTTTTGTACATGTGGGTCCTTTCCCATTTTTACTATTTCTTTAGGATATACACTTAGAAGTTGTATTGCTGAATCAAAAGGTATGCACAGTTGTATAGCCCTTTGTAGTTCCAAATTGCTCTCAAGAATGGTTGGATCAATTCACAGCTCCAACAACAATGAATTAGTGTTCTAATTTTCCCATTTCTTTCCCAACATTTATAATTTTCCTGTTTTGTCATGTTAGCCAATCTTACAGGTGTGCTATGGTACTACAGAGTTGTTTTGATTGGTATTTCTTTAATTAATAGTGATTTAGAGCATTTTTTCCTATGGCTAAAGGTAGCTTTAATTTCTTCACCTGAAGACTGCCTGTTCAAATCCTTTCACTATTTATCAATTAGGGAATGATTTGTATTCTTATAAATTTGACTCAGTTCTCAATACAGTTTAGGAATAAGGCCTTTATCAGAGACACTGGCTATGAAAATTTACCAGCTTTCTGCTTTCATTCTAATATTTGTTACAATGACTTTGTTTTTGCAAAAACTTTGAAATTTAATGTAATCAAAATTATTCATTTTGCATTTCATAATGTTCTCAATCTCATGTTTGGTCATAAATTCTTCCCTTCTCCATAAATCTGGCAGTTAAACTATTCCTTACTCACCTAATTTGCTTACAATATCATCCCTTATTTCTAAAGCATGCACCTATTACAACTTTATCTTGGTACATGATGTGAGATGTTGGGCTATGCCTAGTTTCTGCCATTCTATTTTCCAGTTTTCTCAGCAGCTTTGGTCAAATAGTGAATTCTTATCCAAGAAGCTGGTGTCTTTAGTTTTATCATGTAGTAGATCACTATCATCTTTGACTACTGTGTCTTGAGTACCTAACCTATTCCACTGATCTACCACTGTATTTCTTTGCCAGTACCAAATAGTTTTGATGATTGCTGCTTTATAACATCCTTTTATACCTGTTATGGTTATGCCACCTTTCCTTGAATTTCTTTTCATTTATTCCCCTTGATATTCTGGACCTTTTTTCCTTCCAGATGAATTTTGTTATCATTTTTCTAGGTTTATAATTTTTTTTTTGTAATTTGATTGGTATGGCATTGAATAAGTAAATTAATTTAGATAGAATTGTTATTTTTATTGTATTACCTTGGCCTAACCATGAGAAACTGATATTTTCCCAATGATTTAGACCTGACTTTGTGTGAAAAGTGTTTTGTAATTATTTTCATATAGTTCCTGGGATTGTCTTAACTGGTAGATTACAATATATATTATATCGTCTACAGGTACTTTAAGTGGTATTTCTCTTTCTACCTCTTGCTGTTGGTTTTTGTTATTAATATAATTGCAGATAATACAAAATATTTGGAAGTCTACTTGCCAAGACAAACCCAGGAACTATATAAACACAATTACAAAACACTTTTCACACAAATAAAGTCAGGTCTAAATAATTAGAAAAATAAAGTCAGATCTAGACAATAAGAAAAAATATCAACTGTTCATGGATAGGCTAAGATAATAGAATAGAAATACAAATTCTACCTAAATTCATTAACTTATTCAGTGCCATACCAATGAAAACTACCAAAAATTATTTTCTTGAGCTAGAAAAAGTAATAACAAAATTCTTCAGAAAAAAAAATTCAAGAATATAAAGGGAATTAATGAAAAATGCAAAGGAAGGGAATCTAGCCATACCAGATCTAAAAGTATAATATGAAGTGACAATCATCAAAACTACTTAGTACTAGCCAGAAATAGATTGGTGAATCAATGGAATATATTAGGTACACAAGTCACAGTAGTCAATGACTATAGTAATTAATATATAATAAACCTAAAGACTAAGTTCTTCAATAAAGGCTATTTCACAAAAAACTGCTATAAAAACTAGAAAAAAAAATCACAGAAACTAGGCCTAGACCAACATCTAATACCACATACTAAAATAAGGTGAAAATATGTATGTGATTTAGACACGAATGGTGATACCATAAACAAATTAGGGGAGCAAGGAACAGTTTACCTGCCAGATCTATGGAGGAATGAGAAATGGATAGTTTTGATTACATTAAACTGAAAAGATTTTTCACAAACAAAGCAAATTTAAACAAGATTAGAAGGGAAGCAGAGAGCTGGGAAACATTTTTACAGTTAGTATCTCTGAAAAAGGGCTCTTCTCAATTATATAGAGAACAGAGACAAATCTGTAAGAATACAAGGCATTCCCCAATTGATAAATGGTTAAAGCATATGAACAGACAGTTTTCAGAAGAAAAAATTGGGGCAGCCAGGTGTTGCAGTGGACAGAGCACTGGCCCTGGAGTCAGGAGGGCCTGAGTTCAAGTCTGGCCTCAGACTCTTGACACTTACTAGCTGTGTCACCCTGGGCAAGTCACTTAACCCCAATTGCCTCACCAAAAAGCAAAAAAAAAAAAAAGAAGAAGAAATTAAAACTATCTATAGTTATATGAAAAAATGCTCTAAATCACTATTGATTAGAGAAATGCAAATCAAAACAAATATGGGGTACCATCTCACGCCTCACCAAAAAGCAAAAAAAAAAGGAGAAATTGAAACTATCTATAGTTATATGAAAAAATGCTCTAAATCACTATTGATTAGAGAAATGCAAATCAAAACAAATATGGGGTACCATCTCACACCTATCAGACTGGCTAACATGACAAAACAGGATAATAATATAATGATAAATGTTGGGGAATATGTGGGAAAATTGGAACACTAATGCATTTTTGGTGGAGTTGTGAACTGATCCAACCATTCTGGAGAGTAATTTGGAATTATGCCCCCAAAAGGCTATAAAATTGTGCATTCTCTTTGACCCAGCAATACCACTTCTAGATCTGTTTCACAAAGAGATCATACAAAATTATTTATTGCACCTCTTTTTATGGTGGCCAAGATTTGGAAATTGAGGGGATTCCCATAAATTGGGGAATGGCTGAAGAAGTTGTGGTACATGAATATAATGAATGCTATTGTGCTATAAGAAATGATGAGCAGGTGGACTTCAGAAAAACCTGGACAGATTTATATGAACTGATGCTGAGTGAAGTGAGCAGAACCGAGAGAACATTGTGCAGAGTAACAGTTACATTATGCAATAACTAACTTTGATAGACTTATCTCTTCTTGGCAATGTAAGGACCTAAGGCAATTCCAAAAGGCTCATGTGTGGTGACCAACTTTGATAGACTTAGCTCTTCTCAGCAATGCAAGGATCTAAGACAAATCAAAAAGACTCATGATGGAAAATGCTGTCCATATCCAGAGGGAGAAAAGAAAATTGGAACTCAAAATCTCATAAAACTGAATGTTGAAAACTATTTTTACATATAATTGGAATATAATAAGTGGGCAAATTTTTTAAAGAGTATCTTTAACAACAGAAAAATACAAGCAAAAAAAGCTATACTCAAATGTCTCCATTTACTCTTTTTGAAATTTTTAAGCTTTGCAATCTGGCTGCCAATCTCATCACTCAGTGAAAGTGATTTCTCAAAAGTTAAAATGATCTCTTAATTGCCAAATTCAATGATCTTTCCTCTGACTTCATTTTCCTTGACCTCTCTGCTATTTATCATCTCTTCCTGTATGTTCTTTCTTCTCTGAATGTTCATGACACCTCTCTCCTATTTCCATTATTCTTGTATAACCACTCCATCTCAGTCTACTTTGTTGGTTCATCATTGTTATCACAACCCAGGACTGGCTGTATATGGTATGACATTATTCTGCATCCTCTTTTCTTTTATCTCTACACGGTCTATAGTGACTTCTGCTCCTATTGATTTAGTTATCATTTCTGTGTAAATTATTCACAAAGCTACATATGTAGCCTAAATCTTTCTCCTGTGTTCCAAACACAGTGACAACCATGTACTGAATATTGTAAACTGGATATTCTGATATCTCTAACTCTATATGTCCCAAGTAAAGCATTTTTAAAAAAATCTCACATTACACTTTACACTCTACTCAGCTTCATTATTTCTGTTGAGGACACCATCATTTTTCTAGTCTTTGAAGTTTATAATGCCAGAATTACCCTCAGTCCTTATTCTCCCTCAGCCAACATATCAATTCAGTTGTCAAGTATTTGTATTTCAGTCTTTGAAATGTTTCCCATATACAAACTCTTCTCTCTACTCACATAACCCAAACCTTCATTCAGGTATTGAAGAACCTCTTTCATAATATATTGCAAGAGTCTCTGAATTGGCCTCCTTGTCTCAAGCCACTCCAAACTTTATTCCAACCTCCATACAGATACCAATGTGATTTTCCTGAAGTATATATCTAGTCATATTACCACCCTACTCAATAAAATAAAATAGCCCTCTACTACATCTAGGATAAGAGATTCTCTGTTTGGCAATCAAAAAGTTTCACAAGCTAGTCCAGTAACATAGTTACAACTATATTAAGCATTACTCACATCTACACATTCTGTAATCCAATCAAATTTGCTTTTTTTTTTGCTAATTCTTTAACACAAAACATATTCCATTTTCATTCTGTCAACCATGGTTGGACGACTTTCTCTCATGATTCTTATTCTCTATCAGGTGATTTTCTTTGAGTCTCAGCTGAAGTTTAATTTTCTGTATGAGGCCTTTCTTGGCTGCCCAGATACTGTTACTCACCTTACCAAGGTTTGCTTGTATTGTGTGTGTGTGTGTGTGTGTGTGTGTGTGTGTTTTATATATCTATTAATCTATGTTCTGTATCTCTGGTAGACTGCAGGTTACTAAGTATAGAGATTGTTTAAGTGATGTGTTGGAACCAGATAATACCAGCTCATGAAAGCTTATTGTTAAATTTTCAGCATGAAGATTTATACTCTTGAATTAAGTAGATACATCAAAGCTGGGCTTTATTTCTTTTTTCCCCCTTGTTGCTGTTGATTGTCGTCTTAATAATAAAAATGTTAAGATAAATGAAATTTGAAATATTGTAGTATAATTTATTATCAAATATTATATATTATAGTTATTTTTATATTTATAATGTTTGTGACATATATTTTCCCCTCTAAAGCTGGTTTTTAAATGTTTACCAGAAGACTACTAGACTGTTTCATTATGTAGCCCAGTATTTGGCAATATTTTATAGATTTTATATATATATATATATATATATATATGTATGTATTTATGTATGTATTATATATGTTTATATATGTGTGTGTATGTATGTATGTATATATATATACATATATATATATATATTATATATATATATATATATATATTCTTGATTGATTAATTAACAAAAAAAATCTGTTTCCTAAAAGCATCACAAGGACTGATTGAATGATTTACTTACTTTAAGGTCAATATTCTACTCATTAATCTAGCTATTCTAGAGATTAATTTTGTTTTGGGGGGACTTAGGACATAGGTATCCAAGAATAACACTGGACCAAAAAGAAAGTTGTCTAGTTGAGACAATATATTAAGTCATTATTGGAAACTGTAATTATATTTTGTGATCAATGCAATAATATCACTGAGGTGATGAAAGCTTAAGTTAATGTGGTGGCTATGAATAGCAAAAAATGGAATTTTATTGGAGAGATATTTTTAGTGTTAAAACAGGAAATTTTGACAACTGACTGGATATAAGACTTAGGGGAGTATATAGAGCTGAGGATAATTTTGGTGTTGTCAGATCCTTCTGTATTTTAAGTTGGAACTTTAAGTCCTTCTTCTGATATCCACTTGAGACTTCTTGGGGATGACAATTAAACTCTTTCTCAATAAAGTTCTTCTTAGTTCTAAATTAGATAGCCATACTATAACCCCATTGCATGGTATCTGTAGGGATGGGGTGAAGGAGTAGAAGTGCATAAAGGCAAAAGAGTCTGAACCCTGATTAAGCCTTTTTAAATCTCCCATTCAGAAATAATCTTTTCTCAAAGGTAGTATTTTACTTAGAATTTTGTTCACTTATGATGCATTACTTTATTTATTACTTTTTACTGTAGTTATTTTGGTAGCCATCATAAACTCATTTTAGACTAATTTTCATAAGGGAAATGACCATGTTTTATTTAATATTTGTATCTCATCCAGCACATAGTCCTGTGCTTTCCACAGGTACAATAACTATTTCCTGAATTTAATTTAAAGCTAATTGGCACACTGAGGGCAGCTCATTGGGCTTGGAATCTCATCTTCATGTATTTAAATCTGGTCTCAGATACTTAGTAGCTGTTTGACCTTGGGTGAATAACTTAATCCTGTTTGCCTCAGTTGCCTCATCTGTAAAATGAGCTGGAGAAGGAAATGACAAACCACTCCAATATCTTTGCCAAGAAAACCACAACTGGGGTCACACAGAGCTGGACACGACTGAAAATGACTGAACAACAAACAATAGCTGCACTTTTTTTTTTAATGTTCAAAATGTTACTGTGTATCTAATGTGACAAGGAAGATGTGCTTATAAGGATTATTTGAAAAATCAAACTATAACTCATTCTTTAAGAGAGAAAATAACAATTACTTAAGCTAAATAAAATATTTTAAAGATCCTATTAGGGTAGAAAAACTTTTTTTTAATATGAATTTCTCAGTTAATACAGCATTTCTGAAAACCAGACTTCTAGCAGCAACATAGACATTGTGGTTTGGAAGTCACAGCTCTCTCAAATGCATGCACTTTTTTTAGAGGAGCATATGAGGGGAACACCAAGAGAGTTCTCCAATGTATTTATTTTCTCACACTTTTAGGCTAATAAGCACTCTCAATTTTAAAATTACAAGATCACAACTTTTTACTTTGGAAGAAGGAACTGCACTGTCATTTCTATAAAAATACCATCCCTGACAATTTCTTTTTGCATTTCAGGTTACCCTAAAGAGAAAGCAATTATTGTTTCTTAAATAGAACATCTTCTGACTACTGTGTGTCTGTAATTATACAGTACTAACTGAAACATTATGTGAAAATAAAACAGCAATAAAACACTATGGACAGAAGAGGAATCAATTAATGAAGTTTAAAAGCAATGCAAAAAAATGTAAAGATGCTTGTGAGAACAAGCCTACTAATATATTTAGAAATTTTAGTAGTTATTAAGGTCTTGAATTTCAGAATCTTGAAGTTGAAAAGGCTTTTATAAACGGAGTCATAGTTAGGATGATGCAACTGAGGGTTTATTCTAAGGGCACAAAAATTTATAGGGTGCAAAAATTTCATATACATATATATATACACACACACACACACACACGTATGTATGTATGAGAGTGTAGACCCTCCCTAAGCAAGAATAATTAGTTTAAAAATAAGCTTTCCCATGACAGTGCACTGTAGAAAACACTCATGTATAAGTGACAATAGCAACTAATTCCTTGGACTCAATTTGACTTACTCATTTTATCCATACCATGGATTGCTGAGCATATAGTAACTTTTGCCGTAATTTTTCTCAACCAACAGGTGATAATAATGATAGCTAATATTTATGTAGTTCTTTGAAGTTAACATTATGTCATTCCAGACTCATGATAATGCAACATAGAGACTAGAACTTTCATTATCCCTATTTTCCAGAGGCTTATAGAAGCTAAAAAGCTAAGTCATAAGTATATGGATGGTAAGTGTTAGAAGCAAGTTTTCATGCCAGGTCTTCCTGACTCCAAGCTAACTTCATATCAGTTTCACTATCCTACACTCTTAACACTAATAGTTACACTATTGTGCAAACAGTACAATTACAGTCATGTAAGATTTTGTTGAATTTTTAATGGTACTCCAAAAAGATCGATATAACTAACATATAGTATCATAATGAGCACATATACTACATATTTTGTAAGACAAAAATTAGCATACCCTCCACAATAGGTCCATTTTCAACAACTAATGCACAAACTGTTTTAATATTATTTTGAATTGGGAATATATAGCAATTACTGAAATTACCCTTGTTATAGCATGGAAATAAGCCCTGAAAAAACACATAAAATCAAATCTATGTTTTGTATGTGTTCATGTGCATATGTTTCAAATGGTTTGTAGAAGAAGGATCCTAATTAGTAACACTAAAGAAAAAATGTTTCCATTCAAATAGGTCCTTGATAAACATGTTGGCTCATTGATTTAACAGTAAGCTGCTTGAATGTTTAAATATAATTTGGAGTGAATAAGGATAATTATATAATGCTTACTATGAGTTACAATATAATGGTAATATAATATGATAATGCAATACAATACAACATAATATAACATAAATGCAATATAATATAATACAACAGAGTATTATATGATGTATTGTAATGAATATAACGTAATTAACATAATGCAAAATCAATGTCCCAGATAATATACAATGATCATAAAAAAATACTTAGCACCCAATAATTCACTTAATGAAATTAAAAAAAAAGTTTCTCCTTGTATTATCAATGATGAAAGATTTGTGACAAAACAACACATATTTTTAACTGAAGGCAGGTAGATAAAAGCCAGCAAAAAGCAGTAAATACTGTTTTTATACTAATTCATAGACAAGTTGGCTCAGACTTTTATTTAAATGATACATAGGGTATTATCTCAGATTTAGAAACTATTTAAGAAAAAAATCTGTAAAAAGGACACTTTCCACTTGAGACAATTGACTTCCCTTGTTTCCTTTGAGTCATAACTATAATCTCATCTTTTACATGGAACCTTTCGCAAGCCCTCTTAATTCTAGTGCATTCCCTTTTTTAATTATTTCTTATATATAGGTTGTTTGGACATATTGCTTTGCTTGTTTTCTTTTCAATTAAATTGTGAGATTCTTGATGGCAGGGACTGTCTTTTGCCTTTTTTTTGTTTGTTTGTTTGGTATCCTGGTGCTTAGCATAGTGCCTGCTACATAGTTGACCCTTAATAAATGTTTAATAATCAATTGGTTGATAAAACAGGACTATCTCCTACCAAATGTGAATATGAAATTTCCCATACTTATGTACTGTTTTTCATTACAAAATTTCTCAAAAAAATAAGTTCTTCAGTCTTTTGTTTATTTGCAGATTGTTGTTAATCCTGATTTTTTCCCCTTGAATTGTGGAAGTGAAATGTTGTAGCCCTACAAAGTCATATTATTATATGGCTGGCCAAATGTTCCAGTAATACATTTTTCAGAATCAAGGAGTTTACTTTCATTTCTAAAGTTCCATGTTTCATTTCCAAAGTCCTTTATTGCTCAGATATTTCCTCAAGAAATCTCAGCAAAATAAACACCAACTATTATGGATAGAATAGAAAATAGTCGTTTCTAGAAAGTTTGGCAACGTGATGTTTTATCCTTCCTTATCCTGCTTCCAATTTTCTCATGGTGAGGTCTATATCTCAGAATTTTCATTGTCTTTATTTCTTATTTACCACTTTGAGATAAATGTATTATAACCAAAATTTAAGTTACATTATATGGGTATCATTAAATTATTAATGAAAATGTGCTAAATAACATGTTGCATATTGAGAAACATTAAATGTCAATTAAAATCAGTCTCTTGAACTGTTGTTATACCTATACCAATGACACCAACATTGCTATTAAGGAGATTACAAAAAAGACATCAATTCTGGAGATAAGCAAAGAGTCATTTGGATGGTGGAAATGCAAAAATATGTAATGGAGCCTCCAAGATTCAAAATCAATAAGAAAAATCAGTGAGTTTAACTCACTGAAATGGTGCACACAATGCCTAACAACATATCTGATATTTTCTTCTGCAGATGATTTAGCCATTCGACTAAGCAAATTAGTGAGCTATTTTGAAATCAGGTAAGCTACTAATTTGAACCTGTGTAATGTATAGTAATGGCTTAGTATATTTGGAGTTAGAATACATGGGTTTGAATTCTAGTTCTGCAACTTTCTAGCTGTATTTATAGCTAGTTGGCACGGTAGATTGAGTGCAGGCACTGAAATTTGGAAGACTTGAGTTCAAATCTGGCCTCAGTCACTTACTAGCTATGCGAACCTGGGGAAGTCACTTACATCTCTGTTTACCTAAGTTTCACAATTGTAAAAATGTGTGTGTGTGTGTGTGTGTGTGTGTGTGTGAATTTTATTAAATATTTCCAAGTCCATGTAAAAAAAAATTAACACTTTTTTTTCAAAACTTCAATACCAAATTCTCTCCCTCTCTTCTAGCCCTCCTTTACCAGTTGAGAAGAAAAGCAATATGACATTGATTATACATGTGAATTCATGCAAAACTACCATATCAGCCATACTGCAAAAGAAAACACATACAAAAAGCAAAAAAAAATAAATTTTTTTAGAAGTATGCTTCGATCTGCACTCAGAGTCTACTTGTTTTCTCTCTGGAGATGGATAGCATATTTCATCATGGATTCCTTGGAATAATCTTGACCAGAGTCGGTAAATCTTGTAGTTGATTTTCCTTACAATATTGCTGTTACTGTGAAAAAATGTTCTACTGGTTCTGCTCACTTTACTTTGCATCAGTTCATGTAAATCTTCCCAGTTTTTTTTCTAAAACCATCCTGTTCATCATCTCTTACAGCACAACAGTATTCCATTACAATTATATAAAACAATTTGTTTAGTTCCCAATTGAGGGGATTCTTTTTATTTCTAATTCTTTACTACTATAAAAAAGAGCTGCTTTAAATATTTTTGTATAGATAAGTCATTTTCCCCCTTTTCAACTGTTATTTAAGATGATTGTATGAGATAGTAACCAAGATCTCTTCTAGCTCTTGATTTTAGGATAAAAGGGCTAAACATGGCATAAAACTTTTCCTACCCAGAAATAAGTTTGATACTTTTTCTTGCCTACAATGTATATTAAGATGAGAATTAGTATTTGTAGTGATGATACTGTGAAATTTGCAGACTATGAAATGCCTTCTAAAGTGTCAAAGTTTCTACTTCATACTCAAATACCTCCATAGATGGTGTTCACAACCTACTCATGCATGCCTGTATCCTATGACTCTTGTTTGTGCTCTCTCAACATTTTTCCAGAAATAGTCCACCCATTGTGTTTAGATCTTTCGTCACCTCTTAACATTGTGAGAATAACAGTGGTGTACTCTGGCTGTTCAATACTCATCCCTTACATTTACCACATGATCAGTCTTTCTCTTCCTATCATATAATTTCTTATGCCTGTTATTTATAGCTATTCTTCTGGGGATTTCCTCAGCAATGATAGATTTCAGCTTACTGCATCCAATCTATTGCCCTATTGCCTGCATGTTTTGTTTCCATTCCATATATATCTTTACTTTTGGGGAGATAATGGTGATCCATACCACAGTTCTCTATAGCAACATTGATTAAATGTTAATATTGGAAAGATGAGCCTTTGTGTTCTTGTGAAGTTTGGAATCACTAAATATACACTGCAATTTCCTAAAGGTAATTAATTCCTCTTCTCCTTTTTATTAGCTATGTGCCTAGATCATTCAGTGTCTATACCAGTTAACCCAGATTGACATGTAAATATACAAGCCCTTTAGGGTTAGATCCAAATACATGTTGAAATGCAAACAACAAATATTCTTCATACATACATACATACATACATACACAGTCTTCCCTGTGTAGGTGAAAAAGCCAAACTCTTTTTAATTTTATAGTTCTTCAGAAGTCTCTTCAGTGTACTAGCATTTGGTGTAATTAGCACAATATAATCTGCAAACAGGAACATCTATGGGAACTCACAATTCAGATGGACATTTTATCAACATTGTTTTGCTGCTAATCTCCTCCATCCACATTCTACCATGATAGTAGATTCAGAACAGTTTTAATGCTAGGCATACTCTGCTCTCATATTTAAAATCACATTGGCTTATAAATTCAGTTTTCTGTCTGTTTTTTGGACTTGAGAATTAATTTTCCCATAGAAATTACTGTTTAATAGTGGTTTATTTATGATGCAAACTAACAAAAAGTACCTAAAATGTAGTCTAAATGAAGAAAAACATCATGAAATACTATTTTTGATAATCCTACTGATGATTTATAACATAGTTTCTGTGAAAAATAACATGTGTTCACACAACTTATATTTTTCAAATAATCTTTCTTCTTATTGAAGAGGGGACAACAAACCTGAGAGTGAAGTATATAATATTATTCACATTTTAGAAACTGAAGCTCAAAAAGTTCAATATGATTTTCCTACTGCTGCCTGGGTAGAAAGTTGAGGAGATGAAACATAAAACCTAGATATTTCATAACAATTCAACTTTCTACTGGGATATCAGCAAGATAGTGCTAATCTAGGAAGTGACAGATTGCTTTTAATAATGTCAGTAGGTTCCATGTGGGTTCAGGCTGAAGGATGAATTAAGTGGAAAATATATACCTGGCCACCAATAACTTAGATCTGATTGAAGAACAAAGATCATCTTTCTTTTATAGAGTCTGCCAACTCTAAATCTTTTACCCTTTACAATGCTTGCTTCTTAGCTGTGCAACTAACTAGTTGTATGACATTGGCGAAGTCATTTCCATTCTCTGGGTCTCAAATTCCTCAAATGAAAAATGAGTAAGTTAAACCAACAGTTTCTCTTGTCTTGTGTCTGTTTATCTGTTTTCCACTAGCCCTCAAAGTCTATGATTTTAAATATGTGAAAAGGGACCACTTTTGTTTTAGCAAGAGAAGACTTAATCTCCTAGGATAATCAATCATTCCTTTTTGAATTAAGCAACACAGAACTCAGTGACAAGAACCAGAATTCCAAATCCTGACTTCTTACTACATCTCAATATGTTCCTCAGAACTTAATCATTTGTAAGTTAGCAACTTCCTGTATACTACTTTAAAAATTAGTTACCTATATTCATTATAGCATGGTATCTCTCTAATTACCACAAAACTTGTACTTGAACAATTTGTGTAACTATTCTTCCAAAATAATAGATAAGTGAGTTGACCGTAGTTTCACTTGCATTCATTGAAAGCTGTCATGATTTTGTGAATCAACATTTTCAATGCATGAAATACCTGATTAACCAAGGTATTGCAATTAGTCTCTCTTCGTGTCTTCAGAAAAAGACAGAGCTTCAACAGTCTCATAGTTACATCAGTTTGTCCGGAGAATCCCCTTTGTCATTCTCCATAATGTGGCCCACTTATTTATAGCAAACATTTGGTTAGGACAACAAAAAATCAGCTTATCATCACCTGGAGACTAAATCTGTTATAAAAGTGCAGACAGCATATAAACAAGATTTAAGTGTAAGTGGTTGTGACTTCACAGCTTCAGTAAGGCATAGGAAGGGAAGGAGTCAGAGAGGAGAAAAGCCCCCCTGGTTTCACTGTGGCAGCAAATGCTGTCGAAGTGGACCACTTCTTAAGGGACTCAATGAACCATCCAAAGAATCTAGCTGGTCATGACTATATTCAGTGAGTGCCTGACCACCAGTGCTAGTTTGTACCTGAATATCCAGACCCCCATGAGCCCTATGCTGTCTAGGTCTCAAAAGTTCATAGGCTTCCACTTCCCATGACCCTTCTGTGATATGTTCTAGCTGAGAAAAATGGCACTTCTTATCAGTCACCTTGTTGATATATACCTAATATGCTAGATTATGAAGCAGGGGATAGACAAAAAAAGTACTGAATCCTAGCCCTGATATATCTAACATGATCAAAGTGATTTCAGAAAAATGGTAAAACGCTGCTTGCTTTCATTCTAAAAATTTACTTTAGAACTAGCCATTTGAAAGAAGACCAAAATTTGGTCTCTACTTGCAACTGTCTGCAATTGTTTTCTTTTTTTTAAATTCAGATTTATGTCCCAGATTATATCAAGCCATAAAACATGCGTGTCATAGAGTAGGGTGTAATACTTTGTTATAAATTTCAAAATTTAGGGCATTGTCATGTTACTTGTCTTCTAAATGGTAATTTTTGCTTTGTTTAGTTATGTTTGTGCCAGTTTTCCTATTTAGTCACATGGACTGAAGTAGCTTATGGTTTTTTTTTTCAAATTATAACTGTTGCATTAAAATTGATGCATTTACTGGCATGGGACAATGTAGACTTCAGATCTGACAAGCACTACTAATTATTCCACACTATTCATGTTAAGTGGAATTATGGTTATTATCTATACAACACTTTCAAGTTATAGTTCAGCTACACAAAATGTAATTTCTTGTCCTGTGGCTCAAAACACAAGACAAATCTGAGTAGAGAGCTCCCACAAACTACAAAGGGATCAACCATTTCTGAAATGTTTTGCCTTTTTATTTAGTGCTATCACAATTACTTTATGAATGCTTGTGAAATTGAGGGGAGCCTTGAAAAAAAAGCAAAATATGGATTATCACTTTTAAAGATACCATTATTACTATTATTTTAAAATTGTCAAAATATCTCCCTACATTCTTCCATATCTATTCTCCCAGAGAGTAATCCCCTATAATGAAGAACATTTAAGAAAAAGAAAAAGAAGAAAAAAAATCAGTGAAAACCAATCAATCCAAAGAAAATGTTGTAAAACATATCCCAATGTTTCTTAAGGGCATATCCCACCACTACAAAAGAATGGGATGGGATGTGTCTTCCTCCATATCTTCTTTGGGGCCCTGCTTATTCTTTCAAATTCTGAAACATTTGCTTTTGTTTTCTGTTGTTCTTCCCATTTACATAGTTGTAGCCATTTTTATGTTGTTTCCTAGGCTCTGCTTATTTCACTCTGTATCAGTTCACGTAAGTCTATGTTTCTTTGAATTCGTCATAATTAGTGTCTTTCACCATAGTAATATTCTATTTATTTATATTTATTTATTTATATTTAAATATTATACTTTGTTTAATTTTTCAATTGATGAGTATCAAATTTGTTTCCAGTTCTTTACTACTATAAAAAGTGCTGCTATAAGCAATTTAGGGCATATGGGTACTTCCTTTTTAAATAATGATGCCCTTGGGGTATATTCATAGAAGTGGCATCTCGGGGTGAAAGGTTATGGACATCTTAAAACTTCAAATCAGGGGCAGCCAGGTAGCACAGTGCATACAGCACTGGCCCTGAAGTCAGGAGGACCTGAGTTCAAATCCAGCCTCAGGTGAAACACTTGACACTTGCTAGCTGTGTGACCCTGAGCAAGTCACTTAGCCTCAACAAAAAAAAAAACAAAAAAAAAACAAAAAAAAAAACCTTGAAATCAGGGAAAATGTAAATTAAATAGTCTCATTCCCCCTACCTAAGGGATTATCTGATTTAGGAAGGGAATAATAGTAAGACTTCTTTGTGGATGATGGATTAGAGCAGAGTAATGGAAAAGAAAAAGAAGAAAACAAATGGAAGAAATATCTAAAGCTATTGGATATCACTTAGAATTTGTTAGTCTGAAGTGAAACTTCCTTGAAAACATATTTTTTTATTTACGCTTTTCAACATTCATCTCTATAAAACTTTGAGTTCAAATTTCTTCCCCATCCCTCCCTGCCAAGGTAGTGCACAATCAGATGTAGGCCATACATACCAAATCATACCAAACACATTTCCACACTATTCATGTTATGAAAGAAGAATCATAACAAAATGAAAAACAAAAGCCATGAAAAAAAAAAAGAGAAAATACTATGTTTTGATCTGCATTCAGATGTCATAATTCTTTCTCTTGATGTGAACAACACCACCTTAATTTCTAATTCTTTGCCACCACCACAAGAGCTGTTATAAATTTTTTTTTAATATGTAGGGCCTTTTTTATTTTTTAAAATCTCTTTGGGATTCAGACCTGTTAATAAAATTACTGGATTAAAGGGTTTAATATGGTTTTATAAGAGTTACATCATGGTTTCATAGCCTTTTGGGTACAGTTCCAAATTGCTCTACAGAATAGTTGAATAAGTTCATGACTTCATCAACAATGCATTAGTGTTTCAATTTCCCCATAATCCCACGAACATTTTTCATTTTCCTTTTCTGTCATATTAGCCAATCTGGTAAGACTAGGATGGCAGCTCAGCATTGTTTTCATCTGCATTTCTCTAATCACTAGTGATTTAGAGCCTTTTTCATGTGACTATGGATAGCTTTGATTACTTTGTCTTAAAACTAGCTGTTCATATCCTTTGAGCATTTCTCAATTAGGGAATGGCTCTTATTTTTTTAAATATTTGACTCAGTTCATTATATTTGAGAAAGTAGGCCTTTACCAGAGAAACTTGCTGTAAAAATTCTTTCCTTTATTTATTTATTATTAGTTTTCAATATTCACCTCTGCAAGATTTTGAGTTCCAAATTTTTTCCCCTTCTCCCCCACTCCCCAAGATAGTATGCAGCCTGATACAAGCTATACATGTACAATCATATTAAACATATTTCCATGTTAGTTATGTTGTAAAGAAGAATTAGAACCAAAGGAAGAGAGAGAGGAGAGAGAGAGAGAGAGAGAGAGAGAGAGAGAGAGACAGACAGAGAGAGACAGAGAGACAGAGAGAGAGAGAGACAGAGAGAGAGAATAGTATGCATCTGGAGTCAAGCATTCAGACTCCATAGTTCTTTCTCTGGAAATATATAGCATTTTCCAACATGAGTCTTTTAGAATTGTCTTAGGTCATTGCATTGCTGAGAAGAGCTAAATCTATCAAAGTTGGTCATCACACAACTGTGTACAATGTTCTCCTGGTTCTGCTCACTTCACTCAGTGTCAGTTCATGTAAGGCTGTCCAGGTTTTTCTGAAGTCTGCCTCCTCATCACTTTCTATGGAACAATAGTATTCTATTACATTCACATACCATAACTTGTTCATCCATTCACCAATTGATGGGCATTCCCTCAACTTGCAATTATAGCACCATAAAAAGCTGCTATAAATATTTTTGTACATGTGGGTCCTTTCCCTACTTTTATCTCAAAAAATCACAATCTCAGACTAAGACATGGACTCAGAAGTTGCCTAGGCCAATGAGTACCTGAGCAAGAATTTCATCTACAATATCCCTGCAAAATGTTCATTCACCATGAACTTGAATTCTTTCAGTGAGGGTGGGTCCATTACGTTCTGAAGCATTCATTCTAATTATGGACAGTGTTAATAGGCAGTAAAAATTTCTCTTTAGGATGATTTTTCATAAAATTTCTTTTTTTTCTTTTCATATTCTTAAAAGGATAGAAAATTCTACAAGTTTATGTATGACAAGTGAAATTATCCTAAAAAGAGTGTCAGACACATAGAATTACAAATGATATGTGACTATCCTTTCCTAAGAGAGAAGATAAACTAGAAAGTGAAACTTTCTGCCCATTGTTGCCTGAATACACCCTGTTTTTGTCAGGTTCTTCCTTTCCTATTCAAGCGCATGATTTTCTCATTTAGTGGTTAGAGAAATATCTTTATTTGAAATAATTATTTACAATTGTAAAGTCAAACCAGAGTGCAAATTTACATGTAGAACTGTTTTTTTCTTTTCATACTGCTTGCTGCTTCCAGAATCACGTTAAGTTTGGGGCTGTAAGACAAAACAATTTTTTTTTTTAATCATCCCACTGTTACACTTGGTTAGTCCCATTTAGGGTTGGCTAGATTTGGCAACGTCTGAATTCTTTCAAGAAGAAACTTCATAGTACTGATAAAGATTTTATGAAAAGGATGCCTTAAATGCCCATTTTTCTTGACTTATTCCATTCAACTCACAGATCAGTCTGATTCTTTTCACTATTTTTAAAGAGAAGAGACATTTAACACCACAAAACATTTTTAACTGATTTAAAAAAAATTGTCAAATGAGCTTATGCATAGAAATAACTTCTCTTCAATTTGTTTATAAAGATGTTTAAAAATAATTATAATTTCACACATTGCAGGAAGGCAATATATTCTCACAGGGAATGGGGAGGAGGTAGAGAAGCAAAGACAAGTGGGTGATTAGGGACAATTAACCATGCCTAAGGCATAAACAAACATACAACAAACAGCTTCTGTAAAGAAGCCCAAATATTGATTTAGGAGATGGAACCAGTGCTGGGTCAAGACAAAATTTCATGACTAACCACATTCAAAGGCCAACAAAAAGTCATGAAAGGAATGGCCAGTTCAAAGGTAGGTAGGTCAAGAAAGAATAATTTAAGAAACACACACATTTAGGATTAGACTTCAGCATAATGATAGTTTTTCATAAAGAAGAACTTTTCCAAGACAGTATCTTTTTCTGGAGTTATGTTATCCATCATGCCACACTTTCTACCAGCATGAACATAAGTCCAAACAAAATGGTCTTTGAACAGCTTGTAGCCATAGTATTTTCAGAATCCTTGTGCACTTACCAGTACTATTTACATGAAAGAAGTTTGCAATTTTTGAAATGTATCTTTCTAAGTTTGGAAGACTTAGCATGAGAAAGAGTATCTAATATTTTCAGGCTGGTACATTATGGAGTTCTTTGGGTAGCTTGGTGGTAGAGTGGATGAAATTCCCATCTTGGCTTAGGAAGAACTGAGTTTAAATCCCACTTCAAGCACTTATTAACTGTATGACACTACCCAAATCACTAAACCTCTCTCAGCCTCAGTTTCCTCATAGTAAAATGAGGATAGTAATAGCATCTACTTTACAGTGTTGTTGTAAAGATCAAATGAAATAATCTATATATACATATATAGATTTGCAAACATTAAAATGCTACATGAATACTACTTATTTTTGGTGTTGCTGCTGCTAGAATGTATATAGGAGTTCTCAAACTTTTTTTTTTCTAATGGCACGGACTCCTTTGGTTGTCTAGTGTCCACTCCTCATTAAAAAATGTTTTTAACATTTAACATTTAACAAAGAAAGCCACATATATTGAAATACAATGAAGAAACTATTTTAAAGATTAAATGTGACAGTTTAATAATACCTGATTGAGGCTTTTGGGGTTTATAATTTACATACCTTATTTTGTTTGATCCTCACAACAACCCCATGAAGTAAGAAGTACAGATGCTATTATCATCATTTTATATATCATGAGATCAAGGGAAGGGAAAGGAATAAACATTTAATGTGTACCTACAATGTGCCTGGCATTGTGATATACTTTAAAAACATATCATAAAACGTATATTTTACCCATGTTCACATAGCTATTATATGTCTGAAGCAGGATTCAAACCCAGAAGTCTCCTAATGCCACATCCAATACTCTTTCCCTTATACTATATTGTCTTGGAAGACGAGCTGTCTCACAAAAATTAATTCTGAGAAATGACAAACACATTTATTCTGTCAGAAATTTGTTACTCAATAGAAAGAAAGCTTGTTTCTGTCTCTAAAGAGGACTCTACATCCAAGTTACAGAATTAATGAAGCACAGTATATAGTTTCTCAGGAAAAGAAATGTGTCTTTTGTAAATCTATCAGCTTGGAATCTTGGAATCCATAAAAATGCATTTTCCTTCTTTCTTTTTAAAATCTAATCATATCTATCACTGTTGGAGATAATTCAAGGGAGGTCTTTTACATTTCATCTTCCACTTTTTCAAGGACATTATGCTGTTAGAACTTCAATTCACAAGTTCAAAAGATTTTGTAGACTTTCCAGGAAGCTTGTGAACAGAGGGCTTATGAGGATTATCATCCAAGGTTGAATAGCTAAATCTAAAATAATGACTTTGCAATTTCTATTTACATCTTTGAGGAAAGCAAGGTAAGATCTACCACCTCCATTCAAAGGGGCAAAGGTGAACAGAACTGGGGTGTTTGGTGGCCTTTATTTAACTAATTTACTTTGTGTATGCTTTAAAGGAAATATTTTTATAGCACACAAGTCAATTACTAAATCTAAGATGAAAGGATTGGCTTTTAGGGAAGCTAAGCTCAGAATTCAGCATGTGGTGTGAGGAAACTAAAAGAGTAGCCCCTACTCAGCATGAAACATGATGGTGCATAAGTAGGACAATTGAATTACTTTCCAGTAGCAAGCCTTTATTTTTTGTGTGTGAGGGAATGGCTTTCAATTGGAAATTTTCAAAGTGGAGTATTGCCCACTGAAATGCATAACAGAATTAGGGGGAGAAGAAAAATACTCCTCTCAGACAATAATTTGGGGCTCATGGGATCATAATGATCCTTAGCAATTTTCAAACAAAGAGCAAAAACTTCTTGGTAACATTATCAATGAATCTCAGAAAGCATCAATCTGAAGTGAGAAGGAAATTGTCAGTAATCTTTTTTTTAATAGAATTAGATGCTTCACTTAAGTTATTCATGTATTTTAAGCTTCTGTCCCTTCAGCTCCAGCCCCTCATCTCAAATAAGGACAGAAAAGTGGGTGTGTTTGAGGAAAGTATAATATAAAGAGCACAGTTCTCAGAAGCGGGAAACCTGGACTCTAATCACAGCTCTGATTCTAGATAACTGCCTTGGGCAACTCACTGACTTTCTTTGTGCCTAGGTTCACTCATCTGTAAACATAAGGAAAAGAAATTATAAATGAACAGCTTCTCTGCATTGGTGTCATGAGTTTACATACAGGGTTCCCCACTCTGTTAAATTCTTAGATTGGGGCACTATCATCATCACTGTTATAGTTCAAAAGCACAGAATCTGAGACCTTGAAAGAACCTCAAAACCCAAGTTCAAAATGTACCTAAACATGAATGTCTAATATAGCATTTCATCCACTTTTTTCCACTTTAAGACTCTCATACTTTCCTTGAAGGCCATAACTATTGAATATCTTCCTGAGGTAGTCTAATCATTTTTGCTATTTGAGCAGGGTTTTTATCTCCTATATTGAGTGTCTTCATTGCCTAGCAATTCATTAAAAACCTCTTTCAAGTCAACATGCATTTATTAAGTCCATACCATGTGCCAGACATGGAGCTAAAAACTGGTAATATAGATAGAAGTAAAAAGATAGCCCCTAATATCAAGGAGCTTATTCAACTGGGTCAAGATCATACATACAATTAAAACTAACAAAAAGATAAACTAAAAATCAAGGAGGGTTAGGGAAGGTATTTACATAGGATCAAGGTGGAAAAAGAAATATGCAGTGTCAGGAGTTGAACCCAGAGAAGAATTCCCTAGGCCAGCTGTGTGGATGGTTTTAAAATGGAAGTACCAGGAAGAAATGAACAATCAAAAGAAGGTGCCTCTGCTTAGAGGTAAAAAAGCTCCTTCTGGACCATCCATGTAAGGAATGCAGCCAGGCCAGCCATCTCTTTATTTTCCAGCAGCTATACTCCTCTATACTTCTACATCATGCCCCTGTGCCAGGCATCATCCCACTACTGCTGCTTTTTACATTTCTTTTATATGTTGTCTTCCTCCATTGAGAGCAAAGACCATCTTTGTGTTACTCGTGCTTACTACAGCTCCTGTTACACAGTAAATGGTAAATAAATGTTTCTTGACTGATTTACAGGGGGGAGAGGGAACTTCAGTGAGAGACAACTGCAGTGCAGAGGGATCTTCCCAGGTAAGGAGAATGTTGGAACATGATGATAAATGCATCTTCCAGAATGAGAATGGCCTCAACTTTTAAATCAATTAGGTTTACCTACTGTTTGAGGTGGAGCAGCTAGATGGTACAATAGACAGAGAGCTGGGCCTGGAGTCAGGAGGACCTGAGTTCTAATCCAGATTCAGAACTTAACTTAGTAGCTGGGTGACCCTAGGCAAGGCACTAGATCCTGTTCACCTCAGTTTATTTATTGATAAAATGAGCTAGAGAAGGAAATAGCAAACCCTCAAGTATCTTTGCCAAGAAAACCACAAATGAGATACAAAGAGTTAGGCACAACTGAACAACTCCCTAAACTTTTGCTAATTATGATGGGTTGATTTTAGATGGCTTTGCTTAAAAGGATTATAAACTTAAAATGAAAAGAGAAAAAAAGGTACATGTTTATTTGAATCACAATGGAGTATGACAGTATTTTGATGGTCTGTCTGTAACTTATTCCTTAATTGCAAACTGATAGTTAAAGATAACTTTTAGACAGTTAACCAGGAATATTATAGTGGAATTGTTTAGTGAATGAATAATAGTCCTGGTCTTGTCTTTCATTGCCTCAGACCATATTTATGATAGATGTATTATCTTATAACAGTACCATAGATTTAGACCTCAAGAAGAACTTAGAGGTGATCTAGCCAAATCTCCTCTTATCACAGAGAAGGAAACAATGGATTAAAGAGTTAATTCACTTGCTTGTAATCCAACAAGTAGTAAGAAGAAGAACAAAGATTTAAAACAAATTTTTCTTGAATCCAGATCAAATTGATCCAAATTAAAAATAACTAAAAAGTATTACTATGATGTCAAAGTTATTTTACCCTTAGCTGAGCAGGAGACAATATTCTCCACATCTCTAAAATCACTGATAACTAACCTTTCTATGATTTTCTGTAGTAACACCTTTCTAAATTATAAGGGATGTATTTTTAAGCACACATAATGTGGTGATAAACCCACTACATTCTTTTCAAATTCCAGAAGTTATACAGTTAGCTCTGGATCAATCCACACGTTGTATATTTCCCCAAGAATAATATATAACTAGATAAGCTCAAATTAAAGAGCCTTTTTTGTAGAGTTTCATGGTACACCATCCAATTTCACTTGTTCAACAAAGCTCCTCAGAATTTTAATGCATTTTCAAGTTGATATTCTGTTTTTGTGATAGGCACTCATTGATTGAAGACTATCCTGAAATTATTCAAAATTTGCCTCTTGTTTGGCAGTTCTGGAAATAATCATTCTGAGCAGTGATACTCTACTTTGTGTTTTGAGGACACACAATAATTGGTTAAATGATACGACATGTATATTAAGTTACACAAATGTCTCATTTTATAAATGATGAATGGAAATAGCTAACGTTAAATGTCAAGTAACTAACTTCGGTCATAAAGGAGCTACAGGAAAATATAAGAAGGAGTTTTGTTTTGTTGTTTGCTTTTATTTTGTAAAATCTTGTTTTGGAGGTGACTAATTATACATATATGTGTGTATTTGTGTGTGTATTTCTGTGTGTGTGTCTGTGTCTGTGTGTTTCTATTTATAGAAAAGGATGAGCAAAAAATAAGACAGGCTGGTCATATGGCAAGGTAAGGGAAACCTACCAGATTGTTCCACTGGTACCCTTGTGAAAACAAGAGAGATCAAAGAATACACCCGGGTCTAGAATACTCTCCTTTCTCACTGCTACCTTCTGATTTACTTCAAGACTCACTTCAATTCCTACTTTCTGCAAAAGGGTCTTCCCAGTCCTTCCCTCCCTCTCTACTACTGCTTATGAATTTCCTCTGAGATTTCTTTCCATTTACTCACTATATATTGTGCAAAAACTAAATCAGAATGTTAGAAGGACTACATCTACCCTCCCAAAAATTTAAAATCTATGTGCCTCACACAACTCCATAGAACTAATGACCTGAGTTAAAACTGGTCTACATCAATTGCAGTAGGTTGCTATACTGACTGAATCACAAGTCCTTGATTCAGTTACGCTATTCATGTCATTTCATATCAGGTCAGGTTATGTCATTTTGTTTTATGTAATGTCACATTGTGCCGTGCTCTCTCATAATGAATTGTATCATGTCATATGGTATCATATTTTGGGGCCTGGAGTCAGGAAGACCAAAGTTCAAATCTGGCTTCTGACATTTACTAGCTGTGTGACCCTAAGCAAGTCACAACCTCTGTTTACCTCATTTCCTTAACTATAAATTGAGAATAATAATAGCACTTACCTCCCAGGGTTGTTGTATAAATAAATTGATCTAAATATTCTAAAGTGCTTGGCACAATGTCTGGTACATTGTAAGCAATATGTAATGGGATGATGAGGATGATGATGATGACAATGATGATTTAATTTAATTTTATATTGATCTTTCCATCTCAGCTAATGTAAGCACCTTGAGAACTGGGATTTTTTTTTTATCCTTAAGGATATTCAGTGTTTGGCTCATAGTAGGTAATGACTAGGTGGTTGTAAAATTGAATTAATTTGAAAATTATGAATTTAGATACCTAAAGTGAAATTATTTATATAATAACTTTCTAACATGCATCTAATAGTCTTGACTTTATAAATACTCTGAAGCTCAGAATCAATAAGCTTCTTTGTTTTTTCCACCTCTGCCTCAGTAGTTGTTGAGTGTTTCCATTGCTCTGCCATCTCTGACCTACAGAATTTCTTATGCGTCATGCAGAGGGTTTTTATACATTATTTTCCCATTGACAACAGGGTAACCAGAGACTTCTGTATTTTTTCTTGTTGGTCAATATTCTGTTGCATAACCATTTGAGGCATTGCTATGGAGTTAAGCATATGTGAAAAGTAAAAAAAAATACACACACACACACACACATACACACACACACACATATATGAAATATTTTCCAAATATCATATTTCAGGTAGTTTCTGGTAAGGATCTTTAAGCAGTGATCCAATGGTTGCTATGCATTATTTGAGGTTCATGACACCCAGTTATTAAGCTCTTATTTGATTGTTTGTTTTTTTGTTTGTTTTGGGAGGGTAGACATAGTCCTCCTAATAGATTTAATTTTTGCATCTAAGATCTATCTCCTCAGTAATATCAACATATGCTGAGTTTATTTTATTATGCTGCAATGCCTTCCATACCTACCACATTTTCCATCACATCAGGTCTCTTTTGAAGTCCAAAATTGAACAACGTGTGAAGATATGATGCTTCATAAAGTTTTATGGATGTCATTTTTTAAAATATTGTTGTAATTTCTAGATAAAACCCTAGGTGAACAATACCACCTCAAATCCCAACTTAATAAGCCTTACCTTGTAACATTGAAAAATAGTTAAGTAAAAATAACTAAAATATCAGCTCCATCTGGAAGAGTAAGAAATATACAGCATCCCTGAAACTTAATATTCTTCACATAATTTTAACACAATAGATCTATATGATCAACAGTTGAAAAACCAGAACAAAATCTGTCAGATTGAATCTAGTAGAAAATTCTCTGAGTGAAAATATGATTCACATGAAAAATGCATAAAATGATTTTTTTTATTTTTACAGAAATGTTTCCACTTTCTACATCAAGTCCTTTGCTCCTAATTACCCAGACATACTGTAGTATTCGATCTGGCTTTGAATAGTAAGTGAATATCAAGAGAAGGAATGGTGATCACAGTGAGCCAGCATAGCTTCATCAATACAGGTCATCCTAGACATCCTTCATTTCTTTTAACTTCTTAATATGATTCCTAGGATAATAGATTAGGAGAATGCTGATGAGAAATTTAAACTAGCTTTTGAATAAAGCATTTAACAAATACTCTGATTCTATTCTTGTGGAAAACATAGAAAGATGTGAGTCAGAAACTGGCATAATTATATAATTGAATTTTCAGGACCTCAAAGTAGTCATTAGTGGTTTGATTAGGTTTCCACCGGCTTGCTTCCCTTCTATGGTTTAATATGACAGAGTAAAGATTTAAAATGTTCTTAAATGACTAAAACTTTGGCCCAAATCTAATAAGTTAAAATTCAAAAGTAATAATTCTAGAGTCTTTCCAGTTTTGAAAAGTCAATTTGACAAAAAAAAAAAAAACCCAACATGGGTCAGATGTGACTAGGCTGTAGTTTGTAGGAAATTTGGAGTCAAAAATATTTATTAATACTATAAATTACCAGGTAATGTACTAATCAAAGGGGATTAAACAAAAACAGTAGTCTTTGCCCTCTAATTCACAATCTAGTGGTGGAGACAGCATACAACTATCTCTTGAAACATGGTACATACAGGATGAATAGAAAATAATGGGGGCTGCTTAGCAGTCTGCAAACTAAATATGAGTCAATAATATATTGCGGTAGACAAGGAAATATTAGGCTGTATTGAGAGATATAATTTTGAGTATTAAGGAGAAAAAAAATATCATTATGTTCATTCCTGATTCCAGAGGTAGAGTATAATGTCTATTTCTAGGTACCACAATGATAACCAAGAGAATATCCAGAGTATAGTAAAGAGAATATTGAAGTTCCTCTAGTTCATATCATATGAGCATCTACTGAAATTTGTGTGTGTGTTTAGGTTAACGATGAGAAGCCTTGAGTGAGCAGTACCATGATTATATTATTTGAAGGTCTGTAATGCCCTTATAGGGAGATTAGACTTGTTCTGCTTGGCTCTAGAAGACAGAACTTGAAATAATAAATAGAAATGACAAAAAAAAAGAAAACATTTTTATTTGAGATTTAAAAATAGAAATTTTCTAATAATTAAAGCTTTCTCATTTTAACCAGACCCAGGTCAACACCCAATGTTACATTTCAGCCATCTTCTTGCTCTTATTCTCTACCACTTCTCTGTTGTAATGTGTCAGCCCTGGGAATCTACAGTGTTGATCAGTGAGAGTTTACCACATCGAGGTGTTGCTAAACCTCCCAGAATGGTTCAAATTGGCCATCATTGTGCTATGCCACTGATGTGTCCTTCTTTGAAATGTAATCCCATTGAGAGAAAAATTTGTCTTTTGTATTTGAGTCCCCGGCATTTTGCATGGTGCTTGGCATAAAGTAAATGCTTAATAAATCACTTTTCATTCACTTTTCATTCATTCATCCAAAAATTGAATATCTGGCCTAAGGAAACAATGAATTTTCCATGTTCATTAATTCATTCTTTCACTTGAGGTCTTCAAACATAGACAGGATAATGAAGTGTTAGTTGTGTTGTAGTAGAGATGGTTATTTATTTGTTACAAATTAGACTATATAACTTCTAAGGTCACTTACTACCCTGAAATTCTATCATTCTATAATTTTGATAATCTATTATTTTGATGGAAAACTAAGTACAAGAAAGGACTCTGAAATTATGGCTCAGGATTAAGGATGGAAGAGTTCCAAGTCTCCTAGAGTGCACCAAAACCTCACAATTGTATTTTATCCATTTTTTTTCCAAATAGGAGAAAAAAATGGGACATGATAATATGAATAATTCCTTAAGAATGAAATTTAGAGATTCTTAAACCCTAGCCAATAATGCAGACTCACTAGGAATCTTGCTCACCTCAATCAGTGTTCTAATAAACCTTATCTTTTACTGAAAAAAAAGAATGGAATTTACTATATCTGAATATATATACATATATTAAATAACTGGTTTCATATATAGCAATAATTTCTAATTAATGAGATGATTTGAATCAAGGTCAAAGTATACAAATTAGAACAAATTATAATGACAAGTACACAATATTGCACATATATTTAAGTTCCAACCTGAAATGTATAAAATATTTTGAGAAAGAAACAGAGGAATACTTTGAGACAATAGAGACAGAGAAGAGATATAGACACAAAGTGAGAATAATATGAGAGAGAGTGAGAAAGAGAGAGAGACAGAGAGAGAGAGATTGGAAGGTACTTTGGCCATTTTCTGTAAATGAATGTCCTGCCCTATGTTTAGGCAATCTTATACTCTTTAGGGTAAGCATGACCATTGGCCATTATTATTTTCCCTCAAACATATTTGGGAACGTTATATTGGGTCCTTCCTCTTCCCCTCAGGATCATTTCTTGAGCCAGGATTTTTTTTTTCCTTCAGTGTTTTTGTGGTCATTCCATGGAGCTGAGTTTGGACTTCAATTGATCTCTCCACTGAGGGGAAAGGCCAGTGGTCATGCTTGCTCCAGGATATCTCAGACTACATGACCCATAATATATGATCCTCTATGCTCAGAAGATGGTATATTCCCAGTTACCAGACACCTTCAAGTAAAGATTGGATGAGCACCAGTTGCATGAGCACCAATAACATTTCTATAGGTAATTATTTTCTAGGCATAAACTAATAAGCTCCTTTGGTAGGGATTTCTGCCTTTCTATTGGATATACTGAGGAGATTATGGAAAACATAACTTGCACTTGTGGCCAGTTTTTCCCAAGAGTGAGACAATGTTTGTTCTTTTTTTTTTTCCCCTTTTGGGCTCACTGCTAGGATAATGCAACAATCATCTCTGTCATTGTAACTAGATAATCATACCCTCCCCCCTTACTTGCCTAACTTGGAAGTAACTAGGGAATAGTTAAACTTCAATGTCTTATCTGGGAAAGAGGAGTCATAGACCAAAGTAAAGTCAGAGGTGATAACTATTAGAAAATTAAGGTTAAGTCATGTGTCTGCAAAGAGGAGTGGTGCAAAGATGTCCTCTGAGCTGAAATGAGTGAGGATATCAGAGATGAGAGGCATTCTTGAAGTCCTCTTTTCCAAACTGTACATGAGCAGGAATCTTCTCCTTAAAATTTAAAATGACAAGTTCTATAATTCACCATTCACTTGAAGACCTTTAGTGAGGAGGAATGCACTGCTGGCTGAGAAATATGATCCTACCATTGGATACTTCTGATACAGAAAAGAGAAGATTCCTGCTCATGTACAATTGTTTGCTCAATGAACCTGTTGACATTATGATCAGACCTATGAATACGTTAGAATAACATTTATTGCAATTAGTGTTTAATGAAAATAAAAATGTAATGCTTGCCATTTATCTTCATGGACCTTCTGAAATCTATCCATGGGCTCCAAGTAAGGAACTTCTACTCAATAGTGATAGGGTTTCATCTTACAGTGAATCTAGATTTTCATTCAGTAATTTAAAATTATGAGAAGTGGTGTAGTGGAGATAGTATCAGACTTAAAATCAGGAAGACCCAGACTTGATTCTTGTCTCAGACATTTACTATATAATCTTAGCTCTATCATTTAACTTCTGTGGGATTCACTTTTTACTCATTTGTAAAATGTTATATGAATCAATTACCTTTGAGGAACTTTCCACCATTAAATTTTCATCCTCTACCCTTAGTTCCTGTGTCTTTCTAAACTCTTATACCAAGCAGAATCAATCTAATTCCTATTTGTAGAACTGCCTTTCACATAATTAAAGACAGCAATTATGTTACTGGATGGAGAATCAGTCTTAATATTGGGAAGTTCAAGGATCAAATCTTTCTTTGGCCATTTACTAACTTGGTTCCCCCTAACGAGTCATTTAAATTGTCTGAGTCTAGTTACCTCTTCCATAAAATGAGGTGAATCAGATTAGAAGACCTCTAAGGTCCCTGAAAGCTCTTTGACTGTAATCAATCATCTCCTATTTTTACCCTTCAAGTCAAATACTCCATATTTTTCTTCTCATCTTCGGATGATGTACAGATAAAATTAACTAATGTATAAAAAATGTTCCAAAACTCTTATATTATAAGTGTAAGTTGTTATTATTAAAAGTCCTCTTACCACATTGGTTGCCTTCCTCTGTACATTCTTCCATGTGTCAACGTGTTACCCATTTGACATTCACTGAATTTAGGGTAAAAGCAGTTAGAACACAGGCAGTGCCAGAAAGTTGATGGTTTTTTAGGCTTCCTGGCACTCGACATATTGCACAATTCAAAGGTTGTTGTTTGTTGTTGCTCTTGCTGCTGCTGCTTTTTTTGTTGTTGTAGCTCATGTTCACCTGCCCCATCTGATGCTAATTTGTTTGCTGATCGTAGGTTGGCTGATCAGGTCCTGCCATGTCAGCCACAAGCTGTGCTAGGCTGCTATATATGTACATTCATATCAAAGAATCCTTTGATCCCTCTACATCATTCTAACCTCAAAATCTTCATCCATGAATTAGTCCCACAATCTGATTTTTCTGCTTCTGCTCCAGGGCAGCTGCATGTTCATGAAGAAAATCATAGAACTAAGCTGACTTCACTCAAAGCAGAATTTATGTTATATAACTTCAGTTGGGCCTTTGTGCTCCTATACAACCCCATTCATTGCTCTTCTGTGCCTGATAAAATTCTATTTTCTCCTCTCTTCTCCTCCATCAATCACATCACAAACCCGAACTCATGCAACAGATAAATGTGAACCTTGCTTTTATGAGAAGATTAAAGTTGTCATGTGTGTGTTCCCTTGGCTACCTTTGTCTAAAATTCAAAAATTTTCAACATCTTCACTTCATATCACAAATGAAGAGATATTTTTATTCCTTCCTATGGATAATCCCTTTACCACTGCCCTGATCCCATTCCCTTTAGTTTACTCTTGGGCATAACAAATATGTTTTTTCTTTCATTAGTTTTCTATTTCTTCATGTCTAAAGTATAATTTTCATTTGGCTAAAAAACATAGTTGGGTCTCCCTAATCTTAAACACAAGTAAACAAACAAAAACATTGTTCCTTTTAAAAGTACATTAACTGCTCCATTTCTTGATTCTGAGACTGCTAAATTTCTGAGAGAAAAAAAAGAGAAAATGAAAAGGAAGAAATAAATAATAGATATTTTCTTTTCTCCTACCTACATTCTCTAGAATCTTTTATATTCAATATTCTACCCTCAATTCTCTATTGAAACTGATGCTCATTCAAAGATCACTAAGGGTATTCTAAATACCAAAATCCAAAATTCTCTTGGAGTTTATCCACCTGAAACTGTATTGTGCTTTTGAAAGACCTGATCATTATCTTTTCCTGGATACTTTCTTCTCCCTCAGGTAAACTTTATTGCTCCCCTTTATCTTTAACCATTTTTTTTCTCTGAGGAAGCTATGTGGTACAGTGAATCAACCCTACGATTTGGAGACAGGAAAACAATATTAATAATAGCTAAAATTCACATGTCATTTTACATCTTACAAACTACTTTTCAAACATTATTTCATACAATAATCCTGTGAGGTAGGGTCAATTATTTATCCATTTTACAGATTAAAAAATATAGATATTAAATGACTTAAGCAGGATCACATATTTAGTAAATATCTGATGCCAGATTATAACTCGTCTTCCTGATTTCAGGTCCAAAGTGCTAATCTCACTGATTTTTCCCCTTTTTAATATTCTTCTAATATATCCTCTAGCTTCTCTTCCTTCTCTTCTAGCTCGCATCCATTTTTCATACTACTTGCCAGAACAATTTTCTTGACCACAAATCTGACCATGTAACTTTATCTATTTAAAAAACTTCAATAAGTTTCTATTGCCCCAGAGAAGTCTCATCTCAGGGATTTAAAGATCAGGTATATATATGATCACAATAAGTGATCATTAAAACACTGTGGAGAATAGATGTGATGCAGGATTAGAGATGGATCATACTTTGTCCTCATTTTCAAAAACAGTGAGTGAATCATCTCTGCCAATTGTAGGACAGTGGACTTGCTTTGATTCCTGTCAAAATAATGAAACACATAATTAAATGGTTGGTGCATGTCTAGAGAAGGAAGCAGTGATCACAGGGTCAGCATGGCATTTTCAAGAACAGATCATGCCAGACTAATGTTAATTTATTTTCTAGCAGGCTTGTTAAAATGGTAATTCAGTAGAATGTTGAAAACACAGTTAATCCATATTTTAGCAAAGCATTTAACAAAATCTCCTGCTATTCTAGGGGAAAGATGGAGAGATGTGTGCAACACTATGATTGAATGTATTCAGAACAGGCTAAATGATAGGATAATAACAACAAGTCAGCAAATAAGATTTTCTGATTTTGAAATTGAAAGTTCTCTGGTGAAGGATCCCAGGAACCTTTGTTTGATTCTGTTGTATCTGATATTTTAATTAATGACTTGGTTGAAGACATAGATGCCACATTTATCAAACTTTCACATCACATAAAGCTATGAAGAATGAGTAACACATAGGCTAACAATCAGGATACCAATAGGTTTCACTCGATACAATCTTAGATCAAATAAAGTAAGATGAAATTCAACAGGGATAAATGCAAAGTCTTAAAGCTTCTTTGAAAAGTCAATTTCACAAGAACAAGATGAGTGAGACAAGGCCAAATAGTAGTTTGTCTGAAAAAGATGTAGGATTCTAGTGGAATGAAAGTTTAACGTGTACAATATGGCAAACAGAAAAGCTAAGGTGATCTTAAGCTAAATCAAATAAGATAAAGAACCTGGGAGGAGATATCCTGCTATACTTTCAATTGGTCAGACTGCATCTGGAGTACTATGTTTGCTTTGGGTAATCACATATACGGAAAGGTGCTGATGAACTGGGGAGCATCCAGAGATGGAAATGAGGATGGTAAATGACTGAAGACTCATTCCATATGAAAATAAGCTAAAGAAATGCCATAGATTTAATGTGAAGAGATGAGGAAAAGAGGATATGGTAGTTTATTTTTTAATATTTGAGGGCTTTTGTATTCAAATGCATTTTCATATTTTATCTGCTTGGCTTAAGAAGCTTTCAAGATGCAAAAAAAAGGCTTATTTAAGGAAAGTTTACATAACAATAAGTCTCTAATATTCTCTGATTCTATTGTTTCCCAAGTAAAATAAAAAAAAAAATCAAACAACCTGCTTTTGAAGAATGCCTGTCCACAATCATAGCCTATCCTATATCACTTTCCAATGTGTATTCCAGTCATTTTCTCACCTCAATGTTTTTGGTTTCATTTTCTTTCCTTTTCCTCCCCTGCAATGGTTTTGAACTCTCATTAAAACTGAACTTAAATGACAATTCTTCCATTTTGCCTTCCCTGATCCACTTCCTTTTTACTCTCTCATTTCTCACACCACATTTTTTCAGCTCTCAAATTAATATTTTATTTCCTGTCAGCAGTACTCTCTGGATTCCACTCAACCATTATTATGTTCACCCCTCTAAATTGCAGGAAAAACTCATAGCCAGGAAATTCCTTCTGGTGAAGATTTTTTCAACTTTGGTACTCATATATCAGAACTTTCAATAGCCTCTAACCATATGATTGGAAGGCCTGGGAGGCAGAGTAAAAACTCTTTTCAAAGCCTCCTTATAAAGATGGCTTAGAAGATAAGCAAACAATTTCCCATCAAATGCTCTTTTTGAATTCCACTATCATTAATCATGCCCCTCTGACTAGATATCACCTCAAAACTCTCCTTCATGCCTACAAGTCATTAGCCTCTTACCTTTCTTTTTGTATGTTGTTTTCACCCATTAAATTTTAAGCTCCTAGACGGCAGGGATGATCTTTCCTTTAAAATAAAACAAACTAAAAACAATCATATCTCTAGCACTTAAAAATTATGCCTAGCTCATGTGGTTCAGTATTTCAGTCATGTCTGATTATTTTGAGCCTATGCACTATAGCATGCTAGTTCTTTCTGTCCTCCACTATGCTCCAAAGTCTATCCAAGCTCATGTTACTTCCATGACACTATCTATCCAACTCATCCTCTGCCATCCTCTTCTTTTTTTGTATTAAATTTGTCCCAGCATCTTTCTTTTTCCACTGAGTCCTAGTTTTTCATTGTGTGGCCAAAGTACTTAAATTTCAGCTTTAATATTTTTTCTTGAAAAGAATAGTCAGTATTATTACCTTTAAATGTTGACTGTTTTGCCATTCTTGCTGCCAAAGTGATTCTTTTTTTAAACTTTATTAATTTATTTTGATTTATTAACAATCACTTCCATATCCTTTTCAGTTTAAAATTTTTCTCCCCCTTCCTCCCTACCACCCTCCCCAAGATGGCACACAATCTGATATAGGATATACATTTACATTCCTATTAAACACATTTTCACATTAGTGAAGTTGTAAGTAAAAATTTAAAAAAGTAGAAGGAGCCATCAGAAAGAGGAAAAAAAACTCAACAGGAGAGAAAAAAATGATAGCGATTCAACTTCCATAGTTCTTTCTTTGGATGTGGATAGCATTTTCCATCACGAGGACTGTGGAGATGTCTTAGATCTTGTAATGCCAAGAAGGGTTAAGTTTTTCAATATCAGTCATCACACAATGTGCCTATTATGATGTAAAAAGTTCTCTTGGTTCTGCTCACTTCACTCAGCATCAGACCATACAAGTCTCTGCAGGTTTTTCTGAAGTCAACCTGTTCATTTACTACAGCACAATAGTATTCTATTACATTTATATACCACAACTTGCTCAGCCATTCCCCAATTGATGGGCATCCTCTCAATTTCCAATTCTTTGCCACCACAAAAAGAGCTGCTATAAATATTTTTGTAAATGTGGGTCCTTTTCCCATTTGTGTGATCTCTTTGGGATATAGCCTTAGAAGTGCTATTGCTGGATCAAAGGGTATACACATTTTTATAGACTTTTGGGCATAGTTCCAAATTATTCTCCAAAATGGTTGGATCATTTCACAACTCCACCAACAATGAATTAGTGTTCTGATTTTCCCCTGTCTTCTCCAACATTTATCATTTTCCTGTTTTGTCATGTTGGCCAATCTGATAGGTGTGATGTGCTACCTCAGAGTTGTTTTGATTTGCATTTCTCTAATCAATAATGATTTAGAGGATTTTTTCATATGACTATAGATGGCTTTAATTTCTTCATCTGAGAACTGTCTGTTCATATCCTTTGACCATTTATCAATTGGGGAATGGCTTGTGTTCTTATAAATTTGTCTTAATTCTCTATATATTTTAGAAATGAGGCCTTTATCAGAGAGACTGGTTGTAAAAATTCTTTCCCAATTTTCTACCTTCCTTCTAATCTTAGTTGCATTGGCTTTGTTTGTGCAAAAACTTTTCAATTTAATGTAATCAAAATTATCCATTTTGCTTTTCATAATGTTCTCTATCTCCTGTTTGGTCATGAATTCTTCTGTTCTCCATAGATCTGATAGGTAAACTATTCCTTGTTCTCCCAGTTTACTTATGGTATCAGCCTTTATATCTAAGTCATGAACCCATTTTGACTTTATTTTGGTATATGGTGTGAGATTTGGGTCTATGCCTAGTTTCTGCCATACTCTTTTCCAGTTTTCCCAGCAGTTTTTTTCAAAGAGTGGGTTCTTTTCCCAGAAGCTGGGGTCTTTGGGTTTATCAAATAATAGATTACTATAGTCATTGACTACTGTGTCTTGCATATTTAACCTATTCCACTGATCCACCTCCCTATTTCTTAGCCAGTACCAAGCAGTTTTGATGATTGCTGCTTTATAATACAATTTAAGATCTGGAATTGCTAGGCCACCTTCCCCTGCATTTCTTTTCATTAGTTCCTTTGATATTCTGGACCTTTTTTTTTCCAAATGAATCTTGTTATTATTTTTTCTAACTCTATAAAATAATTTTTTGGTAGTTTGATTGGTATGGCACTGAATAAGTAAATTAGCTTAGGTAGGATTGTCATTTTTTTATATTAGCTGGCCTACCCATGAGCAACTGATGTTTTTCCAATTATTTAGATCTGATTTTATTTGTGTGAAAAGTGTTTTGTAATTGTGTTCATAGAGTTCCTGGGTTTGTTTCAGAGGTAGACTCCTAAATATTTTATAATGTCTACAGTAAGTTTAAATGGGATTTCTCTTTCTATCTCTTGCTGTTGGGCTTTGTTGGTAATATTAGAAATGCTGATGATTTATGTGGGTTATTTTATAGCCTGCAACTTTGCTAAAGTTGTTTATTATTTCAAGTAGTTTTTTACTTGATTCTCTAGGATTCTCTAAGTATATCATCATGTCATCTGCAAAGAGTGATAGCTTTGTTTCTTCTTTGCCTATTCTAATACCTTCAATTTCTTTTTTTCCCTCTTATTGCTAAAGCTAAATTTCCAGTACAATATTGAATAACAGTGGTGATAATGGACATCCTTGTTTCACCCCGATCTTATTGGAAATGCTTCTAGCCTGTCCCCATTACATATAATGGTTGCTGAAGGTTTTAGATAGATGTATTTATTATTTTAAGGAAGACTCCATTTATACCTATGCTTTCTAGTGTTTTTAATAGGAATGGGTGCTGTATTTTGTCAAAAGCTTTTTCTGCATCTATTGAGATGATCATGTGGTTTTGTTTTGGTGTTTGTTGATATGCTCAATGATGCTGATAGTTTTCCTAATATTGAACTAACCTTGCATTCCTGGTATAAATCTTACCTGGTCATAGTGTATTATTCTTGTGATAAGTTGCTGTAATCTATTTGCTAGTATTTTGTTTAAAATTTTTGCACCTATGTTCATTAGAGAAATTGTCTATAATTTTCTTTCTCTATTTTGACTCTTCCTGGTTTAGGTATCACACCATATTTGTATCATAAAAAGAATTTGGTAAGACTCCTTCTTCACCTATTTTCCCAAATAGTATATAGTATTGGAATTAATTGTTCTTTAAATGTTTGATAGAATTGCATGTAAATCCATCTGGCCCTGGAGTTCTTCAATGGCTTGTTCAATTTCTTTTTCTGAGGTAGGGTTATTTAAGTATTTTACTTCCTCTTCTGTTAATCTGGGCAATTTATATTTTTGTAAATATGTATCCATTTCACTAAGATTATCAAATTTGTTGGCATATAGTTGGGCAAAATAATTCCTAATTATTTTTTAATTTCCTCTTCCTTGGTGGTAGCTTCACCCTTTTAATTCTTGATACTAGTAATTTGGTTTTCTCTTTTTTTTTAATTAAATTAACCAAAGGTTTATCTATTTTATTGGGTTTTTTTTTTCATAAAACCAGCTCTTAGTTTTATTTATTAGTTCAATAGTTTTCTTAATTTCAATTTTATTAATTTTTCCTTTGGTTTTCAATATTTCTAATTTTGTTTAGTTGAGGATTTTTAATTTGTTTTTTTCTAGTTAGTTGTATGCCCAATTCATTAATCTCCTCTTTTCTATTTTATTTATGTAAGCATTTAGAGATATAAAACTTCCCCTAAGAACTGCTTTCACTGCATCCCATAAGTTTTGGTATGTTGTCTCATTATTGTCATTCTCTTGAATGAAATTATTGATTGTTTCTATGATTTGTTGTTTGACCCAATCATTTTTTAGGATTAGATTATTTAGTTTCCAATTATTTTTAGTCTATCTTTCCATGGCCCTTTATTACATATAATTTTTATTGCATCATGAAAAGGATGCATTTAATATTTCTGCCTTTCTGCATTGGATTGTGAGGTTTTTATGCCCTAGTACATGGTCAATTTTTGTGTATGTGCCATGTACTCTGAGAAAAAAGTATATTCCTTTCTATCCCCATTCAGTTTTCTCCAGAGGTCTATCATACCTAACTTTTCTAATGTTCTATTCACCTCCTTAACTTCTTTCTTGTTTATTTTGTGTTAGATTTATCTAGTGAGAAGGGGAGGTTCAGGTCCCCCACTAGTATAGTTTTGCTGTCTATTTCTTCCTGTAACTCCCTTAACTTCTCCTATAAGAATTTGGATGCTATACCATTTGGTGCATATATGTTTAGTAATGATATTACTTCATTGTCTATGGTGCCTTTTAGCAGGATGTAGTTTCCTTCCTTATCTCTTTTGATTAGATCTATTTTTGCTTTTGCTTTGTCTGAGATCAGGATTGCTACCCCTGCTTTTTTTACTTCAGCTGAAGCATAATATATTCTGCTCCAGCCTTTTACCTTTACCCTGTATGTGTCACTGTTTTTCAAATGTGTTTCCTGTAAACAACATGTTGTAGCATTATGGTTTCTAATCCATTGTGCTATCAATTTCCATTTTATGGGAGAATTCATCCCATTCACATTCACAATTATGATTTCTATCTTTGTCTTTTTCTCCATCCTTTTCCCCCCATTTATGCTTTTCTTTCTCCTTTTCCTTCCCCCCTTCACTAGTGTTTTGCTTTTGACCACTGCCTCCTTCAGTCCCTCCTCCCTTTATTATCCCTTTCCCTTTTCTTCCCTTACCTTACTGCTTCTTCCCTCCCTTCTATCTCCCTTTTCTTTACCCTTTTCCCTCCTACTGCCTGCAGGGCAAGTTAGATTTCTATACCTAACTGATTATGTTATTCCCTTTGTAAGCCAAATCTGATAAGAGTAAGGTTCAAACAATGCTCACCCCACCTCTCTTCTTTCCCTCTACTACAACAGGATTTTGTGTCTTTCCCTGTAATGTAATTTACCCTTGTCTGCCTCCTCCTTTTTCAGTACATTTTCTAAGGTCAGATTAATCCACTTATTTGGATCTATTTGACCCACTTGATTAGATTTTTTTTTATCATTACATCAAAGTCAACTAATATCCACCATCTTTATGAATACTCCTTTAACATGGTGTAATAACAATACAGTTCTCAAGAGTTGCAAGTGCCATCTTCCCTTGTAGGGATGTAAACAGTTTGCCCTTATTAACAACATATTGTAGCTTTCTGTCCCATTTACCTTTTTATGTCTTTCTTGAATCTTGTACTTGAAGATCAAACTTTTTGTTGAGCTTTGGTCTTTATATCAGGAAGGTTTGGACACCCCCTATTTCAATGAATATCCATCTCCTCCCTTGAAAAATCAAGCTCATTCTTGCTGGGTAGTTGATCCTTGGCTGCAATCCAAGCCCCTTTGCCTTATGGAATATCATGTTCCATGCCCTGTGGTCTTTTGATGTGGAAACTACAAGGTCCTGTGTAATCCTTACTGTGGTTCCATGATATTTAAATTGTTTTTTTCTGGCTGCTTGCAGCACCTTCTCTTTTATCTGGTAATTTTGGAATTTTGCTATTATATTCCTTGTAGTTTTCAATTTGGGATTTTGTTTCAGGTGGTGAGCAGTGGATTCTTTCTATGCTTATTTTACCTTCTGGTTCTAGGACTTCTGGGCAGTTTTCCTTTATGATTTCCTGAAAGATACTGTCCAGGTTTTTGTTTGTCATGATTTTTAAGTAGTCCAATAATTTTTAAATTGTCTCTCCTGAATCAATTTTCGAGGTCGGTTGTTTTACTAATGAGATATTTTATGTTTTCACTTATTATTTCATTTTTTTTGTTTCTGTTTGACTGATTCTTGCTCTCTCACAGAGTCATTAGTTTCCATTTGTCCAATTGTAGCTTTTAACAGATTGTTTTCTTCTGTTAGTTTTTGTATTTCCTTCTTCAATTGGTCAATTGTGTTTTTTAGGGACTCTTCTACCTCTCTCATTTAACTTTTAAAATCCTTTTTGAGCTCTACTAAGGGAGTCTTTCTGGGCTTCAGACCAGTTCATACTCTCTTTTGTTGTTACAGATGTGGGTTTGTTGACAATGTTGTCCTCTTCAGAATTTCTGTCTTGATCTTCACTCTTCTCATATTATGAATCTGTGGTATGTTTCTTTTTACTCACGGTGTTTCTTTATTCCCTGGCCTTTAAAAAGATGGAGCTCTCCTGCTGGAGAACAGAGGGCACCGACCCAACCTTCTTCTGTTGGGAGCCTAGGTCTTCATCACTGGCTTTGTGTGCTGGGGCCTCTTATGTTGGCAATTGGAGGCTGTAGGGTTCTGGCAGCTTATTTCATGTTGGGTTGGAATCAGCAAGGCTGGAACTTTCAGGCAATTCTAGGTTGCCTGCTTTTCCTTTCCTTTAGTTTTCTTCAGCTCCTTTTAAATGGGTGCTGCAGGGTGTTTATCTGCCTGGAGCCCCTTGCAGTGCTGTCTCCCTTGTTTCTGCTAAAGCACTGGGAGACCTGTTTGCTGGGCTGCTGCACTGCTGCTCCCCGTCTTTCTTCTATTGCAGCTGTTCCAGGGTTTTTTTTTTCTGGGGTGATAATTGATGGGTTTTCAGAGGTTGTTAGGGGAGAGTGAGAGCAACTACCTTTTTACTCCACCATCTTGGCTACCCTACTCTGCCATCCTCAGTCTCCCAAAAGGGATTCTTCAAAGTCTTTTCATCCAGCAATATAATTTGAAAGCATTGATTCTGTAGTAGTCAGCTTTCATTGTAGTCTAACTCTCACAGGCATACATTGCTACTAGAAAGAAAAAACAGCTTTTAGTATAAAGACCTTTGTCAGCAAAGTGATGTTTCTGCCTTTTAGTACTCTGTCTAGATTTGCCATAGCTTTCTAGGAGCTTTCAAGGGGCAAGCATCTTTTAATTTCATGGTTGTAGTCACCATCTGTAGTGATCTTTGAGCTCAAAAATATAAAATCTGAAACTGCTTCTAGTTCTGCTCCCTCTATATGCCAGGAAGTGATGGGACCAGGTACATGATGATAGATTTTTTTTGTTTCTTTAAAAGTTAAATGTTATGCCCGCTTTTACATTTGCTGCATATAAGGTAAATAAATAAGGTGACAATATATAGCCTTATTGTACTCCTTTTTTCATATTAAACCAATTAGTTATTCCATGTTTAGTTCTAACTGCTGCTTCTTGATTTCCATACAGGTTCCTCAGGAGATAAATAAGATGTTATGGATATTCCCATCTCTTTGAGGGTTTGCCACATTCTATTATGATCCACACAGTCAAAGCTCTAGTGTATTCAATGAAGCAAATGTAACTTTTTTTTTTTCTGGAACTTCCTTGCTTTCTCCATGATCCACAGAATGTTGGTAATTTGGTCTCTTTTTCCTCTGCTTCTTTGAAAACCAGCCTGTATTTCTAGTAAGTCAGGTTTATATATATACATATTACTAAACTTCAGCATAACCTTGCTAGCGTGTACAAATCCTAAGCATAATCTTGCTAGTGTGTAAAAATGAATGCAAATATTTGATGTTTTAAATATTCTTTAGCATTGACCTTCTTAGTATTGGGATATTAATTGATCTTTTCCAATCCTGTGACCACTGTTGATTTTGTTTTTCACATTTGCTGGCTTTAGAGTGCAACGCTTTAACAGCATCATCTTTTAAGGTTTTAAACACCTTAGTTTTGGTGGAGCCAAGATGGCAAAGAAAAAGCAGGAATTTGCCTGAGTTCTCACAAATTCCCCTCCAAACAACCTCAAATGATACCTAAAAATGAATTCTGGACTAGCAGAACCCACAAAAGGATGGGACAAAACAATTTTTCATCACAAGAAAATTTAAAAGGAATGCAAGAAAGGTCTGTCTCACTTGGGTAAGAGGAGAATGTTGCACAGTGCAGGTACTGCCCCAGCAAGCAAATAGTAGTCTCTTGGCCCAAGCACAGGTCAGCAACTGAGGTGCCACAGCCCTGCTGCAGCAGGCCAGCAGTACAATGGGCTAGCTGTGAGGTCTCTAGCACCAGATGTAGTAGGTGAGTTACAAGGCCCAGAGGTTCCAACACAACAGGCAAGCAGATAGGCCTGGAAGACCTTCCAGAGTAGGCCAGCCACCAGGGCTAGAGGCTCCAAGGTGCATCAGGTAAACACCAGGCCCAGATACCTAGATGTGGCAGGCAAGTGGCCAGGCCTCTAGCTATCTTTGCAAGAAGCTTGGGATAGTGCCCACTGGACCACAGGAACAGAGCTCAATTTTAAAAAATTTAATGGACTGGAAAATTAAAAACAAAACAAAACAAAACACAACACAACAAAAACATGGACCATTGAAAGCTACTATGGTGACAGAGAAAATCAAAACACAAACTCAGAAGAGGACAACAATGTGAACACTCCTACATTTGAAGTCTCAAAAAGAAATATGAATTGATCTCAGGCCCAAAAAGAACTACTGGAACATCTCAAAATAGATTTTAAAAGTCAATTAAGAGAGGTAGAAGAAAAACTGGAAGAACTATACTAGAGAATCATCAAAAAAAAAAGAGTTAATAGCTTGGTAAAGGAATCACAAAATTGAAAAAAAAATGTACAAAAATTAACTAAAGAAAATAACTGGAAAAGTAGATACAAATGCTAACTGAAGAAAATTATTCCTTAAAAATTAGAATCAGTTTACTGGAAACTTATGCCTCCTTGTGGCATCAAGAAGCCATCAACCAGGGGATAACTAGGTGGTACAGTGGATAGAGCACTGAACTTGGAGTCAAGAGGACCTGAGCTCAAATCTGGCCCCAGACACATAACTCTTACTATTTGTGTGACCCTATGCAAGTCACCTGACACTATTGCCTACCAAAAAAAAAGGCAATTAACCAAAATCAAAAGAATGAAAACTTACAAGAAAATGTGAAATATTTCATTGGAAAAGCACCTGAACTGGAAAATAGATTGAGGAAAGATAATTTAAGAATTATTAAACTACCTGAAAGCCATGAACAAAAAGAAGGGGTGGGGGCTTGAACAGCATCTTCCAAGAAATTATCAAGGAAAATTGCCATGATATCTGAGAACTGGAAAGTAACATAATGATTGAAAGAATCTACCAAACATCCCCAAAAGAGATCCCAAAATTAAAACTCCAAAGAATATTATGGCCAAATTCCAGAACTCTCAGCTCAAGGAGAAAATACTGCAAGCAGCCAGAAAGAAACAATTCAAGTTCAATTCAAATACTGAAGAGCCGCAGTTAGGAATACACAGGATTTAGCAGCTTCTACCTTGGTTGCATTGGCTTTGTTTGTGCAAAAACTTTTCAATTTAATGTAATCAAAATTATCCATTTTGCTTTTCATAATGTTCTCTATCTCCTGTTTGGTCCTGAATTCTTCTCTTCTTCATAAATCTGTTAGGTAATCTATTCCTTGCTCTCCCAGTTTGCTTACAGTATCATTTTTTATGCATAAATTGTGAACCCATTTTGAATTTATTTTGGTATATGGTGTAGATTTTGGTCTAAGCCTAGTTTCTGCCACACTCTTTTCTGGTTTTCCCAGCAGTTTTTGTCAGAGTGAGTTCTTATCCCAGAAGCTGGGGTCTTTGGGCTTATCAAATAACGGATTACTATAGTCATTGACTATTGTGTCTTGCATACTTAACCTATTCCACTGATCCACCACTATTTCTTAGCTAGTACCAAGCAGTTTTGATGATTGCTGCTTTATAACACAATTTAATATCTGCAATGGCTAGGCCACCTTCCCCTGCATTTCTTTTCATTAGTTCCCTTGATATTCTGGACCTTTTGTTTTTCCAAATGAATCTTTTTATTATTTTTTCTAACTCTATAAAATAATTTTTGGTAGTTTGATTGGTATGACACTGCATAAGTAAATTAGCTTAGGTAAGAATTGTCATTTTTATTATATTAGCTTGGCCTGCCCATGAGCAACTGACATTTTTCCAATTATTTAGATCTGAATTTATTTGCATGAAAAGTTTTGTAATTGCTTTCATATAGTTCTTGAGTTTGTCTTGGCAGGTAGACTCCCAAATATTTCATATTGTCTACAGTAACTTTAAATGGAAATCTCTTTCTATCTCTTGCTATTGGGCTTTGTTAGTAATATATAGAAATTCCAATGACTTGTGTGGGCTTATTTTATATCCTGTAACTTTGTTAAATTTGTTTATTATTACAAGTAATTTTTCCTTGATTTTCTAAGTATACCATCATATCATCTGCAAAGAGTGATAACTTTGTTTCTTCTTTTCCTATTCTAATTCCTTCAATTTCTTTTTCTTCTCTGTTTGCTAAAGTTAACATTTCTAGTACAATATTGAATAACAATGGTGATAATGGACATTCTTGTTTCACCTCAAATCATATTTGAAATGCTTCTGGCTTATCCCTGTCACATATAATGCTTGCTGATGGTTTTTGATAGATGCTACCTATCATAGTGTATTATCCTTGAGATAAATTGTTGTAATCTCTTTGCCAATATTTTATTTAAAATTTTTGCATCTATATTAATTAGGGAAATTGTTCTATAATTTTCTTTCTCTCTTTTGGCTCTTCTTGGTTTAGGTATCAGCACCATATTTTTATCATAAAAATTAATTTGGTAGCATTCCTTCTTGAATTATTTTCCTAAATAGTTTCTATAGTATTAGAATTAATTGTTCCTTAAATGTTTAACATAATTCACTTGTAAATCCATCTGGCACTGGAGATTTTTTCCTAGGGAGTTCATTGATGGTTTGTTGAATTTCTTTTTTGTGAAATGAGGTTGTTTAAAAAAAAAGAAAGAAAAGAAATGAGGTTGTTTAAATATTTTACTTCCTCTTCTGTTAATATGGGCAATTTATATTTTTGTAAATATTCATTTATTTCATTAAGTTTTTCAAATTTGTTGGTATATAGTTGGGCAAAATAGCTGCTAATTATTGTTTTGAGTTCCTCTTCACTGGTGGTGAATTCACCTTTTTTATTTTTGATGCTGGTAATTTGGTCTTCTTTCCTTTTTTAAATAAAATTAACCAAAGATGTATTTATTTTATTGTTTTTCCCTCATAAAATCAGTTCTTACTTTTATTTATTAGTTCAATAGTTTTCTTAATTTCAATTTCATTAATCTCTCCTTTAGTTTAGAATTTCTAATTTGGTATTTAATTTGGGATTTTTAATTTGTTCTTTTTCTAGCTTTTTAGTTACATGCCCAATTTATTGATCTCTTCTTTCTCCATTTTACTCACATGAGAATTTAGAGATCTAAAACTTCCACTAAGGACCACTTTCATTGCATCCCATAAGTTTTGGCATGTTGTCTCATTATTGTCATTCTCTTGGATGAATTTATAGATTGTTTCTATGATTTGTTGTTTGACCCACTCATTCTTTAAGATTATATTACATTGTTTCCAGTTAATTTTTACTCTATCTTTCCATGGCCCTTTATTACATGTAATTTTTATTACATTATTGTCTGAAAAAGATGCATTTAATATTTCTGCCATTCTCCATTGGATTGTGAGGTGTTTATGCCCTAGAACATGATCACTTTTTGTGTAGGTACCATGTACTGCTAAGAAAAAGATATATTCCTTCCTGTCCCCAGTCAGTTTTCTTGAGAGGTCAAACATATTTAAGTTTTTCTATAACTCTATTCATCTCCTTAACATTTTTCTTTTTTATTTTGTGGTTAGATTTATCTACTTCACTGAGGGAAAGGTTGAGGTCCCCCACTGGAATAGTTTTGCTGTCTATTTCTTCCTGTATCTCCCTTAACTTTTCCTTTAAGAATTTGGATGTTATACCACTTGGTGCCTGTATTTAGTGATGATATTACTTCATTGTCTATGGTACCTTTTAACAGGATGTAGTTTCCTTCCCTTTCTCTTCTAACTAGATCTACTTTTACATTTGTTTTGTCTGAGATCAGGTTTGCTGCCCCTACTTTTTTCTTTTTTCTTTTTTTTTTTACTTCAGCTGAAGTATAATATATTCTGCTCCAGCCTTTTACCTTTACTCTGTGTGTATCCCTCTACTTCCAATGTGTTTCTTCTAAACAATATGTTGTAGGATTATGGTTCTTAATCCACTCTGCTCTCTGCCTCCATTTTATGGGAGAGTTCATCCAGTTCACATTCACAGTTATGATTACTATTTATGTCTTTCTCTCCATCCTATTTCGCCTCTGTTTATGCTTTTCGCTAACTTTTCTTCCTTTCTCTTCTCACTAGATTCTTGCTTTATAACACTGCCTCCCTCAGTTAGCTTTCCCTTCTATTAGCCCCACTCCCTTTTCCTCCCCTTTACCCTTTTCACTTCTTCCCTCCCTTCTATTCACCTCTCCTTTTTCTTTTCCCTTTCCCTTCCTACTTCCTATAGGGTAAGTTCAATTTCTTTACCTAACTGATTATGTAATTCCCTCTTTGAACCAAATCTGATGAGAGCAAGGGTCAAACAATGCTCATCTCCCTCCCTTCCCCCCCCCGTATTAGATTTTTGTGTCTTTTTCATGTGACATGTTTTACCCTTCTCTGCCTCCTCCTTTCCTCTTCTCCCAGAACAATCCCTTTTCACCACTAAATTAGTTTTTTTATCATCACATCAAAGTCAACTTATACCCATTCCCTGTGTGTAACTTTATCCCCTTTAAAATGCCATAATAACATCACAGCTCTCAAGTGTTACAAGTGTCATCTTCCTTTATTTGCCCTTATTAATAGCATGTCTTTTTTTTCTTTCCTGTTTAGCTTTTTATGCCTCTCTTGAGTCTTTTATTTAAAGGTCAATTTTTCTATTAAGCTCTGGTCTTTTCATCAATAAGGCTTGGAATTCCCTTATTTCATTGAATGTCTATCTCCTCACCTGAAGGATTATGCTCAGTTTTGCTGGGTAGTTGATCCTTAGTTGTAATCCAAGCTCCCTTGCCCTACAGATTATTTTATTCCACTCCCTCCCACCTTTTAATGTAGAAGCTGCAAGGTCTCATGTAATCCTGACAGTGGTTCCATGATATTAAAATTTTTTCTTTCTGGCTGCTTGCAGTGTTTTCTCTTTGACCTGGTAATTTTGGAATTTGGCCACAATATTCCTTGGTGTTTTCAATTTGGGATCTCTTTCAGGAGGTGATTGGTGGATTCTTTCGATGACTATTTTACCCTCTGGTTCTAGGACCTCAAGGGCAATTTTCTTTGATGATTTTCTGAAGCATGTTGTCCAGGCTACTTTTCTTTTTTTCATCATAGTTTTCAGGTAGACTAATAATTTTTAAATTGTCTGGATCTATTTTGCAGGTCAATTGTTTTACCAATGAGGTATTTCACCTCTTCTATTTTTTTCATTCTTTCATTTGTGTTTGATTGATTCTTGATCTCTCATAGAATCATTAGCTTCCATTTGCCCCATTCATTTAATGAGTTGTTTTCTTCTATTGGATTTTGTACCTCTTTTTCCATTTGGCCAATTTTACTTTTTAGGAGTTGTTTTCTTCAGTATACTTTTTCCCCCCCATTTGCCCAATTGTATTTTTAAGGACTTGTTTTCTACAGTAAACTTTTGTCCTTCTTTTTTCAAGCTATTGACTCTCACTTGCATACCTCTAATTTCTTTTGCCAATTTTTCTTCTACTTCTCTTATTTGATTTTTAAAGTCCTTCTTGACCTTTTCCAAGAAGGCTTTTTGGGCTTGAGACCAGTTCATATTCACCTTTGAGCTTTCTGAAGTGGGAATATTGACAATGTTGTCCACTTTTGAATTTGTGCCTTGATCTTCCCTGTCCTGATAATAAGAATCTGTAGTCAATGTCTGTTTCTGCTTTTTGTGCATGGTGTTTGCCAGTTTCCTGACTTAAAAAAAATAGTTGAACTGTCCTACTGGAGTGAAGGGAGCACTTACCTAAGCTTCTTCTGCTCCCCTGTGTCTTATACTTCAATGTTTGGCTTCTGCTCACCCAGGCCTTTCACAGGGACATTTCACTGCTTGAAAATGTCTGTCAGTCTGGAGCTTTGCCTCTTGGAGTTGTGCTAAAGTATGGGGTGATTTGGCTGCTGGAAAATGCTGTTGCCTGTGGTGGTTTTCTGAGCTGCTGTCTTCCAATTCCCCTGCCTGTATTGAGGCTCTAGGGTGGATCCTGGTGTTGGCACTTACCTGCTCCACCACTCTAGGCCTCAGGATCTCCCCCTGGAATGTTGAGGTGGGCCTTGCTGTTGATTTGCTTGGATGCCTCTCATCCTGTACTGCTCCCTGTCCCCTAGATAGGGGACCTTTCCCATTGATCTCCCAGGCTTCCTGAGCTGCAAGAACACTGTGTCTCTTCTTTTTCCTCACTCAGGTTTTTTTCCTGAGTCTATATTTTCTTGGCTTTCAGGGTTCAATAAGAGCTACTTACTTTTTACTCCACCATCTTGGCTCCCCTACATTAGTATAGTTTTATGTCTATTTCTTCGTATAAGTCATATAACTTTTTCTTTAGCAATTTGCATACCATACCATTTGGTACATATATGTTTAGTATTTATATTACTTCATAGGGATGTAAACAATTTAACAAATTCTGGGGCTTTATGAACAAAATTCCAAAAGACTTTTCACACAAATTCAGTCAGATATAAACAATTGGAAAAAAAATATTAATTACTCACAGATAGGCTAAGCCAACGTAATAGAGGTGACAATCTTACCTAAATTAATTTACTTATTCAGTGCCATACCAATAAAACTACCAAAATTATTTTATGGAGCTAAAAAATCATAAAAAATACATCTGGAAGAGCAAAGGTAATGAATGTTACCTTACCAAGGAAATTAATGAAAAAAAAGTACAAAGGAAGATGGCCTAGCCATACCATATCTACAACTATGTTATGAAGTGGTAATCTTCAAAACTCTCTGGTACTGGCCAAGTAATAGTTGCAGATCCACGAAATAGATTATGTACACATGATTTAGTAGTAAATGACCATACTAAGCTAGTGTTTGATAAATCCAAAGACTCCAGCTTTTGGGGGAAAAAAATCATTATTTTCCAAAAAAAGTATGCTGGGAAAACTAGAAAACTATATGGCAGAAATGAGGTATGGACCAAAATCTTACACTGTATATCAAGATAAGATCAAAATGTGTTTATGCCATAAAGCAAATTAGGAGGGCAAGAAATTGTTTTCTTGTCAGATCTGTGGAGAGCGGAAGAATTTATGACCAAACAAGAGATAGAGAGTTTTACTAGACATAAAATTAATAATTTAAATTACACTGAATTTTAAAAGGTTTTGCGTAAACAAAACCAGTGCAACCAAGATTAGAAGGCAAGTAGAAAGCTGGAAAACAATTTTTGCAGCAAGTTTCTCTGATAAAGGCATCATTTCTCAAATATATATATATATAATATATATATATATATACATATACATATATATATACACACACACACGTATTTATATATATATATATACATATATATTGTATATATGGAACTGAGTCAAATTTAAAAGAATACTTGTTTTCACTAATTGATAAATAGTGGTAAGATATGATCAGGCACTTTCACATGAAGAAATCAAAGCTATTTATAGTCATATAAAATGCTCTTCAATCTGAATCACTTTGTTTGTTGGAGAAATGCAAATTAAAATGACTTTGAGGCACACCTATCAAACTGGCTAATGTGATAGAAAAGTAAAATAACAAATGTTGATGGGGATGTGGGAAAATCAGGACACTTATGTACTGTTTGTGCAGTTGTGAACTGATCCAAACCTTTTTGGAAAGCAGTTTGGAACTATACCCAAGGGGGTATAAAATTGTGCATACTCTTTGATACAGTAATGTAACTACTAGGCCTGTATCCCAATGTGACAAAAAGGGGGGGAATTGACCTATTTGTACAAAAAATATTTGTATCAGCTCTTCTCATGGTGGCAAAGAATTGGAAACTGAGGGGATCCCCATCAATCCGGAATGGCTAAACAAGTTGTGATATTTTATTGTAGGGAAATATTACTGTGGTGTTAAAAAAAATGATGATCAGGCTAATTTCACAAACACCTGGAGACTGACAGACAAAGAGATATAGAGACATAGAGTCAGGGAGACAGAGATAGAAAAATAGAAAGAAACATAGAAAACAAAGATGTGTATATATTTTAGCAGACTGAAATTTCACTGATGCAACTGTGCAATTTCACACATTTCACTGATATTGGACCTAACACTAGAGCTTTCAGCTTTTAAGCTTGAAAAGCTACAGAGATCCTCAAAGTTAAACCTTAGTATCTAATCTTGAGGTGGGTATTTCTGAAATTAGACTTGTCCTCAGACAGCAGGAATATAACCTATCAATGGAACTATATGAATATGCCAAAAGCATTTGAATATATGTTTGTATTTGTATATACACATACTAGGGGTGTGTGTGTGTGTGTGTGTGTTGGATGTCCATTATTATGGAATCCTATATATGGCTAATATAAATGTATGTATGCATATATATGTAAATATGTACATATACCCATGTATATATACATACATACATACCTACATACACACACATTCACTTATACATGTTTGGGTATACAGATCTAAATCCACATAGACATACATGTGTAAGCACATACATATATATGTATATACATGTACACATATACGCACTTACATAAGGGGGGGCAAACAGAATTTTATGATGTTTGATACCATGAGTTATAGGCTAAGATTTTTTATAACTCTGTTTTGGCGAGGGTACATTCACTCTGAGCATCTATGGTATAACGGATAGACCACTGGGCCAGGAGCTGAGAAGACCTGAGTTCAAATATGACCTCAGACACTTACTAGATGTGTGACCCAGGACAAGTCACTTAACCCTATTTGTCTCTTTTTTTTTCTCATCTGTAAGATGAGCTGAGAAGGAAATGAAAAGTCACTCTAATATCTTTTCCAAGAAAGTCCCATATGGGGTCACAAAATGTTGCATGTGAATGAAACAATTGAACAAAAAACATTCACCTGATGAGTTGTACAAGTTAAAAAAAAAACAAAGTTAAGATAAACATATTTCCTTCATTTGCCTCAATCATATTCAAAGTCTGGTAAAGATGAAAGGCATTTTTGCTAGCTAGAGTACTCCACTGGTCTTTCTGTTTTCATCCACAACAACTCCCTTTAAGTCGAATAAGGCCATATAATTCTTTCTCCTTTAAGACCCTCTTTCATTTTGGCTCATTGTTCCAGACAGATTACTTCAAATGAAAAGCAAGCCCATTGACCTTTTTCCCTAAGGATACAATGACACTAAAGAGATGTACAATGGCTGTCTGCCCTGGAGGCAACAACTCTCCAAGTCTAGTCCTTCAGTTTTATCTAAGTGGCCAGCATTCCCAGAAATATCACAATTCCCATTTCTGATGAAATAACCTTTTGTGGACAGAACAACAGGCTGAACAAATGGAAATTGAATGATTGGTTCTGATCAGAAAAAAATTACTCTGATACAATCAGAATGAGTCGAAAATCAGTGCCCCAAAATAGCTATGGTTTCTTCTTTTCTCCCCACAGACTCCCAAAGTTATGATTTCATCTTCCTTCAAACTCCTGATACAGAAACTGGCTCTGCTGATTCTGATTGCAACATATGTATATGATTTAGAGACTAATTGCTTGGGACTCTGACACGTTAAATGGCTCATGCAAGGATCACACAGCAAGCTTGTGTCAAAGGCAGAACTTGAGTCTAGTTTTGTTTTATAGTGAGGATGAACTCTTTATAAAACACTCTAATTCTCATGTATTTTTTTCCAAAAATTAGAAAATATATATGGAGCAATACTTTTTTCATTCTTCTTGTCTGTTTAAATTGATTCTTTCATAAAGTGAATTAATTTAAAAAAATATGTAATATTAGAAAAGACGCAGCCTTATGGAAGAATACAAGATCTGTTTCAAACATGTTTAGTTTGAGATCTGTAAAGGGAATCTCCATAGAGGTGTGTACTAGGCAGTTGAAGATGTGGAAGATCAGGACAGAGATTGGGGTTAAATTCTTATACTTGAGGATCATCAGCCTAGAGATGAGGCATGAACCAGTGGGAACTATCACCAAGATGGTTGTATAGAGAGAAGAGTGGATGGTGATTACAAAAATGCCTGTGAAAAGCCATGACAAAAAGGAAAATCCAGAATGGACCACAATTCTCAGAGATCCCATTCTGTATTTGTAGTACCGATGGCATAGTGACAGGGAAAAAAAAGTGGGGTGGGAGACAATGCTAATAATTAAATGATTTTTTTTTTGCTTTCTAAAAGTTTTTTTTTCAGCAGTTAATTTTTTAATTAATTTATTTGCTTTTAGTTTTCAACAATCACTTCCATAAGCTTCTGAGTTTTAAATTTTCTCCCCCCAATAGGAGAAAACACAAGAAAGAAGAAACAAAGCAAAACAGAAAGAAAAAAAAAGAGCAAATAGTATGTTTCACTCTGCATTCAAACTCCATAGTTCTTTCTCTGGATGTGGGTAGCATTTTCCATTATGAGGCTTTTGGAGATGTCTTAGATCCTTGCATTACTGAGAAAAGCTAATTCTATCAAAGTTAGTCATCATACAATGTGGCTGTAACTGTGTACAACATTCTTCTGGTTCCGCTCACTTCACTCAGCATCCATCCATACAAGTCTTTCCAGGTTTTTCTGAAGTCTGCTTGCTCATTATTTCTTATAGTACAATAGTATTCCATTACATTCATATATTGCAACTTGTTCAGACATTCCCCAATTGATGGCCATCCACTCAATTGCCAAGTCTTGTCAACACAGAAAGAGCTGTACATGTGAGTCCTTGTACATGTTCTTTTGTACATGTGCGTCATTTTCCCATTTTTATGATCTCTTTGGTATACAGCCCTAGAAGGGTTGCTTCGAAGGGTATGCACATTTTTATAGCCCTGTGGACATAGTTCCAAATTGCTCTCCAAAATGTTTGGATCAGTTCACAACTCCACCAACAATGCACTAGTGGTCCTATTTTACCATACCTTCTCCAGCATTTATCATTTTCCTGTTTTGTCATGTTACCCAATCTGATAGGTGTGATGTGGTACCTCAGAGTTGTTTTGATTTGCATTTATCTAATCAATAGTGATTTAGAGCATTTTTATATGACTATAGTTAGCTTTAATTTCTTCATCTGAAAACTACCTGGTCATATACTTCGACCATGGCTCTCTGTAAGTTTTAATTTAACTGTTGAAATTCCAAATGAAAGTTTCTTGTATAATGACTCAGAAATGGGCATAGTATTGAAAGAAAGAAGAAAGAAAGGAAGAAGGAAAGAAAGAAAGAAAGAAAGAAAGAAAGAAAGAAAGAAAGAAAGAAAGAAAGAAAGAAAGAAAGAAAGAAAGATGATAATAGATTAAAAGAGCATTTATTAAGAACTTACTATGTGCCACGCATTGTCCTAAGTGCTGGGAATAAAAATGTAATCAAAAAGGAAGGACATTTCCTATCCTTAAGGAGATTATATTCTAATAAGTGAATACTACACATAAAAAGGAGCTAAAAAGCAGGGCTTAGGGGAAAGTTATCAATGAGAGAGTTAAAAGGGGAAATTTATATAGAATTGTGAGATGATCTGGGAAAAATAAGAACCAAAACTGACCGAGGCAATTACTCAAATAGAGGTTTCAGGCAGTTACTCACCATTAAGGGGAGAAATTTGGCTATAGGAATGAAGTCATATCTAGAGTGAAGAGAAAACAGGACAAGGTGGGAAAGTCTGGAGAGTAAGGACCAGTTAGAAAAGAACAGAATTATACTAACCTCAATTTTTCATTAGATTGTGGGTGCCCTGAGTGCAGAGACTGTGTGTTGCTACTTTTTATATGCTTAGAGCTTAGCACAGTAGCTGGCATATGTTAGGTACTTAATAAATGTTTATTGATTGATACTCAGTAAAGATGAAAACCAAAGAAAAGGAAATTTCCTGCTAAATGAAAAAAAATCATAGATTCTCCTTGGAGAGGCAAATTTTATCCCATGATTGGGAAGCAATGAGAATTTTTTAAAATTTTATTTCTAAATTATGGAATAAAACAAACTTTTCCATAGCATACTATAATAAAAAAGATGATTGCACATGAAACCGCAAATCTACTGTGCACAATTTGCTATTCCTTTCAAATATACAACAAAATTATCATGTAAATTTCTTTTTTTTTCTTCCCTCTCTCACCACCCCATGCTAGAGATGACAATCATTAGGCAGTAATGCATATATACATATGTGCATGTGTATAAAATTATTCTATACATATTTCTATTTAACAATTCTATTTTAGCTTCTTTTTCCCTATGTCCTTTACTAACTTGGGTATTTATAATAGGCAAAACAACTTATTCACTCAAAGTTCTTCTTAAAACAATATTTCTGTTACTGTATACAATGTTCTTTGTCTGCTCATTTCACTCTTCACTAATTCATGCCAGTCTTTCTGTGTTTTTTTTAAAGCACTGAGCTTATCATTTCCTATAATGCAGTAGTATTCCATCATAATCATACACTACAGCTTGTTTAGCCATTCCCCAATTAATGGGTATACTCGCAGCTTCTGATTCTTTGCCACCACAAAGAGAGCTGCTATAAACATTTTAGAACATATAGGTTCTTTTTATTTTCCCCTAATTATTAGAAAGTAGACCAAGTAGTGGTATTACTGGGTCCAAGGGATAGGTAGTTTAATAACTTTTTAAGCATAATTCCAGATTTCACTCCAAAATGGTTGGATCAATTCACAATTACACTAATGATGAATTAGTTTCCCAATTTTTCTATATCCCCTCCAACACATCACTTTCCCCTTTTATCATTTTAGCCAATCTGATAAGTGTAAAATGGTATCTCAAACATGTTTTAATTTACATTTCTGTAATCAATAATGATTTAGAGTATTTTTCATATAACTATAAATTGTTTTCATTCATTAGAAAACTGGCTGTTCATATTCTCTGACCATTTATCAGTTGTGGAATGGCATATATTGTTATAAATTTGACAAAATTCTTTATTTATTTTTGATATGAGACCATTATCTGATAAATTTTCTATAGAAATAACCCCCACCTTGAAATTTTTTGCTTTCTTTCTTATCTTGGCTATATTTGTACAAAATTTTTTTTATTTTAATTTACTCATAATTGTCCATTTTACACATAACTTTGCTCTTTATCTGTTATTGATTCATATATTGTTCTTCTATCCATAAATCTGATAATCAATACATTCCAAGTTCTTCTAATTATATCTAGGTCGTGTATCCATTTTGGCCTTGTCTTCAAAAATGGTGTAAGATATTAGTCCATGCCCATTTTCTGCTTTCTGGCTTTCCCAATAATTTTAAACAAATAATGAATACTTATTCCAAAATCCCAAATCATTACACTTTTCAAATATAATAGTATTAGGTATATTTGCTTCTATAAATTATATGTCTACTCTATTCCATTAATCTATTTACTATTTCTTAGCTAGTACCAGGTAGTTTTAATAATTACTGCCTTATAATACAATTTAGGATCTAATTCTGCTAAACCACCTTTCTTTACATTTTTTTTTCATTATTTCTTTGATATTCTTCACTTTTTGTTTTTTAAGTGAATTTTGTCATTATTTTTTTCTAATTCACAATCAAAGGTATAATTACTATTTGCAATTTTTACCATCTTATTTTTATCACTATTTTTCTTCTCAGCTACTCTTTTCACCTATCCTTGTTACATTATCTTCTCCCCTTACCCTCTAATTCCTTATTTAGCCATCCCTCTAAAAGTTCCTCTCTTATCTATTCACCCTCCCTCCTAATCTTAATCTATATCCTTTTAAAAGTCCCTCCTCCTTCTTATCCCCCAGTTTTCTCACCTCTCTAGAAGTTCAGACACAATCCTCTTCAGACACAAACATTATTACCTTTCCAACCCAAATGAGAATCAGGTTCCAATATTATCAGCCCTGCACCCCACCTGTATCCTCTAACTTGTTTTCATGAAATAATTTCTCCTTTTAACCTTTTCCTATCCAGTTTTCTTTTTTAGAATCATCTCATCATACACAACTTGGCTTCAACATTTCTTCCAAGCTACCTTAGTAATGATAACAGTTTTAAGAATACTATTACTATTAGTAATAACTAATAAACATTTTGATGGGGAAATTGGTTATCTCTTGTAGTGCTTATCAAAAATATTTGGAAAAACATTTTCAAAATTATTACAGATTATGCACCCATATCTCTAGGAAAGAATCAAGAAGTATAGAAGCTCTACGAAGAACTCAATATAACTTTCCAAAATAAATCAACATATCTTTGACATTTAGTGATATCAATGCAAAACTGGGAATTTGTCCAGCAGTATGAGATTTGTTGAAATACATGTAACAGGAATAACAAATTAGAGAGGCTTGCAGGCTCCATATAAGATTCTAATTTACATACCATGAATACTTCATTTGAGAAAACTGTTTTTAGTCTTTCGGTATAGAGAGCTGATTATATTTTAACAAATAGTAACCAACTTATTCCTAGTGTGGGATTCCTTCTTAAATAATCTGTCTCTATCAGTGATATTTTTAACTTAAGATTTAATAGAACAAAGATTGAAATTAATATGAAGATAGAAGAAAAACTCAGAATGAAAAAAACAAAACAATTGTATAATTAAAAGAATGCCACTCTGATTCATTGAAGCTAGTTACTGGTTGAAATGTAGGTGGAACAAAAGATATTGATAAAGACTATAGTATATTGAAACAGATGTTTAACTGATGTCAATCAATTGGCTTAACCAGAAAAAGAACCTAAAAAATAAAACTCCTTAGTGAGCATATTCCTTATTTGCTAAGTGGTAAGATATATCAGCTTAGAACTATGTAAGTACAGAACATAAACTGCTTTATGAAATCATGTGGAAAATGATAATGGAAGATCTTGAGTAGCATCATATCAGACAACAAGATCAGTGCAGGTTAATAGTAGTTTAATGAAAAACCTAAACAACAGACATTCATTTCCAGTCTTCTTGATCAGAGAGTTAGTTGTTGTTGTTTGGTCATGTCCAACTCTTCATGACTCCATTTTGGGGTTTTCTTGGCAGAGATATGGGAGTGGTTTGCCATTTCCTCATCCAGCTCATTTTACAGATGAGGAAACTAAGGCAAACATGATTGAGTGAATTCCCCAGGATCACACAACTAGTAAGTGTCTGAGATCATATTTTGACTCAGGAAGATGTGTGTTCTGACTCCAGGCCTGGAGCTCTATCCACTGTACCTACTAGATACCCACAAGGGAGCTGAAAGTCAGAATAAAGAATTTTTCACAAAGCCTCCATTTGAAGAAAGCTTCTTCAGGATAGCCATTTCTTCATTTCCCACTCAGCTAAATTCTTCTGGATTGGACTTCATCATACCAACAGAAACTTCAACATCAGCAAATACATAATCTTGTGATATTGCATCAGCCTTGGTACTTCCATCTCATCAGAATCCTCAGTACCCTCTGCCCCTTTGTTTAGAAGACTGCACAGTAAAGCAAAAAACTCTTCCCAAAAGCTGCCATGTAAAAGTTACTTCAATGCCAGACACTTCATTTCTTGCCTGGATGTACTCTTTTGGCCTAAAATCAATCATGCCTTTGAGCCAGGTATCTTCCCTTCCCCATCCTCCAGATTCTTTTGTTTTTGTCTTCTTCCACTCCATTGTGAGCTCCTCGAGGGCAGGGACTCTTTTTCATATTTTGTATCCTCAGTGGTTACTACAGTGCCAATTTCCTTTGAGGAGGAATTTTAATCCACCAAATCAAAGCCTTTTTTTATTCAACAAACAATAAGCTGAATGTACTGTGTATAACTTTCAGTCCACTGTGTGCTGTGGTGATGGTGGTTGTTGCTGTTGTTCTTGGTCATCCTTCATTGTCAAAGAGGATGGTGAAGTTGTGAGCTACTGAAGAATGCTACTTGTACATTCCAACTTGTTACCCTGTTCAGACTGTCATTGAGGACAATAATTTATTTATGTAGATTGTTATCTTATGAATTATATGGATGTGAAAGAAGGGATATAGAGTCAACAGTTATAATTTCTCATCAGTTGCATTTTTTGGTATTAATTAGGTCCAAGAGTGTATATATTTACACATATATGTGTACACATATACCTACATTCTCAAACATATATCTTTTACAAGCACTGAAAATGGTTAGTGAATATGGTCCAAAGTTAAGGAATAAAAAGAATAGACTGGACTGACTTTGGAAAATACTTCTCTGAAACAAAGGTGTAACATTCTATTGCTAACATTCTACACCTGTTTTTACTTGGCCATGTGTCATTTTCTGAAGAATTAAAAATAAGTATCATTCAGGGAAAGAAATGGGTTAGTATAGAAGATGGAGAGCCAGTATGAGAGCCAGGAAGATTTGAAGCCAATCCCATCTTTCATACATACTGGCTGTATGACTCTACACTAGGCACTCTCAGTACCCCAGGGAACTCTCATTGCTTAAAAGTTGTGAAATATTTGTCAATTTACATTCATAAAGAGAGCTTTCTCACCAAGTTCCTATACCAATGAAATCATAGGTTTAATCTAATAAAGGAATTATTCAGACCGTAATGGAGGGAGGCACACTGGTAGCATGAACCATCCATAATACTTTACAAGTAAGGAATCATGATGATCTAAAGTAGATTGTGCTATAACAGAAATATAGAACTGAAAAAATGTTGAATTGTTCATATAATAAGGGTGAAAATAGATGCCAGTTGATGTGCTCCATCACGATTCTTAGAAAAACTGTCGTTGAATCACTGCCTGAACATTAGATAAGTCTTTATAGTGAACTTATATGAGAAGATATGGAAAATGATGACACAGAATGGGCAGCCATGAATGGGTTGCAATCCATATCATGAAAAGGAATATACTTGTCAATAAGTTCATGAATCCATATGATTATTTGAGTATCTCATAGTTTGCCAAGGTTGCCATGCAAATTGAGATCTCCTAAGGTATTTGGGTTTCATATTAAACAATGTAACATCTAGCCTTCTGCATTTTATTTTATTATAGCAAGTTATCAATTCTAATTATTATGTGGGAGTTTGAACAGTTACTGCACTACTATGTTCATAGTTTTCTCAGCTGTAAAATCAGATCAATCTACAGTGTATTAGTGAAAATATAATGTGATAATATTTCTAAAGTGCTTTGTAAACCTTAAATAATAATGTAAATGATAGATAGTATTATTTGTATAAATTATCCTTTGATTTTATGAATAAAAATAAAAGATTTCATTTATCTATTATAATATACCAAAAAGATAGCATTTAAATTAAAAAAAACTTATAAATAATATTGCCTCAGTTTTATCTGTAATCTATATCTGTGCCCAATCCCATGACTAAGAGTTGCTAAAGAAACTAATGTAAGAAGGTAGCTCATTTTCCCCTATTCTTCCTCCCAGCTGCTTCATATCTTAGAACATGAGGATATCCTCCTTGTTAGATTTCTTGAGGGATGACAGGTACATTGTAGTGCTTATTCTTATTCAGAGGTTCTATATATCACTAAGATTCATTGATTCTGTAAGTCTATTGGAGATTAAGTAACCTCATGATTTAAAAAATGCATAAGAATGTTATTGTTGTTTGTCCTTCATTCTTGAAAAAGACAATGACATCAGGAAGGTTATGCCATGACTTTCAAGTGAATTGGATTTAAGTGAGGGAGGGCTAAGGATGAAGACAAAGAGTAGAAATAGTAAGTCAAGTCAACATGAATTTATTAAGTATTCTGCAAATAGTTTGAAGGGAAATAGTAATAACCATGAAAAAATATAGAAAGTTTCTTTGATAAAAGAATTTTTAAATATATATATATATATTTATATATATTTATATATTTATATATTTATATATATATATATGTAAGAATTTTTAAATATATAGAGAACTGAGTCAAATTTATAAGAATAAAAGTCATTCCTCAATTGATAAATGGCTAAAGAATATAAACAGGCAGTTTTCAGATGAAGGAATCAAAGTTACATATAGCCATATGAAAAATGTTTTAAATCACTTTTGATTAGAGAAATGCAAATTAAAACAACCCTAAGTTACCACCCCACATCTATCAGATTGGCTAATATGACAGAATGACATATGTTGGAAGGGATGTGGGAAAATTGAAATACTAATGCACTGTTGGTGCTGTATTGAATTGACCCAATCATTCTAGAGAGCAACTGAAACTCTGCTCAAAGGGCTATAAATCCATGAATACCCTTTGACCCAGCAATGCCACTAGTAGGTTTATATCCCAAAGAGATTTTTTTTTAAAAGGAGGAAAGGACCTATTTGTTAAATATATTTATAGAAGCTCTTTTTGTGGTGGCAAAGAATTGGAAAGTGAAGAGATGCCCATCAATTAAGGAATGATTAAACAAGTTGTTGTATATGGTTGTGATGGAATACTATTGTATTATAAAAAATTATGAGTAGGATGCTCTCTGAAAAATGTGGGAATATATGAACTGATGCAAAGTGAAATAACCAAAACCAGGAGACCATTGTACACAGTAACAGCAATATTTTACAGTGATTAACAGTGAGTGTCTTAGCTATGCTCAGTAATACAATGGTCCAATTCTAAAGGACTATGATAAAAAATGCTGTCTTCCCTTCCCTCGACCCTGAGAATGAGCTGATGTAGCTTGAATGCAGATAGAAGAATATATTTTAAAATATATATTATTTCCTTGTTTGTTTTTTGTTTGTGTTTTCTTTTAAAGCACAACAAATATGGAAATGTGTTTTGCATAACTATACATGTATAACCTACAACAAATTGTTTTCTTTCTCAAGAAGAGAATAGGGGAGGGAGGGAGGGAAGGAGAGAGGGAAAAGAGAATTTGGAACTCATTTTTAAAGTGAATGTTAAAATTGTTTTTACACATGATTGGAAAAAGAAATTATTAAATATCTCAAAGAGAACTTAAAAATGTACTTACTCTTTCAAGCACTATGCAAAGCATAGATAGTACAAAGAAAGGCAACAATGTTCCCATACTTCAGGGGGTTCACATTCTAATAATGGGAAATACAACACACTGTATAATTTAACTATATGCACATATACACAACTATACCCACAAGATATAAAAACAGTAAATTGAGGTGCAGCTAGGTGGTGCAGTGGATAGAGCACTGGCCCTGGAATCATGAGCACCTGAGTTCAAATCTGGCTTCAGACACAACATTTCCTAGCTGTGTGACCCTGGGCAAGTCACTTAACCCCAACTGCCTCACCAAAAAATAAAGTAAATTAAAAACAATCTTGGAAGGTGTAAGCATAGAAAAGTCCTATTACAGGAGGTAGGATTGAGCTGAGACTTGAAGTAATCAAGGGAAATTAACAGGTAGAGTCAAGGCAGAATAGCATTTTAAGCATGAAGGACATCTTGTATAAAGACGTAGGGTAGAGATCATTAAGTATAAAAACTGAAGGTTTCCCATTAACTTTCCACTAAATAAAAGTGAACTTACATATTTATTTCTAAATGTATCCCTGCTAAATTCATTATTTGCTAGAATGCAATTCAAGTTTTATGACTGGGCATTCTGGAATGTGCAAGTGGCCAGATGCTGTGGGCAGAGCCAGGCTATGGCTCACTACAAAGACACTAAATATGGCAAGAGGCTCAAAAGCACTGGAAGACATAAACAAATAAACAGAAATCTCTACCTGCCAAGGGCAGCATGAAGATTACCTTCACCTCCATCACCACTTGTCACATCAGTACTAGCTCTCATAAAACAGATATTACCACAAGGATACCAGTAATATTGACAATGATAACCACGGAAATTTGAAAGAGCAATGCTGTAACAACAGAGATCACTTCAAAGGAGGAAAAGATCCTCACCACTGCTGTCCCTGGAAACAACAGCACAAGTCCTTCTGCAGAGACCAAGGAAGAGAAGGCCAAGAGGGTCCTGTATTGTTCACTATGAAAGTTTGGGCCTCCCAGATGGAGGCCCACAATAGCAGGAATAAGCACAAAACCATGCTGGAAGCCCAAAAATGGGAGTGGGATTGTTAAGGTATTTTGTGGAGCAGGAGTAAAAGGCAAAGGGTTGAGCAACAATAGAAACAGGGGCTTGCAAAACAAGATGTTTCACTGAAATCTGTGAAATGCATATAAATTCAGATACAACTTAAACAGTACATCAGCAATAGGAGGCACAAAGACAGAGCTGCTTGGAAACCCCCCAAACCTATATGCAGCCCCTACAATAAACTTCAAAAGGGAAAACATCCACTTGGGATTTATTTTTTTCCCTTTTTTATTTTTTCAAGGTTTTTAAATTTATTTAGTATTTAATTTTTCCTATTACCTGTAAAAAACTATTTTTTAAACATTTGTTTGTAAAGTTTTGAGTTCCAAATTCCCTCCCTCCTCCCTTCTCACCACCCATTAAGGAGGCAAGCAATTCCATATATGTTGTATATGTGTAGTTGTGCACAACATATCCATAACAGTCATGTTGTGAAAGAAAACATAAAGAAAACATACAAAAACTCAAGGGAAATAAAGAAAATAAAAAAGTTGATTCATGTTGTATTCAGACACCATCAGTTCTTTCTCTGGGGATGGATGGCATTTTCCATCCTAAGTCCTTCAGAGTTGCCTTGTATTGTTGCGTTGCTGAAAATAGCTAAGTTATTCATAGCTGATCATCTTACAATACTCCTGTTACTTTGTACCCAATATATTTCACTTGGAATCAACCCATGCAAGTCTTTCTAGGTTTTTCTGAGAGCATCCTGCTCATCATTTCTTATAGTAAAATAATATTCCATCATAATTACATACTAGAACTTATTTAGCCATTCCCCAATTGATGGGTATCCCCTCAATATCTAATTCTTTACCCCCAGAATATGACTGCTATATTTTTGAACATATAGGTCCTCTTCCTTTTTTAAAATCTCTTTTGGGTTACATACCTAGTAGTGGTATTGCTATGTGAAAGGGTATGCATGATTTTATTGGCCTTTCGGCACATTCCAAATTGTTCTACAGAATGGTTTAATCAATTCACAGCTCCAACAATAGTAAGTTAATCTCTCATTTTTCCCAAATCTCCTTCAACATTTGTCATTTACCATTTCTGTCCTATTATCTAATCTAATAAGTATGAGGTAGTGCCTTAAAATTATATTAACTTGCATTTCTACAATCAATAGTGAGTTAGACTATTTTTTTCGTATGGCTATAGATAGTTTTAATTACTTCATTTGAAAACTGATTTTATCTTTTGATCATTTATCAATTGGGAAATGGTTCTTATTTTTATAAATTTGACAGTTCTCTTTATGTTAGAGAAATGAAGTTTTTTCAGAGAAACTTGTTCAAATTTTTTTTCAGAGTTACTATTTCTAACTATTTCCCTCCATCCTATTCCTCTACCCCTATTTATTCTATTCTCTCTCTCTTCTTTCACCCTGTCCCTCCTCAAAAGTGTTGTCCTTCATATTGTCCCTTCCCCCAATCTGCCCTCCCTTCTATCATCCTCCTTCTCTTATCCCCTTCCCCTTCTATTTTCTTGTAGGGTAAGATAGATTTCTATACCTTATTGCTAATGTATTTATTTCCCATTTACTTGTAAAGACAATTTTTAACATTCATTTTTAAAACTTTGAGTTCTAAATTATCTCCTTTCCTCCCTTCCACCATGCTCTTTGAGTAGACAATTTGATATGTTATAAATGTATACTCTTGCAAAACACTTCCATAATAGTCATGTTCTGAAAGACTAATAATATTTCCCTCCATTCTATCCCAACCCCCATTTATTGTATTCTCTGCTTTCACCCTGTCCCTCCTCAAAAGTGTTTGCTTCTGATTGTAACTCCCCCAATCTTCCCTCCCTTCTATCACCCTCCTTTTCTTATTCCCTTCCACCCTATTTTCCTGTACAGTAAGATAGATTTCCATATCCAACTGAGTTTGTACATTATTCCCTCCTTAAGCTAATTCTGATGAGAGTAAGGTTCATTCACTCCCTCTCACCTCCCCCTTCTACCCCACCACTGTAAAAACTTTTTCTTGCCTCTTTTATGTGAGATAATTTACCCCATTCTACCTCTCCCTTTCTCCTTCTCCAATGAGATATTTCACTTTGTCTTCTTTTTTTTTTCCATTCTTTTGGTTTTGTTTTATAATTTCTTGATTTCTCATAAAGTCATTAGCTTCCATTTGCTCCATTCTAATTTTTGAGGAATTATTTTCTTCAGTAAGCTTTAGGACTTTCTTTTCCATTTGGCCATGTCTGCTTTTTAAGGCATTCTTCTCCCTATTGACTTTTTGGACCTCTTTTGCCATTTGGTCTAATCTATTTTTTAATGTTATTTTCTTCAGTATTTTTTTAGTACCCTTTAGCAAGCTGTTGACTCGTTTTTCATGATTCTCTTGCATCACTCTCATTTCTTTTCCCAATTTTTTTCTTTACTTCTCTTACTTGATTTTCAAAATCATTTTTGAGCTCTTCTGTGGCCTGAGACCAATTCATAGTTTTCTTGGAGGCTTTAGATGTAGGAGCTTTGACTTTGTTGTCTTCTTCTGAGTATGTTTTGATATTCCCTGTCACAAAAGTAAATTTCTATAGTATGAGGTTTTTTTTTTTTCTATTTGCTCATCTTCCCAGTCAATTACTTGAGTTTTAAACTCTTTGTTAAGTTAGGACTGTGCTTCAGCATAGAGGACTAACTGTCCCAAGCTTCAGGCATTTTCTGCTGCTGTTTTTAGAGATACTTCTGTGGACCTGTAAGTTTTCAGTTGTTCCATGGTGGTATGATCTAAGAAGAGGCATTTATTCCTCTCCTAGGCTGTGCTGTGGTCTGTGAGTGACCACAAACACTCTTTCCTGCCCTGGTACTCTGAGGATTCTCTCTACACTGCTACCACAAGTTCTGTTATGCCAATGCTCCTCCTTGCCCAAGGATTGCCACCCAGGACTGCAACCCAGATCCAAGAATGGGCAAAGCAATAGAATCCTGCTTCATCCCTAGCAAAACATCCTTGTAATCTCCTTCTGATCAGTTGTTTGATCCCTTTACCATCTGTGGGCTGAGAGCTCCTGAAGCAGCAGAAGCAGCCACTACTGCTGTTGTTGTTGCTGCTGCTGCCCCAGGACTGTGTTGGGAGTGGGGCTGGACTGCACATCTCTCTCATCCAGTTCTGACAGACCTTTCCTACTGACTTTCTAAGTTGTGTTTGGCACTCGTGGCTTGAAAAGTCTGGAAATTGCCACAGCTGCCAGTGATTCATTCCCCTAAGGCCTGCTCTGGGTTTGCTGGGCCCCAATCTGTGCTGGGGTGGCCTGCACTGAACTGTGCTCCCCTCTCAGAGTGGTACATCAGATTTTTCCTGTTCACCTTCCAGGTTGTCTTGGGCTGGAAATTTGTTTCGATCTGTGTTTTTGTGGGTTATTCTGCTCTAGAATTTTAGAGTCATTTTTTTAAGGTATTTGGAGGAGTTTGGGTGAGAGCTCATGTTAGTGCCTGCCTTTACTCTGCCATCTTGGCTCTGCCTTTCTAAGGAACTTTTTAAACCATTGGCTCCTGGGATCCTCCCAAATCCACTGGCAGCTACAGTGGTTGTCTCTACTGTGGCAGTAAATTTGCCCTTAAGTCTCCAAATACCTCTAGTAGCCACCCTCTTCCAGCCATCTGCACTTCCTCTAGCACTCTTCCAGCCTGCTCTGGGGGCCATATAGACCACCCATACTTCTGTGCTGTTTGTTCTTTACTGAACTACAACTCTGAGTCATTGTAATGCAATAATTAATAAATACATGTACATACACACAAATACATACATGCATACGTATATGTATATATACATAAAGTGACTTGTTCAAGTTTCACCTAAAATTCTACCTTCCACAAGAAGCCTTTCCCAATTTCTCTGAATTCTTCTATTTATTTTTTGGAGGTAATTAGGGTTAAGTGCGGGTCACATACATAGCTAGTAAGTGTTTGGTGCCAGATTTTAACTCAAGCCTGCCTGACTCCTAGGCTGGTGCTCTACCCACTGCACACCTAGATGCCCCCAAATCTCTCTGAATTCTAATGTTTTTATTCCATTGCTTATTTCCTATTTGTACAGTATATGTCTTGTTTGTTTACAGTCTTGTTTCCTGTTGTCTAGTCTGGTAGACTGAGTTGTTTGAGAATAAAGTCATTTGTCTTGCTTTCAATCTCCAGTGATTAGCACAGTGCCTGTGCCATATTAAGCACTTGATAAACGTTTGCTGATTGGATACATCAAATCATTTTCCTTTTAAGTAATTCTTTCAAGTAATGATATAGTTGGAGAGAAAGCTTGTGGTGAATGCTGGCCACCATGATCTGACTGAAAATCAAGGATAACTTTGAATCATCAGAGACTGACAAAAAGCTACTGACTCAGAGGTCATTTGAAAGAAGGGGATTCCCCAAAAGTAAGAAAGTAGTGTAGAACAGGGAGGTGGAAAGACACTCAAGTTAATCTTAATTTGATTTATAATTATATAAGATCCCTGACTATAAGCAATGACAATGATCCTGGGGTTGCTGATCCTTGTTCAAAATGCTATTTAATTCTAATTGATATTAACTTATTGTCAAGAGATCTAGAGGGAAGTCCCACAGCTCATTAAGTGAAACTCCTATTGAGGACTTACTAAAAGGGGAAGGAATGGGGCAAACATTTATTAAACACCTCCTATGTGACAGGCACTGTGGAAGCACTTCACAAATATTATCTTGTGCAACATTTTACAAGATGGACACAATTCTCTCAGGATAGACAAGCACAGATGAGGTACAATCTGTTGTCTAGGGGGAAGTACTCATATCAAAGTTATAGATCCATTAGTGTATATGTAACTAAAGAACTACATACCAGAATACTACCATCTCCCTCCTTGTTAACAGCCAAGCACTCCCATCCTTGTCATCCTATCATGCAGTTAACCAAAAGACAGGAACAACTGAAATAGAAAACAGAAGTCTATCTAGCAATACGAATAAAGGAAAGACCTAGTCTTTTTCCTCAATGAATGGCATGGTTTTAAAATGCTATAATTCCAGGAATACAAGTTTTTGATATTCTACCTTGTGGCTTCAAGTTTATGAAATATTTTGTGTTTTGACTAGTAGTTAATTTGCTTGAGTGTTTTATATTTGCCATGTTTTAGTACTGGCACTTTTCAGCAATGTGGAAAGTCTGTTACCTTTGGTTAACCATGAAGTTAAGTCTTATCTTGACTCTGTAAAACTTTGAATATCTGCAAAATTCAAAAATAAGTATCTAAATCACCAGCAGATTTTCTTCAGATGACTTTCTTAGTTTCTTCGTTTGTCTCTGATGCCCACACATCTTCCCACACAAGCTAGTTCATTTCTTGATGACAATGTCAGTGACTGATCATGTAGGATCTATCAAAAATAAATGTGCTGATGAGCCATATGGTCACATCGTTCCTTTGGTTAATTTAATAATTTACTTGTAATGTCTGTACAATATTTTGATTTTTAGAATAGCATAATTGGTATTGACAACCTTTTTTTTACAGGATACCATGTCTTCATTCCAATTTTTCCCACTATCATTTTTCTTTCACAATTTCCCCCCACCCACCACCCCAAAAGCATTAGGTAGGTTTAATGTGACATGCATATTGGTTCCATATTAGCTTAATGTCTGAGAGATTTTCCCATTTAATTCTGTCTGTTGACTCTCCTTTTAATAAGAGAAAATCACTCACCTGAGAGCACAGAAAATCATCCTTCCAGAAAGAGCATTTCAGCCTCTTTCAGCTGCAGGCAGTAGAGATGGCCATCCTTATGGAGTGATGCACTTCAGTTGAGTTAGAGACATTTCATCTCATTGCATCTGCCCTAGAATTTCGAAAGCACATTTTTGCTGTAGCTCTAGAGGAAACAAAATTATTTACCATATTATATATAATATAGTTGTTGATTGATCTTGTGAAGTATTCTAGGATCATAGAGTTGAGACATTAGAGGTCATCTAGTTCAGTTCCCTAATCTGTAAAGTAAGGAAACTGATACTCAGGGTAGTTGAATGATTTGTCCTCTATCAGTAAGGTAGTAAGCAGTAACTTGAATTTTAAGAATTTTCTTAAGCCTTTGCCTCAAAATCTAGGAATTTTTTCACAGCTTTCTCATGAAATGAATACATTTCTGCTTTTCAGTTTCTCTAATAATCTTCTCCCAGATTTAAAAAAAAACAGAACTAGTTGTACTACAATTTTACTAATTTTAGAAAGGCTACAATATATAGTGGATAGAGTAGTTGCCTGGATTACCTAGGTTCAAATCATTCAGCCTACACATATTGGCTATATGACCCTAGATAGTTCACTTAAACTTGCATTGCTCTAGACAGCTTTGTAAGACTATAAGTTTCAGAAAAGGGGCTAATCTGTATTGATGGATGGGTTTCCTAACCAGAAAGTTACCTTTACCAGTGAAATCACATATTTGGTCTTTATCCCCTATTAAAAAATAAATTGGTCATGCTTTAAAGGAAAGAAGAGAATGTATTCAAATGCAAAATCCCCTAACTAATTTTATTGCAGTTCTTTTGTCAATTCTTTTCTGATTTTATTTCTTCTTCCTTCCTTCCTTCCTTCCTTCCTTCCTTCCTTCCTTCCTTCCTTCCTTCCTTCCTTCCTTCCTTCCTTCCTTCCTTCCTTCCTTTCTTCCTTCCTTCCTTCCTTCCTTTCTTCCTTTCTTTCTTTCTTTCTTTCTTTCTTTCTTTCTTTCTTTCTTTCTTTCTTTCTTTCTTTCTTTCTTTCTTTCTTTCTTTCTTTCTTTCTTTCTTTCTTTTCTTCAGCATAAGAAAGATGGCCCAAATATTACTTTATAACTGTCTGGAAAGGCAATACAAGAACTCCAACCTTGAAAGACTGGTTGATGTATAATAGAAGATCAATAAATATTTATGCCTTGATTGATTGCACTGCAGTATTTATATTCAAATTTATGTTAATGTTACCTTTCCAATGACAATCAAGGGAAGAGTGTTCAACTTGATGTAAGTAAAATTTAGGTTGTCTCTCTTCAACTAGTAAACTCCTTAAAAATTGATATCAGGGCTTTGGGTGGACCATTAACTATACAAAGATAGACTTACAGGCTAATTGATTTAGATTGGGAAGGAACCTCAGAAATAATATATTCACAATGTTAGAGGGTTACTGATAGGGGACTTAATGTAATATTGCTTAACCCTTACTACACCAAGACTTTCCTAAAAATCACAGAAAACTAATGATTAATCAGCCACTACATGAAAAACTTTAGTGAGAGGAAATGTCCTAGAAATATAGGCAGCCCATCCCACTTTTGGATAGCTATAATTATTAGGAAGTTTTTTCTTGATATCAAGAATAGATTTCCTTTCAAATACTACCCACTGCTCATATTTCTGTCTTTAAGAGTTAAGCCAATCAAATCAAATCCCTTTTCTGTATGACTACCCACAAATTACTTAAATACAGTTATTTTGTTCCCTTGCAGTTTTCTCTTCTCCAAACTACATGTCACAGTTTTCTTCACTGAGTCCTCATGGAATTGTCCCTATTTTTGTTACTGTTTTGATCTCCCTGCTCTGGATATGCTCTGACTTATCAATGTCATTCCTACTATGTAGAAGCCAGGAGCCACTACTGGAAATGCATTTCAGTCATGGTAAAGAGCAAAAAGACTATCACCTCCACAAGTCCCTTCAACTGTAGCTTATAGCAAAGTTTTAGCTATTTTGTCTGATATATCATATTATTGACTATTTTTTGATCTTATAGTCCAATAAAACTCACTGATCTTCATCATATGAACCCTTATCTAGTCATGTCCTTATTCTTTTATTTGTGAAGTGAGTTTTTTAAAATCCTCTGCATAGAGCTTTATATTTATTTTTATTAAATTTCACATTAGACTCAGCCAGGTGAATGCTAGATCCAGTTTGTGAAAGTTGATTGTTAAATTTTCAGTGTGAGCCATTTACACCTTGGAAGTCAGTAAACACTACAAATTGGGGATTGAGTTTTTGTTCTCTTGTTTGTCTAGACTTAAGAAATTGATGAAGAAAATTGAGATACTTTGTATCAAACTTTATAAATATGTCATGCATATGTTGTCTACTAACATCCCAGGCCAGAAATCTAGTTTTTACACATTTGCCCGCGCAGTACTGAAGTGTTTCATAGTCTAGCCACTGGATTCATTGTTCTAGAAACTATTCCTGAATGGGAATACCTTCTATCTCATTCATAACAAGTAGGCATTCATCTTGTGCTTGAAAATATTCACAGAAGATCATAGACTACCTCCTAAGATAGCCATTTCATCACATGATGGAAAGCAAGTTTTTCCTTACATCTAACCAAAATATCCCTACCGGAAGCTTCTATAGATATGTCCTAATTCCCCTCCCTCTGGGAAGAAGCAAAACAAATCTTATTTCTTTTGGGGAATTTCCACCCTAAACTATTGTTCTCACTTTTGTTTCCTTGATGAATCTTGCTATTGCAGATTCAAGGTTTTCTATTCTGCTAATTATTTTTGCTGTGCAGGAGAGAAATTCTGCTCTTTATTTTCATTTCTCTTTTAAACAACTCAGAAACAGCATGTTGTGGTTCTATATTTTTCTCAACTTACATAGAATTCCATGTATTATTCAGTATTTGATTATTTTTATTTCATTTTGAAGTATTTATTTATAGATGCCTGAACTTATTTACTATATCTAGACATCATATTTCTTTTTTCTTCTTTTTTTCTTTCTGTTTTTTTTTTCTTATTGTTTTCTCTGTTTATGTTCAAGGTTTGTGAGATTTCTTCTTCCTGGAATCTTTGGTACTTTCAGTTTCCTCCTTCCTTTTCATTTTCCTTATTGCACAGTTCTTCCTTCTCTCTTCTGAATGTGGTTTCCTTGGATGCTGGATCTCAAAGCATTTTAGCCTCCTCTGACACCAGGCAATTCATAGTTAAACAGCCTATATATCTGCCCCAATTCTCTTTTGGGTAATCAGAAATGGATCCAGTTGGATTTTTTGCTCTTCCCTCAGGCTTGGGGGAGTGCTGTACAGCTCCCTACATGTAGAGTTCTGTCCTTGTGGCTTTTTACAGTCCCTTTGTTCCTTAATTATTTGTCCTGCCCCTAGCAATTTAGAGCTTGCTTTTTCTGGTACTGGCAATTGGAAGTTCAGAGCTTTGTAGCATTGGTGCTTCCAAGTTGCAGCCCTAGTAGGCTTTTGCCTCTGAAATACTGTGGTCAATATGGATTCTGAGATCAAAGAAAACTTCCACAGTCTGCTGCTGGTGGTGTCTTTGGCACTAGGAAGAAGGACGTGGAACTGGGCTTTAGAAGTAGATTTTCATATAAGCTTATGCCACACCTCTCAATTGATTAGTAGAGTCTTGAAAGGTGGGGGGAGGGATGTTCAGTGAGCTCAAGGTCAGTGAGCATTAGTTACTGGGTTTTGGGATTTTTTAAAAATTTGTTTTGGATTTCTCATGTCCTAGATCATGGAAACAGCTGAAATTGTGTTATCTTTGATGAATAATTCAAGTTTTAGGGATATCTGAAATGTCATGGGTATCAAAGAAAATGTATAATCCACCATATTGTTGCTCATGTGACCTGGAAGGCAAGCAGAATTAATCCAATACAAGTTTCATATGACAATCCATCAAATATTTGATGAGAGTTTTCATTTTTCCAGGATAACAACTCTAGTTCTTCAACCTATAATTGCCAAATTTTATCTTTGATCCTTTTGAAATTTTATTCTGGCCACTCTCTTCTCATAATACTTTGTTTTTTTATTATACTTTTAAAAAATGTTTTTCTAAGAACTGAGCATAATACTCCAGATTTGGTCTGCATCAGGAAGAGCATAATGAGATTATTAAATATTCCATTAAGAACAATGTTCTTTTATCAATAAAAGTTAACTTCTGTTAATACATCACTGACTATTGATTTTAAACTTGCAGCCTATCAAAGGTGCCAGATTTTTTGTTTTATAAGATCTTTTATCAATTTATAACTCTATTGCACTTGGGTATTTGATATTTTGTCTTTAGGTGCAGGACTTTGCATTTAATTGTGGTAAATTCCATACTTTATTCATCCATCTAGTTTTTTTGAATTCTTTAGGAACTTGTTTCTGATATACAAATTGTCAACCATCTCTTCTAGTTGCTTTTCATCAGAAAAGTTCATATATATTCTGTGTATATCATTTTGGAAACCAGTGACATGTGATGAATAGGAAAGAAACAAGGAGATTTTCCATGGACATTCCATTAAAGACTGACCTTATTCCATGAAGGATAAAAATTAATCTCAATAAATTTAAATGATATGCTCAAGATCACTTAGGACATTAATAATAGAGGTAGAAATTCAAAACCTAACAACACTGAATGTAACACTTTTTTTCACAAAACCATAATATCTCTTTTTTTCTGTAGCTCCCGTGATTTATACATGAAAATAATTATAGATTTAAAGCAGAAAAGGATTTCAGGGGCCATTTAAATCAACTCTTTTTTTTTAAGGTTAGCTCTCTCTGTCTCAACTAGGCCAGCAGTTTAGTGGCCACTGACAGATCTTATCCCACTAATGATCAACATAGAATATTTGACCTTCTTCAATTTTGACCTGGGTTAGTTTGCCCCTCATTAGGCAGCCTAGTCAACCACTGTTTTTTTTCCCCCTCTTTTGGTGAGGCACTCAGGGTTAAGTGACTTGTCCAGGGCCACACAGCTAGTGATTGTCATGTGTCTGCTGGCAGATTTGAACTCAGGTCCTTCTGACTCCAAGGTTGGAACTCTATCTACTGTGCCACCTAGCTGCCCCCCAACCACTGCTTTAAGTATCTAACTATATTTGTGGGGGACTTAGTGCACACAACAAATTAGTTTAGCACACCACAGCTCAAAACAGCTAAATTCAGATAATCTAGCCCTGGCTTTCCCAGTAGTAGAAGCAAAGTGAAACCACTATGCCTATGCAAACCTCTCATTTTACAAAAGTTGGCACCTTGGGAAGTTAAGTAGTTTGTTCATTGTCACAGAGATAATAAACATTAGAGGAAGGACTTAAAGCCAGATTCTAAGACTCCAGAAAGAGTGTTCTTGCCACTATAAATGATGTAAATAATGAATATATAGCTTCTAGACTAATCTGGCAACTATCTTTAGTGAAAAAAGTTTTTTAAAGTTGAAACAGAGACATTAACTTATTTTAATACCCATGTCAAAGGAAAAGGAATAGACCATGTTAGCTGAAGTTTTCCTTATTAGGCAGAGCAGTTTTATAAAATAAAAAATAAATTTATAAAATGATAATTCATCAACTAATTTTGAATAGTAAAAGTATAATACCAAAACCTAGTTCATCAATATGCATTTATATGAAATGATTTTCTTTGTATAGTTAAAATAATGGCCCAATACTCCTTCAGTGTCCTGTCTTACCATGGAGATAACTGTGAGTTACATGCGAAGCTCTGAAAGAAGTGTACAAATTGTTCCAGAAGTATCTACAAATGAAGGAGAGACTTTGGATATAGTCTTGGTAACAAGCACAATAGAAACTAAGTAGTGCTAATTACTAAAATCATCATAAGAAGCTTGTTCACTACAAAATGTTTTCTAAAAGTATTTTTTTTTGCAGGTAAGATGTAACAAATTTCTTCATTCTAAGAAGTTTCATTCCATTTGCATAATGATAATATTTTATTAGCAGAAAAAAAAGAATGAACATTAACAATTATGTACTCATTAGTCCATCCACAAAATTAAATATATTTATTCATTTTAATGAGTGGATAGAAAGTCTGCCTCAGAGTCAAAATGAAACATGTTAAAGACCCGTTTAAATGACATAGGGATATGATCCTTGGGAAGTCGTTTTACATCTTATCATTTATGGAGAATCTCCAACAATATACATGGCAGAATAGGAGCTGACATGCATTACTGAGGGACTTTTTCCCCAAAAGTGGAACCCATAGGACCTGTCCAAAAAAAAACCATTACTAACAGATAGACCAAAAGGAATAGAAGATAATGTCCTTCAAGGCAAAGATAGTTTTGTTTGTGTCTTTTATCCCCTGTGATGATATTTAATTAGTACATTATAGTTATTTAATGAATGCTTAATAAGCTGATTTGGGTATATTCCAAACTGGAATTTTCACCAAAACCGAAAGGAGACAAAGAAACTACGTACAAAAAAAGAAGGCATGGAGGTTCCCCTTGAAGAGCAGAAAAATGAGTTGATGAATTGGTTTCATTGTGTTCAAGAAACAATATCCTATCATCAGTAACTGGAAAACCTTGCCTTCCAATATTCCCAATGAGTATCAGGAAACAGACTGAAGATAACAAAGAGCATTGCCATTGAAACTCCAGTAGTTGGGAAGCACACACATACATAAAATGAATAATTAGAGACATTACATGAAGAGTTTTATAATATGCTCCAAATTTAATCAAGTCATACTCTAAGACTTAGTGAATTCAATGAAAAATAGTGAAGACAGGACAATGAGCATTATATTAGGAAACATATTATGAAATCAAGAAATTAGATATTTCAGTGACTTCCATGGTGCGCAGAATATTCCTACTAAATAGCATGAAGAATTTTGTGTGGTAATAAAGGCTGGATTTGGAGTCAGGAATACTTGGACCACACCCCCACTAATATTTATTCTGTATTATTATGTAAACTATTGAACCTCTTTGAAACTATTTTCTTCATCATTGCCTACCTTTTAGGAGTGTTTTAAGCCCCAGATGGGAGAATATAATGTAAAAAATGCTTCACAAAATTTCAGTACTGGGTAAATTATTATTGTTATTTTTTTTTGTTTTTGTACAAAATGCTGGATGTAGTAAACACCAAAGAGCTTCAGAAGTAAATTTGACTATCTTTGTAGGCAATAAATCTGCCATAGATATAGGAAAAGTTTCGGTACCCATTATTTCAGTATAGTTACTTCGTTTATTAGAGTAGAAGTAAAAATGAATACTAAATTACTAGAAATCACTAGGAAATACATAATGCTAGGGTAAAGATGAAAAGACAGCTAGGTGGCACAGTAGAGTTTCAGGCCTGAAGTTAGAAAGACTCAAGATCATGAGTTCAAATCCAGCCTCAGAAACTTACTAGCTGTGTGACCCTGGGCAAATCACTTAACCCTGTTTCCCTCAGTTGCTCATCTGCAAAATGAGGTGGAGAAAGAAACGACAAATCATTCCAGTATCTTTGTCAAAAAACCCCAAATGGGGTCACAAAGAATCAGACATGACTGAACATCATCATCATCATCATCATCATTGTCGTCATCATCATCATCATCAGGATAAAAATTAGAAGACTTTCTTTTTGTAATTATAGCAGCTCCCTTATGATATATTCAAGCAAACTTTCACTTATGAAGTTTGGAGAATGGAATAAAATGAAGATACTGGCTTGATCACCATTTATTATATAAGTTAACTGATTCAAAATAGACACAAAAAGGAGGAAGAAAAAGTGAGCCAATGTCTCAGCCAATAAACATATAGTGTATTTGTCAAACTGAAACACATGATAGCCAAGGGCAGCATTGGGTTAAAATAGGTGCTCATTTACAAAATGAGAAAAGAAGATGACAAATAGTATAAATAGCAAACTTAAAAACAGGTAAAACATTTCAAGAAAAAACTCATATGCAAAAATGATAGCATGAATTGTTGCAATGATGAATCAAACAAACTATTTTATAGATAATATCAGAACAATAACAAACTGGTAAGAAAAAGAAGAGAACTTTATCCATTTTTTTCTTTTTTTCCAAAACTTTCATTTATTTTCCATTCCAAATTCTACTCCTCCCTTTCCTTCTCTCATCTATTGAGAAAACAAAAAAAAAAGGCCCATTCCAAATTTATATGAAAACAAATCCCCATCTTAGTCATGTTAGAAATGTGGGAAAATGAATGAGGGTATAATGTGATTCATTCTGAACTCCAAAGGTAGTTATTATTTCCATTGTCATATTAAACAGGTATAGTTGGATTCTTTCAAATCAATATCTTATGTGTCACACCAGGAAATAATGATATATAATGAAATGAAATTGAGGGGGAAAAAACCTAGTCCCGAACAAATTTAAATAGCGTTGCGAGTGACAACTTTAAAGGGACTCAAGAATTAATTTTGTTGAGGTCTCAAAAAAAACAATAATGCTTCAAAATGAAAAAGAAAATTATTTTATCACTAGAAGGCAACAAAAAGATATCAGCAGCCATTGATACTTAAATTTGTTGTCTCAATCTAAATGGATACAGATGAAGATGCTCTATATAACAACTGATGCGGTTTTTAATGAAACACGAGAGGTAAGGTAAGAATAGAAAAACTTCTACAAATCATGTTCCACAAAGGGCCAGATCTTTACTGCCATACAACTGATGGAAAGATGGAAAGAATATAAAATGCTCTTTTGTCTATTGTTTTTATTACTTAAGCGTAAATATTTGAAATTTAAGCCAATGCACCTGCAAAATTTCCCTTAAAATGAAATATTATTTATGCATCAGTTTAAAATACACAAAATTTCTCAAAAAATAAAATTTTGCAGATAAATTTATTATCTATTTGCAAGGTTATGGTATCTCATATGCTATTGACCAGGAAATAATATATTCGTTTAAGGTTTTTGATAATATCATGAAAGATATTTTCCACAAAGTTCAAAGAAAAGAAATATTCCACATAGGAAGCATAGTTAACCAAATGCTACTAATTGCACTTGACATAAAATTAATTGATTCAAGCTCTACAATAGGTAAAAATAAAGTTTTCATAAATTGAATGAGATTATCATCATAAACAATAGAAAAACAAAGTGGATGAACAATACACATCACTCATACTATGTCATAGATTTGAAAGTGTTGTACTTTGTGACTACCAACATGTTTGTCTTTGAAATGTGAAACAAAAAAAAATAGTTCAGGTACAGGAGTGAGTATAAAATATCTATAGGGCTTGATTGTTTTTTGCAAAAATGTGAAGTGCTTTCAATGATCCCAACTTGCTCCCTGCCCAAAAATAATTTTAATAAGAAGTATAAGTTCTGTTTATCATGTAATCTATAATGAACAACATGACATGGCACAAAAGATAATAATTATGAATGAAGATGAATTAACACATGCAAGTTCACATAATATTAATATTGGTATGATAATTAATATTTTTAAATCAAAGGAAGAAATCTATACTGGGTACATCACCTTTCAAGAGTTTTTGGAAGGACATTGATTAAAATATATGAATTACATACAAAGAGAAAATATTTTGGGCTTGGTGATATGTACTTTTAGCCATGTATTGAAATAAACAAATTACCCCTCTTTCAATGTTTGAAAGGAGGACAAAACATTGAAATGTATTTTTGAATGCTTCATTCTGATGTCTTGATATTCTGTATGTGTAGACTCTGTCCACTCTCAACTCTTTGGAATGGAAACCTTATTTTATTTCCTTTTATCATCATCATGTAGCTTATTTCCAGTAATTGAAAAATAAATATGAGATATTTCCTTAAATATAATTTTACTTTTTACTTCCTCCAAAACAAAATTTTACCCAACAAAGATTCCCCTCAAATGGTACTCACATTTTTCATATGAATTTTACATTCCAGCTTTTAGATAAATAAGATTTTGAACAAAAGAAATAGGAAAACATAAAAAATAACAGTGATCATTTCAAGCAATGTACTGTGCAATTTAATGTATGAAAATTAATCTCTAAAAATGGCCTTTTTGGAAAATCAGGAGCATTTATATCTATTTCACTATTTTTTGTAATTTTGGAATAAATTTTCTATACCTTCATGTTTTGAGGGGAAGATCAGAGTCTTCCTTAGACAAAAAGTATGATATAAGCTTGAAAATAACAAAACATTGAGAGGGAGATTTTTTTTTGCTAAATTGCTTATGTTATTAAAGAAAAATATGAATTGCAGATTAGTCTGTGGTTCTTTCACAATATATGAAAATACTGGGAGTTTTTGGTTTTCTTTTCTTTCATAGAGAAATCTACTAACATTCACTCCCCATGAACAAAGAGATGCTGTTGTTCAAATTTTTGTTTTAATTTTTAAAATATATTGAAGATCTGACTTTGAAATTAGACTATTACATTCATTTTTCCTAATAAATAAATTTCCTAAATGCTGATTTTACTACATTTTGTTTCAATAAACCAAGTGAACAAAATGAAAAAAAAATGAATTCTGGAGTGGCAGAACCAATAAAAGGACAGGGTGAAAGAATTTTCTATTCCAAAAAGCTTAGGAGATTGACAGGATAGGTCCATCTCACTGGGTTGAGAATGGAGCACAGTCCAACATGGGCTTCACCTAGTAAGCCAGCAGCGGGTCTTGAGGGCATGTGTATAAGTAGCCAAGGCTTTTGGAGCTTGAAGTCCACAGATGGCAAGAGGGTTAGACAACTGTTAAAAAAGATGTCACCGGGGACCCTTTGCTGGCACTGGGTGCAGGACTCTGTTGCATTGCCCAGATGCAGTTGTAGGTCACAGTGTGAGAGGGAGAAGGAGGACTAAGCAGAGCAAGGATCCTTGTCACAGTTCCAGAGTAGAAAAGAGTATTTGTTTTTACTCCCAGAACAATGCACAGGTCAATAGAGCAGTGATCATACCTCTCCTTATATCATACTACTTTGAAAAAGCCGAAAACTTACAGAAACCCAGAACTAGCTCTGAAACAGTAACTAGAAAAACCTGAAGCTTAATACAGTGATGCCTCCACCTGGAGATTAAAGCCTAACTTTAATGTTAAATTAAAAGTCAAGAAATAGTCTGTAAAACTGAGTAAACAACAACAAAAACAAAACAACCTGACCATAGAAAGTTACTAAGATAACAGAAAAGATCAAAATGCATACTCAGAAAAAAGAGCAAAATCAAAGCAACTGCATTCAAAGACTCAAAGAAAAATGTGAATTGTTCTCAAATCTCAAAAGAACTCCTAGAAGAGCAGAAAAAGGATTTTAAAAATCAAATAAGTGTGGTAGAATGAAAAATTGGAGAAAGAAATGAGAGGAACATATGAAAATCATGAAAACAAATGAAAGCTTAGTAAGGAAGACAAAAAAAATGGGAAAAAAAAAACCTCGATAAATCAAAATAGACCAAATGGTGAAAGGGGCAGAAAAATCAACTGAAAAGAGGAATTCCTTAAAAAGCAGAAGTGGCTAAATGGGAAAAAATACATTAAAAAATTCACTGAAGAGGAAAATTAATTAAAATGTGAAATTTGACAAATAGAAAAAGATGTACAAATACTCACTGAAGAAAAGAACTCCTTAAAAAATATAATTGGTCAAATGGAAAAGGAGGTACAAAAAACTCCATGAAGAAAATAACTTATTTAAAATTAGACCAGGAAAAGTAGAAACTAATGATTCAATGAAACATCAAGAAAGAATAAAATAAGGGGCAGCTAGATGGCACAGTGGATAGAGTACTGGCCCAGTATTCAGGAGGACCAGAGTTCAAATCCACTTCAGACACATAAAACTAGCTGTGTGACCCTGGGCAAGTCACTTAAATGCCATTGCCCAACCAAACCACCCCGCCCAAAAAAAACAAACAATAAAATAAATCAAAGGGATGACAGAGAAAAAAAGTAAAACATCTCAGAAAAAAAAGTGACCTGAAAAATAGATTGAAAATGGATTGGGATATAATTTAATATGTATTGAACTACCTGAAAACTGCAAGATATATGGAGGACTAGGAAGATTATATTCTGGAGTGCAAAGGAGCTAGGATTACAACTAAGAATCACCTATCCAGCCAAACTGAGTATAATTCTTGAGTGGAAAAAATAGACATTTAATGAAATAGAGTAGTTTCAAGTATTCCTGATGAAAAGACCAGAAATGAATAGAAAATTTGACTTTCAAATAAAAGAATCAAGAGAAGCCTAAAAAGGTAAACAGGAAAGAGAAATCATAAGGTATTCAGTAAGGTTAAACTGTTTGCATTCCACATGGGAAGATAATATTTGCAATTCCTAAAGAACTTTATCATTATTAGTTCATTTCAAAGGACTATGCATACATAGAGAGTACAAAGATGAGTTGACATTGATGGGATAATATCTAAAAAATAAGAGGTAAGAAAGAGGAATATATTGAGAGAAAGTGGAAGGAAGAGATAAAATGAGGTAAATTATCTCACATAAACGAGGTACAAAAGAACTTATAAAATAAGGAGGAAAATAGGGGGTGGTTGCACATAACATTTGAACATTACTTTCACTAGAATTGGTTCAAAGAGGTAATAATATACACACTCAGTTAAATATAGAAAATTATCTTACCCTACAGGAAAGTAGAAGGAGAATGGGATAAAAGAAGGTGGATGCAGATAGAAGGCAGGACAGATTGGGAGGAGATGGAGGTCAGAATCAAAACATTTTTGAGGAGCAAGATTTAAAAAGAAAGAAAGAAAGAAAGAAAGAAAGAAAGAAAGAAAGAAAGAAAGAAAGAAAGAAAGAAAGAAAGAAAGAAAGAAAGAAAGAAAGAAAGAAAGGAAGAAAGAAAGAAAGGAAGGAAGAAAAAGGAAGGAAGGAAGGAAGGAAGGAAGGAAGGAAGGAGGAAGGAAGGAAGGAAGGAGGGAAGGAAGAGAAAGAGAGAGAAAGAAAGAAAGATGGAAGGAAGGAAAGAAAGAAAGGAGAGAGGAAGAAAAAAGAGACGAGAAGGAAGAAAGGAGGAAGGAAAGAAGAAAAGAAGGAAAGAAAGAAAAGAAACAGAAAGAAAGAGAGAAAATAAGAACTATTTATACAAAAAAAATTGTTGCAGCTGTTTTTATTGTGGCAAAGAACTGGAAGTTGAGGAGATGCCCATCAGTTAGGGAATGGCTGAACAAGTTATGGTATATGATAGAAATGAAATAATATTTGCTATAAGAAATAATTAGCAGGATGGTTTTACAAAAACTGGGACTCACACAAACTGATGAAAAATGAAGTAAGCATAACCAAGGGAATATTATACTAAGTAAAAACAACATTACACATGCATCAACTGTAAATTACATAGCTATTCTCAGCAACACAATGCTCCAGAATGATTTGGAAGGACTTAGGATGAAAAATGCTATCCACTTCCAGTGTTGGAATTTGAATGCATATTGACGCATGCTTTTCTTTCGTTCTTCGTTTTTCTTTGTATATTTTTTTTTGGTGGGAGAGAGGTCTGTGTTTTCTTTTACAGCATGACTAATATGGAAATATGTTTTGCCTGACTGTACATGTATAACCTATATCAAATTGCTCACCTTCTCAAAGGGCAGGAGGGAGGAAACTCAGAATTCATTTTTTTTAAATGAATGCTAGAGAATTGTTTACATATAATTAAAAAATAAAATATTAAAAAATTAAGAGCCTCACCCATTTCATATGAACCCTGGAAGGCTTCGTATTCCTTGAATTATCTGTGAATATTGCTAAGTTGAGGCTATGGTTGAAAGAAATGGAAATAGTGTTCAGCAGGTTATCTGTATGGAGTAGAACTTAGGAGAAAATAGGAGGGATATAAAGATAGTAATTAAATGGTAAAACAGATTGTGAGAGATGAGAGTACCAATACTTTTGGAAAGAGGAATGGAAGATTATCTAAATAGGTAGAATTTTAACTAGTTCCAAATTTTCAGTTAAATTTTTTCATGAAATGCAAATTAGTATGAACAAGTTATCACAAATCTGGTCTCTAGGTAGGCTAGTATTACAAGGCCTCTGCAACATATCCATCACTGAAATTTCATAGTCAACAATTTATAACAAATACCTTTCTAAGTATTTGAAAATGGAGGTGAGGGATATAGACCTACCCAATTCTTTTTCAGTTGGCTACCGGTATTACAGAAGAAAGATTCAAATGAAATTATGTGTTTAGTATGGATAGAAGGGTTGGTTTTGAATTATGAATAGGATAGATAGATAATCTTTATTCAAAATGTAATTTTTCCTTAGAAGAGTGACATCACTTTCAACGATGTTCAGAGTTGACATACCTTCAAATATAAGTCAGCTATATTTCCTCAAATTTGGAGTGGATCTGGGAATCAGTCTTTCATTCTGGCAAGAAAGAACAACAGTAAGAACACAACTTAACAGGTGGTGGTAAGAAAGAATCTAAAACTTAAATGTGCTAGGTATTATCTCTGGCACTTGATGTTTCTTTTACCCTGTTCTTTTTCCCTGTGGTTGGGAAGGGGAGCAAGTTTCTCTCTTCATTTATTTCTCTATTGCTTCTTTTCTTTTTTGGAGAATGAAGCAATAAGGATTTTATGATACACTCAACTCATGAGTGGTTTAGAGGTTTAGTGGTTCAAAAGCTGTTTTTCTGGTACATAAAGGATGAAGAAGCTTATCTTTTTTATTGGATCTTGTGATCCTTTGTGCTCTCTGACTGTCTCTTTCCCTCTGTCTGTATCAGTGTCTCTGTATGTCTGTCTGTGTCTCTTTCTGTCTCAATCTGTCTGCCTCTCTCTCTTTTGCACTCTCATTGTGAATTTCTTTTGGCTTTCTATCCAAGTATACCTTGATGGGCCAAAGATAGTTTGGAGTTTTATCCATCATCATTTCTTTCCAGGAAAAGTAGTATGTCTTATATTTTTAGGATTATTGATTATAATTCCATTTTTGTTATAAATAAATTATTTTTTAAATTTGTGTTTAATATTAAGTAAATATTTTCCTCTAACTTTAAATTTTGTTTCCCAGTAAATACTTTTCCAAAAACGTAATTACATCTTTCTTTTGTGGGGTTCAGCTTTGAAATCCTTTTACAATAAATGTCTACACAGTCTTGAGTGTCCTATCATCCAAAAGATTAGGATTCAAAGACCATTTTTCATAGCAGCATGCAGTCTGAAGCCCATTAGGGAGAAAGATTGCATAACTAGTGTCCTGAATAATCTAATATATCCCTTCTTGGAAAAAAATCTGTTATCATATAAGCTAAAAAGAGAATAAAGAAAATCTTATCACAGAAATGTTTAATTTTCTTCAAATGCTTTTGTAAGACAAAACCTTTTTTTAGTTTTTCTCTGAATTATCTAGAAGGCAAAATTGGTAATATACTGGCTTATACAGTCACAAAAATTCATTTTTCATCAGTGATAGAGATTTTTGACTAACTGTAGGGAGGCAAGTCTGAAATCTCCAAATCTCCACTTCTGTTAGGAGTGTTCATATTTTTTTTAATTGAAAGGATTAAAATCATATTATTTTATCACTATTAAGCCTGTTGGAAATCTGAGTTACAAATTGTTGAAACAAATCCAAAAGGAAAATAATGAAGGAGAATCATAGGTTCCTGTGGATTCCTTTCCAAACCTTACATTTTATGGAAAATACACATCTAAGGAAGCCTATGATCAATGGAAGCCCTGTGATCCTTTTACACTGTTTATCTCAGAGTTGCCTGAGAATGGTTGAGTAGAATATGGCTAGAGAACAAAGTTGAGGCTGGGGTACTCAAGAATGTTTCTAGTAATCATTCAAATGTCATATTTATCTCACAACAATCAGTGAGCTGGCAATAGCAGGAAGAAATAAAAGGCTGGCTATTCCTAACCTGACCATTTTTTATTTCATAAAAATGGCACCTTGGAGGAAAAATATAGAGAACAGAATATTTCTCTCTGAAAATTAAACTTGAAAATGTTCTAGGCCAAGAATGAGTATTTGACACAAGCCTCATGAATATTGGACTAATAATCAAAAATAAATTAATTAATAAACAAAAGATAAATAGAAATAAACAAATAAATAGAAAGATAAAAGTTAATTATAGTGCAAAAGCAACTGTATTCTTGTAATGATTCCCCTTTCCCTAAGTTTTAAATGGAATGTGTCAACAAACACACAACTAATTTTGCCATGGAAACAACTGTCCTATATGAATTTTATCTCATACTATCCTTCACAAGATAGAAAACATTGCGTGGTCTACAGAAAAAGAGTATTGTATGAGCCTTTAAGGGAAAAAAAAATCCAAATATAAAATGAATATACGAGGCTGTCTGTCAGGCATCTTGCTCATTTACCTGCAGTTCTCATGACTTAACATTTACTAAAACAAAAAACTAAAAAAACCAGCAATATTTGATATTATTTAGCAAACTATACAAATTACTCACTAATTTGTTTCTTTTTTCTATTTACTTGCAAGAGGTGAACAAAACTAATTCTTTCACAGAAGGAATGACATGAGTTGATAACAACAACAGGAACAAAGATATCATCACATATAGTATACTAAAACTAGAGATAAGTATACTTTCTTTTTCATTCCTACTATCAAGTCCTCATCATGCAGTACATCAATAAGTATTTAACATTTCCAGTGATGTAGGTATGAAGGGAGTGCATTCCAGGCATGACAGTATCAGCACAGTCTCCTGCACATAGTCATTGTTAAAGAATTCTCATTGATTGAACGGAAAATAGAATTTGAAATTCTGCCCTTTACAATTCAAAACAATTCTGAAAAGCATTGTTAGAGAAGGACCTAATTCTGCCCTGTGTGCAGGGTCTGACATTATTTGCAAATTTATTATCCATAAGCAGTTCTGGGTCACAGTTCCAGGGCAGAGAGGAATATTTGTGATCACTCAGAAGGAAGTAGGAGACCTGGTCATAGTCAAGGCAGAGAAGAGAATTAACATGTGTTGGTGCAGAGAACCAGGGCAGCTGGTAATAGTTCCAGGGTTAAAAGGAACTCTAGAACTTGCAGATGCAGAGGAGTAAGGCAACTAACCAGAGATCTGACAATAACAGCAGTGACCACACATCTCCATAGATTACATACCACCTTGGAAGCATCAAAATTTACACCCACAGAACTTTCTTTGAAGACAGCAGCACCCAGTGCCAGAAAAAATAGTCCCCTGTAATCTCTTTTTGACCAATTGTTTGACCACTTTTACTGTCTCTAAGATGACAGCTCCCAAATCTTCTGCTACCATTATCATGGACACCTTCAAGGCCCATTACTACTGTTTCCATTGAGTGCATTCCAAGCTGGTTCCTGCCTATTTCTCACAGACATTTCCTGCAGAGCTCCTAAATTACCATAAGGTGGAAAATTGTCTCACTTTGATCTTTTGTTAACTTTATGCTGCTTCAAAATTTGGTTTGAGGCATTATTTTGAAGTTGTTTGGAGAGCGGTTATTCAGAGAAGTCAGCTGCCTCTATTCTGCCATCTTGCCTCCACTAACTCCCTTTTATCTGTTCTTAAACCTATCCTTCACACCATAAACTTTCTAAGACTTAAATCTGGTCATCTCAATGCTTTGCCCAAACATCATTAACGGTTTGCTTTTGCCTAATAAATATTTTCCTATTCCATTAATAGACAAGTTTATGCCCACCACATACCTCTTCATTGTTCTTTGAGAGAGTCTTAATTTCAGTTCTTCATTTATCATAGTGTTCCATGAGTCAGAGCCATAAACATTACTAAAAGCTTATTAGCATTTTAAATGGGCAATATACATAAGGAATTGCAACGGAAAGTGGCATAATGAATATCGTTCAAAAAACACAAGTTCAAAAATGAAAACAGACATATCACAAAGAAAGAGTGACAACCAATGTATTAGATCACATAACTCCATTAGATATTGGTGAATAGAGGGCATTTAAAATAATCTATAATTTGATTCCAGTGTTATCTCATTACTTCCCTCAAAGAATTCTAAGGGCCATTTAAGTTGGTTTACAACAGCCTATTACAATAGTCTGTTCTCTTATTTCTGCACTTTTATTCACTATGTTTCTATTCCTAGACAATCTATATATACAAATATGCATATTTGTGTGTGTATACACATATACACATACATACATAGACACTGCTATGAGCATGCCACTCACCTGCTCAAAAATATTTTCTGGCTCTACAATAAAAAGGAAATTCTTCAGCCAGTGTTTAATGCTTGCCACTCAAATATACCTTTCTAGCTGTGATTCCATATTACTCACTTTCACCCACTCTATGTCCCAGCCAAATTGGCCCATGACTTGTTCAGAAAATTTCAAATTCTATTTTCCACTCAATCGATGAGAATTCTTTAACAATGACTATGTGCAGGGTACTGTGATGATACTGTCATGCCTGGAATGCACTCCCTTCATACCTTCATCACTGGAAATGTTTAACATCTACATCAGAACTTTTGTGTTATATGTTCCAGGTTGTAGGCAGAGCCATGACAAACAGAAGACAAATAGGACTTTGCCCCAGAACAATGAGGACAATTAGTGGTTCCCATCCTTCATATAGCTCCTGGATTGCTACTGCTTGTCCATACCACTATGCATTGCAATTATTCACAGGTCATCACCCCTATACATCCCCAAGTCCATTGCCTTGGCATTTCTTTCACAGATCCCAAATTCTCCAACAGTCTTCAAGTATAAATGGCCTAGACTGCCTCTTTATTTGGGTCAACTAAACACATATTTGAATTAGTCTGTACACAGCTGCTCAATTGTTTTTGCCCAATCTAGAAATACTCCAAGGGAAGTTTATGATTGCTAATGTTCTCTCTTCCTTTTCAAACCATCTCCTATTTATGTTTTTCTGATTGTGTGGTGTGTAATCTCAGGAGAATGTAAATTTCCTGAGGGCAAGAACTCTTATTTATTGTCTTTATCTCAGCACTTTAAAATTGCCTTGTATATGATAAGGACTTGAAAAGTAACTGTTAAAGTAGCATTCATTGAATCTGTAATTTATTTATGTCATATTTCTTTCACTGACAATGATTCTACCTCTTGATAATTATATCTGGTTCTGCTCCCTTCCCCCTAAAAAATTACTCTGGTCAAATTCAAGATGTGCTGGTCATATGCTGCAAGTGGTGGGGAGACATGGATCATCCTCATGATTCACTGGTAGCTTCAAGATATCAAGATAAAGCCAGGGAGTCTTCCAGCACATTATGCAAACCTCTATGGTGAATTAAAGGGGAGGGGTCTAGACAACAGAATGTGTAGATATGGCTGAAGTGTGATAAGCACTTTTAGAGAGAACATCCACAGTTAGGAGAAACAAATAAGAATGTATCATCACCTCCCTGGAAGCATCTCAACAGACAAGTCCAAGGCTCAGCTTTGATATCCAAGAAGTTTAAGTTTTGGGGCTATATTGGGTCCAAAAGAAAACACATTTGTTTGTTTGTTTGTTTGTCCTATTTGGAATACCAGTTAAAAAAATAATAATAATAATAAACTGCAACAGCTCAATCCCCTGAAGTGGTTCTGGGCATTTTCAAAGGGGTGATAGATAATGAGTAGATTTTTTGTTCTTTGAAGATGTCAAGGCTTTTTTTTTTTTGAGTATAGGGGACTTGGCAAATCTTAAAATTCATGATTGCTTAGAGCCCAATTTCTTGTAAGCCTAAACTAATTTCTTCCAGATGTGGCATCTATGGGTCTGGGCTAATTTACCTAAGTCGATAGAAACTATCATTCCAACAAAATTCATGATCTTAAATGAGGAAAACCCTTCTGCTACCCTGAACTGCTATAAAGCATTCTGTTGAACAGACATATTTGTAAATCATCTCTGTTTCTTTCTATTTGAGAATTTGTGTGACATGAGTATGAGAAGTGAATGGCACCATCTCTTTTTGCTGTTTACTTATAGCCATAATCATTTTAAATAGGGTTATTACAAGTTCTAAAGTCTTCAGCAGCAAAATGGGAAAAGAACAAAAAAACCCTCCAGTTTTTCAGTTATAGAAAGTGATTTAAGTTTTTTTCAATATCTGTTATATAAAATTTATTCTACTTCCTAGTTGTACCACTTTTCTATTCTCCATAAAGTAAATTAAACTTTGCATCTTGGTATTCTTTGTAATAAAATATAAATTGCCTAATAACTCAATGTGCCTTTTTTTTTCCCTGGAGAAATGGGGTTCCTAATTCACTCATCTACTATAAAAGAAAAGCTTGTGGAAATACAATTGCATTTATATTTTTCCATATTTTAATTCACCTTTTTAAAACAGTAGAATAAAAATATTGTCACTATTATTATCATCTTTGGCTCATGAGTCTTTGAATCACATTCTTGTTGTCACAAGCACTCTCAATAGCCTTTACCTGAACTATGGCAATTGTTTCTTCTATAGCCTTCCTGTCGTTAGACTCTGCTTCTGTTACCAATTCATCTGATACACTAGGTCAATCTTTGTATAGTACAGTTTAGGTAATTATAGTCTTCTAATAAAACACATTCTTTGGCTTTCCTTAGAATTTTGAATAAAGCTTGAAGTTCTTAGTGGTACCTTCAAGACCTTACATCAACTGACTCAACTTATACTTCCAGACTTACATAATCACAAGATGTCAGAATTGGAAGGGATGTCTACTCAACTGATTCCTGCAAAGGGATCCACCATAAAATATGTAAAAATAATAGTGCATGCCTTGCTTAAATGCCAACAGAAGGAGTCCATGACTTCTGTAGCATCTCTTTACATTTTGGTATCATCTAATGTTTCATAAGTATTTTTCTTAAATAAAAATAAATATTTGGGGGCAGCTAGGTGGCACAGTGAATAGAGCTCCAGCCCTGAAGTCTGGAGGACCTGACTTCAAATCTGGTCTCAAAGCAAACACTTGACATTTCCTAGCTGTATGATCCTTGGAAAGTCGCTTAACCCCAATTGCCTAAAAAAATATACATTTTTAAATAAATAAATATTTGTGCAACTTCTAACCATTTTTCGTAGGTCTACTGTGATTAAGCAGAACAAGTCCCTTTTCTTCACAGCATTTTAAGTAGCAGAAGATAACTATCATGTCCCTTCACTAAGTCTATTTTTTTTTAGGTTAGACAATCTTAGTGAACCTTGATTAACCTTCACTTTGCATGGACTCAAACCATAAAACTTCAGATGAATTATGGTCAGGAGAGAGTACATTGAATCTATCATCTCCATCTATTTAAATTTTTCTATTGTCTTGTCATTGCATTGGACAAATTGAAATTGTGGTTCATTAGAACCCCATAACTTTTTAATTTGGGGTGTGTATATATATATATATATATATGCCTCCATATATTGAATATATATATATATATATGCCTCCATATATTGAATATATATACATATATATACACATATATATATATATATATAACTAATTAATTAATCCCATTTACTGTATTAGATTGATCTTATATTCTAGCTTAAGATCTTTTCTAAAAAGAAATCATGGTTCTTTCTCCCAGAGTTAGCTATTCTTCCCCTTCTATGACACCTGAAAAGTTTGTAAACATGCTATCTAGGACATCATCCTTACCATGGATTTTATATACATGCTTATATACACAAGTATCATATACTTTATAATAAAACACAGGGTCAGAGATAGAGATCTAGGACACTTCAGTAAAGACTTCCTTCCAAGTTGACATTGAAAGGAATTATTTAAAATACAATGGGCGTGGTGATTCAATGTGTGTAAATCCCTCTAATTAGACTATAGCTTAATCCAAATCTCTCCATCTTTTCTTTGATGAAAACATGAGAAACTTTGATTTAGATTAAATTACTTATGTCTATAAAATTTCTTTGAGTTTAGTAATTCTGTCCACTAAAGATGTCAATTAAGGCAGCCATGATCTGTTTCTTAAGAACACAAACATCGTGAGTGAGTATGTGTGTGTGTTTGTGTGTGTGTGAGAGAGAGAACACAGACAGAAACAGACATACAGAGATGTGACTTACCTTTGTAGATATTTACAAAAACATTAATGCTATACTCTAGACTTTTTTCAAGAATCAATTAAACTTTCAGATGTACAGTTTGAAGAACCTATTTTCTTCCCATTTTAGGAATCAATACTATTCTTGCCTTTTCCAGTCCTGTAGCACTTTACCAATTCTTTATGATCTTTCCATGATCATATTTTAATTTCTTTTTTGTCAACGTAATCAGAGTGAAGTGGCTTGCCCAGGATCACACAGCTAGTAGATGTCAAATGTCTGAGGCTGAATTTGAACTTAGGTCATCCTGACTCCAGGGCCAGTGTTCTATCAACTGCACCACCTAGCTTTCCCCCAGTGATTTTGTTAAATGGCTTAGCAATTATATCTGCTAGGTTTTTTTTCTAAATATCCTGTGATATTTTTCATCTCAATGGAGAGGATATAACTCATTAAAGACAAGCATATATTATTTCATCATTTCCTTATTTAGTCTTGGATTTCAGTTCTGAAATATTTTTGTTCCATTGTTTCCAGGCTAAAGATCATTCTTCTTATCAGGGAACACTAAATAAAAGTAGAAGTTGAGTAGTTCTGCCTTCTTTCATTTTCTGTGTAACAATCTCTGACAAGTAGTTGGCTGGTCACAAAGATTCCAGGATATGAAGTTTCTCCCTTCTTGGGAAGAGAAAAAAAAAACATTCAAGATCAGCTCTCAGATAGGAGGATGAAGGCTTTTTCACCTATAATATACTACAAAAATTTTTGACAAACAGAGAGAAGGAAGAAGTAGCAGCTGCCCCATGGCAGAAATACAACTACTTAGTGTCTGCCAAAATTTGCAATTCCTTTCTTCATTACCATACAAGGTAACTTTAAATTGGGCAAGGGGGACAGTGTATATTATTTTCTATCATAGGTACTCTCCTTCAGTAACAGGAGCCCTGAGAAAAAAACAAGTGAGCTACCAGTAATTGGCACTCCTAACATGCTCTTCCTTCCTTCCACTTAGTTGTTCATTTTATAAATCTCTGTTAAAGAACACATTTGACATATCTAGCATTTCTTGTAAATGCTTGAGGTTGACCTGGTCTTTATGCTGCTATGTGGTGCCCTTTCTCACCTTCCTATTATGAGGGTGCAATTGAAGTGACTAACTAGCAAAAGGTAGGTAGCCCAATAATAGAGAGTTTAGTTCTCTGGGGGCATGATAGCCATAAGCTATTTCATGACTCCCCTTCCAGTCCAAATGTGAGAAAGCTTTTATAACTCTGCCCCTGTTACATTTGTTTTCATCTTTCTGTTGTCTCTGAATAGCCATTCTATACCTTACCTTCAATATGGCTTAAAAATTCCCTTTTTGACATAATCCTCTTTAAGTATTTAATTCATTGTAAGTTTTAGCACTTTTGATATTATTCTTATAAGAACTTCTTATCAACCCTTATTTTCTTTCTATTATCAGGCCTCACTTCTACCTTCTATGTACACAGACACACAAACACACATACATAGCATATATGTGTGTAGGTGTGTGTGTATGTGTGTGTGTGTGTGTGTGTGTGTGTGTGTGTGTGTGTGTGTGTGTGTGTATAAATATAAGTTCCTTGTGAAGTCATATATTGGTCTCTTTTCACTCTCCTACAAATCTCTTCAAATTACATTATTAACCATGCTTGACTATCCCCTCTTCCCCACACTTAAACACACACTTTCTTCATGTCTTAATTTATTCATATTCTTTCTTCTACTAGAAAAATCTTTGTCCTCATCACCTTGTTCCCTAGATCCTCCTGCTAAACCATCCTTTAAGATCCAGGTCAAATGTTCTCTGTTTCATGAAGCCTTCCTTATTCCCCCATCTGGAAGTCATCTCTGACCATTTAGACATCCCATGGGACTGCCTATTCATTCCTTAGGGTATTTACTCCTCTGCCTTATATTTTGACTGGGATTCCCATTGAGAAGCTCCACAATGTTTTAATCACCCTAAGCTTTTTCCTAGAAAAGAGATAAATTTATTTTCACACCATTGTTTTCTGGTGATATGATAAATTTGGGAGCCCTAATATACTAATCTCTTTAAGGAATTGAAGTTTCAGATTACCCAAGTGGCAATAGAGGACTCAGCATTAGCATAAACACATGCATTTAGTGGATTGCCAGACATTGTAAATAAGGCAATGAACATGGAAAACAGAAAAGGATAAATCATGTACTGAGAACAGTGAATAATTTCTAGCTAGCCTATATGATTCACTGACACCCAGGCAATGCCCAGAGAACTAGATGAAGTTCTTTAGCATACTGGGTGGATCCTTCTGTGATGGATTTATGGGGTGTCAGGGATAAAGTTACAGAAGATGGGCAGTTATAATTTCCATCTGTAACATAGAAGGGGGAGTATCCATAATTCATCCAAGTGTAAAATTTCATTTTAGTTATATTTCTATTTATGTCATCTGTCCTGGTAAACTGTTTAATTGTCAGAAAATTATGTGCAAGCAATCTTTTTAACCTTCACACAGTCTAAAATGTCTTACATACTTTTATACTTTAATTATAAGCACACATGTATACACATACACGTTTATATATACATATACATGCATATTGATACACACATGTGTGTATATGATATTGTCAGCTTGGGTACCATTTATATTGACACAGATTGCCCTCTCTCCAACTAAGTAGAATTACTCAAATCTGATTGTAACTGAAAAAATCCTTCTAGAAATTCAGCGTTGATATTTTATGAACTTTTCTAAGCTAATCCTGGGATGACACAAGCATATTCTGTCATTGGGTTATTATTAAAAATATTTTTGAGCTTAACAGAATCTGCCACAAGAAGTATTCTGCTGGCATAACCTTTCAGAATGCAGGGTCACCTCCACACCACAATGATGACTTTCAGAGGAGGAGTTTAGTCAAAATTGCACATAAGAGGTGCTCACTAAATGTTATTTTGAAGGAATACCTTGAATAGTTTTAATTATATAAAAATTTTCATAACTCTATTAAAATATTTATGATGGTTGGAAGTGAATTGTAGCCATAGGAGAAATCCTCTGAGCTGTTTGGCCAGACTCCCCATAAAAAAAAAAAATAAGAAGTCATGACAACAGTAGTATAGATTGAGATTAGAACATTGGATACACCCAAATTGGTAAGATAACAGATCCATTGGAGTAATGATGCATAATTATTAACAGTGCTGGTTGTGATGGTGGGAATATTAGTAATTCATAGTCTTGTTATAACACTACAATGCTCTATATATCAAGAGGGAAAGATATAATGCTAATTTTATAATGAACTTTTCTAGTGTCATAAAATGACTGAGCTGATATTGCATTGGTATATGAATTTCCATTGAGAAAAGTACTTATAGAAAAAAATAATTCTGTAAGTATTGTGTTAGAAAGATACAGGGGGCAGCAGAGAGACTAAATGACTTGCCCAAAATAACAAAGTCATTGGATATGAAAGGCAATATTGAAAGCAGGTCTTTCTTATTCTGAGATCAGCTCACTATCTATTATATCATGTTGCATCTGTGTGTTTATATGCTGTTTTCTTGACTCTGTGTATATGTGTATATCTACACACACATATATACACGTATATGCATATATGTATTTCTATTTATGTATCAATATCTCTACTAACAACTCTAGCTATATTTATACATTTACTCAACAAAATAATAGCATCCCTAATACCACCTTATATTAATCTTATTTGATTGTTAACATAATCCTACAATGTAGCCTGTGTGATTAATCATAATTTATAAATAAGTAAACTGAGTTTCAAAGAGTTTAGGTGATTTCCCCAAAGTCATTCAGCTAGTGTCAAAGGCAGAATTTAAAACCAACTGTCTCTTGATTCTACCTCAGGTCTCTACTGATTCTGTATTCAACATTCTAGCTATTGCTTGTCATTGAGATAAAAACATTGGAAAGCAAGCATATTTATTTTTTTCCCCTTTGAGCCAAGGAGGAAATATAGCTGGTTGCCTAGTACTAAATCAACACACATGGTCCCAATGGGAAAAATAGGATTGTCTTTTTTTTTCTATTTCATTCCACTTTTGTAGTAATTCTCATGCCTAGAATAAATAATAAATTCTCAATATTTAATCATTTAACATTATTCAGCTTTGATGAAAACCACAAAGTACAAAGTATTAAATGGTTGTGTATAATCCTTGTCATAGTAAATCCCAAATGAAATCAATTAAATTCCTTGATGGAAGTTGAATAAATGCACACACACACACACACACACACACACAAACACACACACACACACACACACACACACACACACACTCCAAAAAATTGCATTTGGGATCCTGGCTGTTTACTTAGTAGATATCAATCATCTTATACTTTTCTCTCTTGTAAAAGTCTAAACAAATTTTTACTCAATGGGATTTATTTTCTAAATAATAATTGCATGTGACAGACCACAAATGAAAATATGAAGAAATTTTATTTCACCAACTTCAGATCTAAGGCAAAACTAGGCAAAGCAAGTCCATTTCTGGCTACTGTTCTCTTTCCATCATTAACTCAATCATTATCCATTGGCATTACATGTTTTAGAGAAAAATGTGCCTTGAATAGAGAAACAGTTGCTGTAATCAAAATTAACTCTAAGCAGGGGACATAATGTCTTCTTTAATTGGGACTTTCTAAACATCATTTACAGTGTTATGTGAATAGAATTGTCATCACCGATTGGATTAAGATGAAAAAGATTTTCCCCCTTTTATAAGAGTTGAATTATTTTAACTAGAATGCTAAAGGGTGAAAAAAATTCTCCTGTAGTTCAGTGAATAAATAAAATATGTTTGAAAAAGCATGTAACTTCAGTCTACTCATAAACTGTTTATGAGAGAGGGTATGTTTCTGTTATTGTGCTCTTCTTCTTATGAAATATACCTAGTAGTTTAATTGCCTTTTGGTCGTAGGTGCTTCCTGACCTGAATCTCCTAATCCAGATTGTCTTTGGATAATAAAAGGTGTCCAAGACAGTTATTAGTTTGGTTCAGGTATGGGAAAGGCCTGCTTTCTTCCTGAAAGGACTGGATATTTTTCAGTGATTAACTTTTGGGTTGGAAAAGTTCTATCAAAGGTTATAATTAGGGCAATAGTTAGCCCCAGTTTTACTTGGCTTATTGAAACTTCCTTGAAATCATGTGAGAGCCCCCTTTAGGATCACTACAACTCTGGGATTTACCTGGGTTCAGCAGAGATAACCCAAGTGTTCCAGTACTCCCAGTGTGGTTTCTGCTTCCCCTCAAGGCAAAAGCTGAAATTCTTTCATGCTGCATCATCACACAATACCCAATACAATACTTATAGTTTTCTCATTGTTCAATTTCTAACCCATGGCCAGACTCAAGTTGCAAGGAATACAATTTACAATGAAATAACATTTGTTCATATAATATGTTGAAGATAATAAAGCATTTCACCTCAAAAGAATGCTTTAATGGTCAAAGGATATGAACAGGCAGTTTTCAGATGAAGAAATAAAAGCTATCTATAAGCATATGAAAAAGTACTCAATCACTTTTGAATAGAGAAATGTGAAATAAAACAACTCTGAGATACCACATCACACCTATCATATTGGCTAAAATCACAAAAAAGAAAAATGATAAGTGTTGGAGAAGATGTGGAAAATTGGAACACTAATGCACTGTTGGTGGAGTTGTGAATTGATCCAACCATTCTGGAGAGCAATTTGAAACTATGGCCAAAGGGCAATCAAACTGTGCCTACCCTTTGATCCAGCAATACCACAACTAGGTCTGTATCCCAAAGAGACCATAAAAAGGGGAAAGAACTCACATGTGCAGAGATATTTATAGCAGATCTTTTTCATGGCAGCAAACTTTTGGAAACTGAGGTGATGCCTATCAATTAGGGAATGACTGAACAAGTTGTTGGATACAAATGCAATGGAATACTATTGTGCAATAAGAAATGATGAACAGGCACATTTCAGAAAAAACCTATAAAGACTTTAAGGAACAGCTGCAAAGTGAAATGAGCAGAACCAGGTAAATATTGTACACAGTATCATCAACATTGAGGTGATAATCAACTATGAATGACTCTGCTCTTCTCAGCAACACAGTGATCCAAGACAAATACAAAGGACTCATGAAGAAAAGTGTTATCCATGCTCAGACAAAGAACTGAGGCACTGAAGAATTTTTTCACTTACTTTATTCTTTCTTATGTCTTTTTATGTGTTTCTCTTTTCAGAACTGTGACTAATATGGGAATATTTTACATGATAGTACATGTATAAACTATATCAAACTGTCTACCATTTTCAGAAGAAGGGAGGGGAGGAAGGGAGGGAGAAAAATTTGGATCTCAAAATCTTATAAAAATGGATGTTAAAATTTTTCTTGACCTATAACTGGGGGAAAGAAAATAATATCTAATTGACAAGTAAATAAATGAAAACAACACTTTAAGATAGTACAATTATCACTTCATTTTACAAATGAAAAAAAGTAAGACTCAAAGAAGTTATTTAACTTTCCTAGGACTTCACAACCATTGTGTAAGAACTGGAACTCAAAATGAGATCTGATTCTGAATCCAGTACTTGCCACCATTCACATAGTTTCCCATTGTTGAAAACTTGATGTTGTTTTTTTAACCCAATATCTTCCTTTCTCTCTTCCTATATTCCCTCAGTTACCAAGTGTTGTAAATTGTGCCTCCAGTTCATTTCTAATATTGATTTACTCTTATTTCTTCCCATTGCCACATCTGAGATTAATCTTTCTTCTATGAACATTTGATATTTTTACTTGCTAAAAAAAATGGCACAACTTCCTATTGCCTACTAAGTAAGATTTAATCCGGTTGCCTAGCATTCAGAACCTTCAATTAATTATTCACAAGTACTGTATGAGTACTGGGTATACAAATACAATAAATGAAATAATGAGAAAGAGTAATGTCTATTGATGTTAGCAAGACAGTTTGGAGCCAGGTTGTAAAAATGCTTAAAAACTAAATAGAAGATATTATATTTTTTTCTGGAGTCAACAGTGAGCCACTGGACTTTGGTGAGTATGATAGTGACATAGATCTATGCTTAAGAAAGTCACTTTGACCACAGTGTGTATGATAGATTTTAGTAGTAGTGATAGTAGATAAGAGGAAAATGTTAGGTGACATCAGATGTTATGAAAGCAGAAATAAGAGAATTTGGTAACTTATGTTATTGTATATTATATTTGGTGACATATATATTATATTATACATGTAGATATTTGAGATGGACTGGAGAAGTCACGAATATGAGAGACTAGAATCATTGTGGTACATGTTTTTTTTAAAAAAAATAACTTATATTTTGTGGAGGGTTTAGGGAAAAAAGATAAACTCAAGATTCTTACATGATGAGTATAAGATGTTTCCTGGATATTGGAGTGGAAATGAGTAACAGAGAAACAGTGAAACAAGATTCAAGTTTGGAGGAGATACTGGGAATGGATATGTATAACTAATGGATAGAGATTATAATTAATCCGATGGGACCTTTAGAGTTTACTAACAGAGAGTATAGAGGGGAAAGAGAAGGCTTTTTGGAAAGGATTTTGGGTGTACTCTCAGTTATGGGGGTAATACGTAGTATGAGTGTCATCAAAGGATATTGAGAAGTGGCCAGATAGGTTAACAAAGATCCAGAATAGAAATACATCATGAAAACATAGAAGAAAGAACATTCAGGAGGGAAGGTAGTGAAAAGTATGCAATTCAGAAGACAAAATGGATCAGAACTGATAAAAAAAAAAGCATAGGATTGAGCAACTGAGACATTATTGGTGATTTTGAAGAAAGAAGTTTCAATAGTGTGATGAGATTAGGAATAAGATTGCCAATGGTTGAGCAGTGTGGAAGGAGAGAAGATGAAGGCAGTAAGTTGACAGTTTTTCAATTCTTTTGGCTGAGAAAGGGAGGAGAGATGAATACAATAGCTTGAGGACATAGTAGGATCTAGCTAGCATATGGTTCTTTTTATTTGGATGGGGGACACTTGGAGATGAGACGGAACAAACCAGTAAATGAGCAAAAGTTGAAGATACTGGAAAACGCATGAATTCACTTTGTATCTGCTAGGGCTTGGAAGAGATGGGATCAAGTACAAAAACAGAAAAGGTGTCTTTGATGAGGAGAATGGCTATCTCTTTCTTAGAGGCTGGGGAAAACTGGAAAAGGAAGGGAATGACTTGAAGGGTTTTGAGATGAAAAGAATGTGAGAAGAAAAAAACCCTGGTCAAATGACCTCAAATTTCTCTGTAAAGTATGAGGCAAAGACTTCAGTTGAAGGAGGTAGGGGCTGGAAATGTGAGAGGTTTAAAGTTTGGAATAGCTTTTCTGGAGCCCAGGCAATCATTTTTACATTTGTTACTTGGCTGCATTCTTCCAGACTTCTCTATTACTTTCCCATACCAGGCAACCAGCTTCCTTCCCTCTTTGCTGCATCTTCAGCTTTTTTGCCTGTTGTGTCTGTTGTCTTCTCCAATTAGATTTTAAGCTTCTCAAGGGCAGAGGTTATCTTCCATTTTTTTTTTTGTATATGTGTTTTTACAGTTCTTCGCACATAATGGCCAGAACAAATATTTATTGTCTGAGTGATGAAGTACAGAGGGAGGAAGAGAATCAATTGGGGAAGAATAAGAGGAATACCTTACTCTCATGAGGGTCTAGTTAAATCACATGGTTTTATACTGTAGCCAGTCAGCATTGCCTTAAGACTTTCTCCATTTCCGTTCAGTAGACTGTGAGTAGCTGCGTGGCAGCTAGGTGGTGCAGAGGATAGAGCACTACACTTGAAGTCAAGAAGAGTTGAGTTCAAATCCAGTCTCAGACCCTGAATGAGTCACTTAACCCTATTTGCCTCAGTTTTCTCATCTGTGAAAGGAGCTGGAGAAGGACATGACAAATCACTCCAATATCTTTGCCAAGAAAACCCCAAATGGGGTCACAAAGAGTCAGGACATGACTGAAATGACAGAACAACAACAAGCTTATGAGTAAGGGTGGAGGTGATAGGGGAAAAGATTAAACCAGATTTGGCAAGAGATGTGCATACAGTATAAGTTGAATTGGCCAAGTGAAAGGTTAAGATTGGAAAGAGAGAGAAATTTAAACAAAGAAAAATGTACGAAAATACTGAAAGATGGAGTCATTAGAAGTCTCAATGAGAGGGAAGAATAGTTTGAGGAGACATGAGAAAAATGAAAAGATTACATTATAAAAAGTTATTTACAGACGAAGGAATGCCAGAATTTCTAATTAAGGTGGGGCTCATTTTTCAGTAAGGATGAGATTTACTCCTATATATGGAATGAGGAGTATTAGAAGAATAGACAATGGGATTTAGGAGGCTAAGGAGTTGAGGGGCTGGATAATTTGAGGCAGCATCACTATTGATATTGAAGACTCTTAGTACAAGGACAAACATTGAGGAGGATGCAAAATTGGTGAGGTAGGTGCTATATTCATGGAAAAAGGAGAGCCAATTATTTGGCAACTGTTATTTTTTTTAAAGCCACCATGATTTTCGATGGATTGAAAATATTGGCTTAGTAGAAAATCAGTCAAAGGAGAGGGTGTCAATTTATGGAGTTAAAGAGAGTCTAGAAGTGACAGTGGTCAATAAAGTATATTCTATAATCTGTCTAATACTAGTTTGTTAAGTGGTGTGATAGAAGGTATTACTAGTGCTAGAGAGGATCTCTGTGAATGTAGACTTCAGGGGCTAACCAAGTCACCATGAGGTTTAGCAAATGGAATTAGTTCTTTCTGAAAAATCAGGTCCCACATTAGAACACTAGGCTGGTAATATAGCTACATTGCTCATATTGTATGTACCCCGTGCTCAGTCTAAACTGGTTTACCCTCTATCACATGAATGAAAACTCCTTACATGTCATTGCCCATGTATATCTTAGATGGTGCCATCTTCATTTATTAAATTCCTACTTCAGTGTTAAAGTATACAAATCTTGCTACTTTCCCCAACTCCCCATGCCCTTTTGCTACTCTGGCTTCCCTAACAGTAATCAACTAAATGATAACAAAATACTTCTTTCTGACCACTTCTCCATGTATGTGTTATCTTCCACTATTAGAGTGTAAGTGTCCTTAGGGAAGGAATTGTCTTTCTTTCTTATATTTGTATCCCTGCCTATAAGCACAGAGCCGGACATGTGGAAATTAGTTAATAAGAGTATTTTTTCAATCATTCATGCATTCATCTGGAATATTCTCCTTTGAGAATGAAGGAACATTGGGTATTCTTCAGCTTCTACTGCAGTGCTATGAATACAGTATATACTTAATAAATATTTTCTAAAAAATCCTAGGAATAATGTCCTCAAACTACCCTCTACCACCAGGTATAAAGAAATTCTGGCCCTAAAGTTTTCTCTAGCATACGTCAGTTATTTCCATTTACTTTAAAATAATAAAGGAGCTGCATATAAAAGCAAGGATATGGATAATAAATGAAGTGAATTTGACATTTACACATAAGTAAATGATGTCATTAACTCTAACAGTACATACATTCAAAATGTCAATCATTTGAGCATTTGTATGGAAGATTATGAGCAGTGTCATTTCAGAAAATAGAAAGAAAATTTTGAGAGCAAAGTCAGTTTTCAGAACCTTTAGTGAGACGCAACTAAGCAGATCATTCAAAAACATTTGAAGAGGATAAAACTAGAAATGCAATATCATATAGATAAAACACTTCTCTACATTTCTATAGCAAACTCTTTCTTCACCAATGTCAACGATGCCATCAAATTTGTACACTAATATCACACTCCTCAACGTATTGCATGAATAAATAGAAAAGGTACCACAGAATAGAAAAATAGTTAAGTTCAAATGTCAGTCAATCAAGGAACATTTATTAAGCACTTACTAAGTTCCAGGCACTGTCCTAAGACTGAGGATACTAACACACAAAATAAATAAATTAATAAAAGAGCTTACAATTTAATGAAAGAAGATAATATACAAAGCACAGAAAAACAAGGAGGGAAGCTTTTGCAGGGAAGTAATATGATGTGCATATGTGGTGGATAAGTCAGAGAAGTCCCAGTGTATCCAGAAGAGAAATGAGATGTTCTCATATGGGCTCCCTCCTTAAATAGAGGTTTTGGAGTTCGTGGTTCCACAAATAAGAGAGAGAAAAATTGGTGGAATATCAAGGCTGATGGGATCTTGCAGGATGATAAAGTTTTGTTTCTTTATTTGTTTTCCCTATAAAGCATTTCTAAGGGTATGATCAAAAATTCTGAGAAGGTCCAGAGTAGTAAAGCCTAGTAAGCCTAGTAAGTAAATGAGGAGCTAGTCAATATTAGCCTCCTAAATAAAGGAATGGGTGGCATGCTTACTTAATTTGGAGAAATAACTAACATAATTTGAGAAATAACTAACATAACAGAATCAGGAACTACTTGTTCCTGTCAAAAAATAAGAAAGAAGACAAGATAATCTCAAATGACTATAAAAAGACTGAACCAAAGGGAAAATTCAATAGGGCCTAACCAAATATCATTATTAAGCAGTATTACCCCTGTTTGAAGGACTTTTTTTGCTGGATCAAAAGTCTATGATTGATTGATTGATTGAACATTTTTTCATATACTTTGACTCATGTGGTGAATTGAATTGATTGAGTAAATATTAACCAACCCTATCCCTGCATCACCTTCAAGGTCCTCCTTTCACAATTATTTTTAAATGTCATAAAATTTTCATTGATGCATGCAATAATTCCAATTATTTATGTCAAAAAATTTATAAAGTAGGGAGATATATTCTCCCCAAAGTTACTTACTGCCATTTCAGAGATTGTCAAGGACAGAATCAAAATGAAAGAGCAACATATCTATCTATCTATCTATCTATCTATCTATCTATCTATCTATCTATCTATCTAAAGGTACGCACATATATGTCTATAATACGTATATCTATATTTATACATATCTTCTAGCTTCTCCTGTTTGTGATTGCATCCAGCCCTAGATCTTTTCAGAGCCTCTTAAATAAGTTCCACATTCACTCGAGTTGGTTGTGATTGCCTCCATAAAGAAAAAAAGGCAGATGAAAGATGACTATGATTCAAACTATGACATGTAGTCAGATAAACAGCTCATAGTTCTTGGCCACCAATAAACATATCCTTGACATATTCTGCAGATGAAATATGCAGGTATTCCACAATTGAAAAGGAGGAAGAAAGAGGGCTTTGTTGACTTTGGAAAACTTCACTGCCTTTAATGACCTCAAGCTTCTCTCTGTCTATTCTGTTGATTTCTTTATAGTTCTTCCCCTCAAAATTAAATCCACATTTAATCTAAAAGACTAAAGTTATATATACCCAAAAGAGCAATGGAGAAATTCAAGATGTTCATGAGTATGTAGTGCCATATTAACAATGAAGAATTATACAAGAGAAATTGTTTGAGTAAATCATCAGAAAGATGTAAGCATGGAAATGCAAAAGGCTGAATTTCTCCGGTATTATTGACTCAAACTACCTCCATCATAAAAAAAGATAGGTCACATTGGAAGAGCAAGGGATAACAGGTGGGTTGGATGTGTGCTCCATTGGTCAACAAATAAAGTCAACATATCTAGAAGATACCCCAGCATGGCAGAGAAGTCCCTAATGGAATTTTTTAATTGAAAGTCAAAAACAAAACTCACACAGGATAAGAAGACATGGATAGATTGTCTTTTCAACCAAATAAAAGAGTATTCAGATTGAAGAAATGCATCAAGGTATCCAAAAATTATCCTGATAATGCTATATTACTGCAAATAATGGCTCATCATAATCTCAGAGGAAAAAAAATTGGTGAATGACTAATGCAGTTATATGGGAATTATAACTACAGCTCAACATTAACATTATGGATAATAGCTAGTGAAAAATGTTACATAAAAGAAATTCTGAATATATGTATGCATACATACATATACACATATACATATATACACATATATATATATATGCATGCACACATACACATGTGTCTATGGGTGTATATATGCACATATAATGTACACATACACACATACATACATGCATGTAATATATAGTCACTATTATATATACATATATATGTATATATGTGTGTGTGTATATATGTATATATGTGTGTGTATATATATATATGTGTGTATATATGTATATATGTGTGTGTGTATATATATATATATATATATATATATATATATGTATATATGTATATATGTGTGTGTGTGTATATATATATAGTGACTACCTAGGTCCCATACTGCTGAAAGCCAGTAATGTCACGTTTCACAGCTTGCCCTCCTATCTCCACGTTTTTCTCCAGTAGTCTTAAGGGGATTGGGAGGTAAATGAGATATTTGTGATTGTCTCAATGTTGTTGGTGACCACAGAATTTTAGACATTCATAATACCTCAGTTTCATTTTGGCACTTAAGAGTCAGATTAGTTTTTACAAAGGAATATTTATTTTAACAACAAGAACAGACATCCAACTCTCCCTTTGTGTGAGTGTGCGCAAACACACACACTCACACTCACATACACATATACTAGGGAGGACATAATTACCCCCATACCACTTCAGTACCTGAGAAGGACAGGAGGATTATATTCACAGTTTAGTTCGGTTCCTATATAGCATAATTCCCACCAGATTTCAAGTCCAAAGCCCACCTTAGTTCTAATATCAGCTTGGCTTCTCAGGGCTTTTTGCTGGGCTGACAGTAACACCTGACCTGGAAACCTGCCTTCAAGGTTATTATTACTGAGGCTCCTGAGTATAGGACCCCACTGTTTATGCCTAGAACTAAAAAGTATAAGTGAAACAGAAGAAAACTCTAAGCCTGATTGTCAGGAATATATGACCCAAAGAGTGGCACCTTTTAATGGCACCTGTTCTATGGTAAATAAGATGAGAGAGAGAGAGAGAGAGAGAGAGAGAGAGAGAGAGAGAGAGAGAGAGAGCGTGTTATCTACTATTTTGGAGACATAGCCATTTCTATATACATGTACAATAGAATAATATGTTCCAACTATACGGTAGGGGAAAACAGAATTTCTTCTCCCAGAAGCAGGTCTTCTCTGCAGGTTCCTCCATCGTAAGTGATCTGGGGATGTATCAAAATCTTGTTACAAATATATGATTCAAAATGAAGCTGACCTTGTCATATAATGAGTCCAGTATATACTAAATGGAAAGTCTAAGTGTGTGCAATGGTATCAACAAAATATTAAAAAACAGAAAAAGAGGAAGCTTTTCATCCAAAGGAAGAGATTATGTATGGGTAATGGGAAAGAAGGATGTGAAAGTATGAGTGACCATTTGGACCCAAGGAAAAAATAGGCACAATAATTATATAAAAGATGGAATGGTAACTATACAACAATTGTGTTATTTGATAATGCTTTCTTATTTATCTGATACTTTATTTTACTCATTGATAAACTTTTCTCAGCTATGTTTCTTTGATTTTGATTGTTTCATTCAATTGGAATTCAAAATAAATTTTAGACTTTCTGAATCCACTTTTATTTCTTTAAAAATTGATATGTACTTTTATTTCTAAAAAGGACAATGGCATCATTATTTTTACATTTCAATCTCAAATAATTATTTAGTATATAGATGTATAATTTTATAGATTTTAACTGATCACATTTTAGAAGATGGTCTTATTGCAATAGTGTGGCCAAAAAGGATTTTTTTTTAAATTACCTTCTTATGCTGAGCTTTCCGATGATTAGATTTCCCCCAAAACTTTTTCAAATTGATTCTTTCATGCCTGATACATTATCTTTCACCAAGGCCATACTTTCAGCTTCCTGAGGGCTTACATGAGCTTCTGTTCCATGCAAGTGCCTTTTGGACCTCAAGATGATGATTTTAACACACACAAAAAAATAATATATACATGATATACATCTACATACTAATTTGTGTGTGTATATGTGCATATATATATGTGTGTGTGTGTATGTGTGTATATATATATATATATATATATATATATATATATACATGCATGCATATATAGAATTAAATATTCTTCTAAGTGTCCTGTTTAGACATGGGAATTATTCAGATTCCACAAGTTGTTGGGCTGTCACATGAATAAATTTATTGGCGACCAGAATACCTGTGACATTTTAGGTTATAGTGTTCTTGCTAAATTGAAGCCCCACAGAATATTACTTAATACTATCTTAACCATTATCATTGAGACAATAGTGAAATTACTAAATCAAAATAAATCTCTTTTCAGGAACAAAAAAAGTTATCAAAATTAACATCGCAATCTAGTAAAATCTGAACTAAAAAGCACATGAACGCTTAGAAGTGGCAACACTATAACTCCCCCCCCCCCAATGACCATAGAAATCTGTGAAAGGAATTATAAATAATGAAAACAGACTCCTTGGCAATAATGCTAAATGCATATAGCAAACATTTTTTCTGTAAAGAATAAGACAGTGGATTACCTTTCCTAGTCTATTAGTGTATTTCTGAACATGAGACCATATGAACTGCCCAAATCTTTACAGTAAGGCTTTACTCAAAGTTGGAACATACCCAAGGAAGAGCAGGACTGGGATTAACTGCTAGCTTTTGGGTCTTGTCCATTATACTTGAGGTCCAGAACCCATAAAAGTGCTGCCACACTTCTTTAATCCCTAAGACACATAAATCTAGTCACATGAAGGCCATAGCTTCTCCTCAACAACACCCTCCTCTACCAGAAGAAGCTCTGTTAGGAAGACACAAGTTCTGAGTCTGAGAGGGCCCTAATAGAAAACTGTTTCCTTTACTTAGTCTATGTTACTCAAGTAATCACAATATTGAATAAATAGGGCCCTACCCATTTCATAATCACAAATTTTCCTCTCAATCCTATTACCCATTCAGAGACCATTATTACTATCTGAAATTATGTAAGGGAAGTATATCCCATATTACCATTCTGTTCTCATTAAAGTGACTGCCATTTCTACCTTTGTAACATCACTGTCACCATCATGGTAAGGTCCTATTTCAGTTTATGCCTGGACTGTTGCAATAATCTGATAGCTAGTCTCCCTGACTCAAGTGCTCTCCTCCAGTTCATGCTCCACTCTATCAAACTGATATTCCTAAAATAAGTTTGACCATGTCACCATCCTCATCACAATTCAGTCAATTCTAGTGGCTCCCTATTGCCTCTAAGATCAAATATAAAATTCCCTACTTGGCTTTTTAAAGTCTTCCATAACCTCCCCCTTTCCTAACTTTTCACTCTCATCAAAACATTCTTATTTGTAACCTTTTTTTCCCCCTACCACATTCTCTAGGGTCCAGGCATAATGGTCTTCTCACTATTGTTTTCATAAGACATTCCATGTCCTTATTCTGGTCATTTTTCAATCTAATCCAATCCAATAAACATTTATTAAGTATCCATCTATTATTACTGTATGTTGCAAACATCATAGAAGTTGGTCCATAGGCTTGATCGACTTAGAAAGGGGTATTTGACTCCTGCCAAAATATTTAAGAACCTCTATTGTCTTTGTTACCACCAAAGATTTCAAGTGCACAAGAAATGTGAGAAGTTTACAGCAAAAATTATTTTCATTTTATGTTGTTCTAGATTGTTCACAATATCCTAATCAGAATTCTTTCGTATTGGCTATTGTCAAATATTCACTCTATGCTGTATCAGTAAAATGGTCATTAGTTTATCAGGCACACTGAGTGTACTGGACATCAGATATAAGAAAAGCCCAGAGAATAACATTATTAATTGTATTGATTGCTCATTGATGGGCTTGGTCTTTTTTAAGCCCGACAACTTGCCAAGAGATTCAGATTAGCCTGCTCCACAATTATAAATTAGGTCTGCAGGGTCTGTCATTACTTTCCTAAACCAGGGCTATGTATAACAACCTTCTGTTTTACACTATATTGCATTGCTATCCTTGAGGAAACACAAAGATTCCTGGAAGTTGGGTCCAGAATATGTGTATTCCTCCACTATACTGCTCCCTTTTGCCACACTAATAACATCATCATCATTTATGTCCCCTTAATCTACAAACCCAATTAACGACCTATCCATCTTCCCATACTCACCTCAAATATTTCTTTTCCTTGAAGAATTTCCTCATCTTCTTGGCTATGAATTTTATGCATTTGCTTATGTCTATTTTGTATTATATATTTTATGTATATTTCTCATTGATCCTCACTCATTAAAAAAAAATCTTAACCAATGACTTTACTGACATGGGGAAACTCTTGGTATGGGAGGTAATTTTGTAGATGTTTTGTCAAGACATATAAAATTTAATGCAGTAAGATATTATGGAAAGTGTGCTAAACAAAATCAATGGGACCTGAGTTCAAATCTCTATTTACCACAACCAATTTTAATTCATTTAATTCTACTGAGTCTTGGTTTCCACATCTACAAAACATGCATTCAACTATGTGACCTTTGAAGTCCCTTCCAGTTGTAAATCTATGATCATATGAAATGTCTTTCTGTCTCAAAGATTTGCTCAAGCCAGCTACGCCTACATTACATAAACAAAATTTAGTGTTATGTACAGAAAACTTGAGCAAGTGAGCTAAAACTCACTCTCTGAGAATCACTAGAGTCTGAAATAAGGACAAGCCCCTAAAATAAGGGACAAGTGAGGGCCAGAGAGTAATAAAAAGAAAAAAAAAAGATGACTGACCTATCAGGGAAACAAAACAAGAAAAAGCATAACAAAACAAAAACAGAGAAGACTATTACAACAACAAAGATTTTCATCAAAAAAAAAAAAAGATAAGGGTGGAGGAAAAGCAGGGACTCCCTTGAGCTCATTCCCAAACCCCTCTGAAAACCTGTAAGAAATAACTCAAGACAAATTTTAGAGCAGCAGAACACACAGAAAGACAAAGTGAACAAATTTCTAGCCCAAGACAACCTGGAAGTTCAACAGGAAAGGTCTGTTGCACCAGGATGAGAGAGGAGCACAAACTAGAACAAGCTATGCCGTATACACTGGGCCTTAGCAAACCTGGAAGAGGCCTCAGAGGACTGAATCACTGGCAGCTGTGGCAGTTTCTAGACTTCTAAACCACAAACACCAAAGACAACTTAAAAGTCAAGAGGAAAGATCTGTCTGACCTGGGCGGAAGAGGAATGTAGTCACACTCCAGTCACAGCACAGCCCTGGGGCAAAAGCAGCAGCAGCTGCAGTGGCCACTGCTTCCATAGATCTCAGCATACAGATGGTAAGGGGATCAAACAACTGATCAAAAGGAGATCACAAGGATCTCTTTGTTGGCACTGAGGCAGAATCCTGTTGCTTTGCCCACGCTTGGATCTGGGTCACAGTCCTGGGTGGCAGTCCTCGGGTAAGGAGGAGCCCTGGCATAGCAGCGCTTGTAGCAGCAGTGTACAGGGAACCCTCCTCACAGTTCCAGGGAACAAAAGAGTGCTTGAGGTCACTCACATACCAGAACACAGGCCAGGAGAGAAATAAACATCTCTCCTTAGATCATACCACCTTGGAAAAACTTAAAACTTACTGGTCCCTAGAAGTACCTCTGAAAGCAGCTCCGCAGAACCCCTGAAGCTTGAGACAATACACCCTCCACACTTGAAGCAGAGCTTACCTCAACAAAGAGTTAAAAAAGCAAATAATTGTCTGGGAAAATGAACAAACAGTGGAAAAGGTCTCAGACTATAGAAACTTACTTTGGTGACAAGGAAAGATCAAAATATATACTCAGAAGAAGATAACAAAGTCAAAGTTTGTACATCCAAAGCCTCCAAGAATATTTGAATTGGTCTCAGGCCATGGAAGAGCTAAAAAAGAATTTTGAAAAAAGATTTTGAGAAGCAAATGAGAGAAGTAGAGGAAAATTTGGGAAGAAAAATGAGAGTGATGCAAGAAAATCATGAAAAATGAGTCAACAGCTTGCTAAAGGAGACCCAAAAAATACTGAAGAAAGAATTACATTATAATACTTTGAAGAAAACCACATGAAATTTCATTTTGAGAAAAATGTTCATTAAAGAAAAACTATAATTCATGAGATATTATTCATCGATTTGTCTTAAAGGAATACCTTTCACTAATTATGTGACTTCATGTAAGCCACCAACCCTTGTGCTTTTTTCTCCCAATCTGTGATTACATGGTGTAGGGAACTCCTTAGAAGGGGAAATCTTCCAACACTATAAATAATCTACAGATTCACAACATATAGTTTTAGAAGTAAGGCAGCTAGCTGGCACAGTTGATAGAGCTTTGGACCTGGAATCAAGAAGATTTGAATTTATATCTAGCCTCAGATACTTACTAGCTATGTGACACTGAGTAGTCAACCTGTTTGCCTCAATTTCCTCAAATATAAAATAGGAATAATAACAGACTAATGATATAGGGCTGCTGTGAGTATCAAACAAGATACTATCTGTGAAATAGCACAGTATATAAGGCTGGCACATTGTTGTTATTGTTTTCATTGTTTACTTGTTTCAGTCATGTCTGATGTTTCATGGCCCCATTTGGAGGTTTGCTTGGCAAAGAAAATGAAGTGATCTGCTATTTCATTCTCCAGCTCATTTTACAAATGAGGAGCTCAGACAAACAAAGTTAAGTGACTTGCCCAGGGTCACACAGACAATTAGTATCTGAGGCCATATTGAACACAGGAAAATAAGCCTTCCTGATTCCAAGCCTACTGTCCTATCCACTATGCCACCTAGCTGCCCTACCTGGCACATAGTGAGAACTAGATAAATGTTTATTCCCTTCCCTTCCGTTATGTTTGGCTATGCCTGTGAGAGTTTAAGGGACTTGCCCATAGTTACTTAGGCAACATAATAGATGCTGGATTTAAACACAGGTCTTCTTCTTTCTATAGCCAACTCTTACCTGCTGTGCCACGCTGCCTCTCAAGCTTCGGTTTGATCATTTGTAAATGGAAATAAAGTAGAAAATAATGAGAATGAAGCATATCATCTCGAAGATTGATTTAAACTCTAATATTTTACAATTCTAAGAATCTAGGCAAAAAAGTTTCTAGAATGTTTGCTAAGGTACAAGAAATTTGTATCATATTTACCTAGAGTTCAGCACAAACACATTTGTCACCTTTCCAAATCCTTTAATAAGTTTTTGACAGTGTGACCCAAATGATTCCTAAAATCAATGAGAATTTAAAAGGGAATGAAGATGATGCATATAAATTAAAGCAATTCTTTGATAAACTTTCAGTATCATTTTATGAGATATGGCACCTGTATAATTTAGTATCATATTTTAAAATGTCATTTTATATTAGTTATAATGTAACATGCTCTCATGACTTCCAAATGCCTTCCATTGAAATGAATAGGATTCTTTGTGTGCATGATAATGTCATTGAGCTATGCAATACCTATAAAATGCTAATGTAATTATTCTACAAAGTTGACAAAATAATATGCCAAAGAGTCTAAATATTTAATTTTAAATGCTTTTTCTGATGAAGAAAACTGCTTTTTAACTGAATTCAAAAAAATATAATTTCTCCAAATTATGCATGGTCATAACACATTTTAACCTCCAAGTTATAAAATCAAGTTATCAACTCTTCAAAAAGATGACTTAAATGAATATGCTAATGTAATTTCAATTGGAGTGGTGATATGGGAGACTGCACAATTGTGGAAGAAGAATCACTGATTTCATTACATTTTTTAAAAGGATTGCTAGGTTTAGAAATTTACTGCAATCTGCACATCTGTAATTAGTACTTATATAGCACCTTTTTTTATCTACAACACCCAGAGCAGCGTATAATCATATTCATACGGGCTTATTAACTACATATTGTAGATAAAAGTACAGTTCTACTTAGTGGAGTGTAGCATTCATTATTTTTTTCTGGGCTCATTTAATTATGAAATAAACTATGCTAACTTGAACTACTTGGAGAAAATTAGCACCTCTCCAATTTTCCCTATTATTTACCAGGTTTTTTTTCTGACAGGGATATGATAATGATTGGCCATATTTTAAAAAATCAATAATGTTTTAAAATACTGTGAGATCTTCATGTGATGTGACCAAGAATTAATTACTCATCCCCTTTTTAAATCATGTGAATGTCATGAAGCAAATTCACATAAAATCTATTATTTTAAAGTCATTGAATTATATATGGCAGTCAGAAATAGATTCAAAAGACTTGCTCTGAGGTTACTACATATCTAGATCAGCTGCTAAATCAAACTAATACTTTCATGTTATGTTTTTAAAGGCATAGTATTTATATCAAGAGCAATGGAAATTGTAGTAAACTCTCAAATGATCAGGACACATAGAAGGAAGGATATGTACAAATTCCTTGTATTCAGAATTCTGTAATTCCTTCAAATTTAATCTATATTTTGCATTCAATGTCACATACCTAGGGTGTACTCCCTAGTTATCTCTCCTTAGAATTCTCAGTTTTGTCTGAAGCACAGAATAGGAGACACCTCTTACAGGAAGCCATTCCTTATAGTCAAATTGTTAGTATTCCTCTCCTCATATGATCTGCTTTTAGCTTATTCATGTGAATTTCATTTCTTACCAACAAAGTAAGCTACTGAAATTGATCAATCAGCCAATCAATATTAGATTCTACAGCTTAGAACTCCTGATCTCAAGAATCCACCAGCTGCAGCCTCCTTGGTAGAAAGGATTACAGGTATGTGGCATCACCCATAGCTTAAATAGTAAGCTCTTAATTCATATTTGTTGAATTGAATTGAAGTTATATCCTGTCCACTATCTATTTTCCCTAAAGATATTACAGTGGTGTTTTCTGTATCAAAATAATTAACATAAGCCAAGATTTACTTACTCCATTTCCTGGACATATGGTTTGCTTTACTAGAAGTAAAATCACAGATAGAAAAAAAAAATAGATGCCCTTGGATTTTCCTACTGGAAGCAATCTACTCAAATAACAAGATCAGAGCCCAGAGAAACTGAGGTAGAAGGAAGACAAGGCAGATTTGTAAGGAAACTCTCTGGGTGGAGAAAGTAATTAAGGAAGCCTTTTGCTAAAGGGAAAGTTGGAAGCTTCCCAGAATGTTGTTCAGGTGTCAGTTTCTGACCAGACTGGGAAAATGCGTGAGTATTAGCTTGGGGTTTAAAAACATATTCAAGACATTAATGAGGGTATCTTGGTGTCAGAAATAGAAATAATTCAAAGACAGGGTATAAGGTACCTGGAATAATAGACATCAGGAAAATAATGAAATTCTATAAGCCTGAAATATCTTATTATGATAAAGAAGATGGGGGCATATTGTTGTTGTTTAGTTGCATCTGACTCTTCATGTCCCCATTTGGTATTTTGTTGGCAAAGATACTGGAGTCGTTTGCCATTTCCTTCCACAGCCCATTTTACAGATGAGGAAACTGAGGCAAACATGGTTAAGTGAATTGTTTAGTGTCACAAAACTAGTAAGTGCCTGAAGCCAGATTTGAGCTTACAAAGATAAGTCTTTCTGACTCCAGACCTAACACTCTATCCACTGTGCCACCTAGCTGCTCTACAGGCATGTTGGTGCATGCTTCTAATATCTGTTACTGGGAAGTCTGAGAGAGTGGTAGATACTTTGAGTTTGGGAGTTCTGAGTTGAAAAAAGCCTAAAGTTGATTAAGTGTCTAAATTAAATCCGGTACCTATTGGGAGAGGGAGCTGCCAGGCTGTTGAAAGGAGGGTAAATAACCCAGGTTTGAAAACCAACACTTGTCAAAGTTCTAATGTCAGTCTAAATTTTGGGGTTGGGTCTTTAGTTGGTATTGCACTTTTAGCCTATGTGAGATTGGGAGGCCTAGTCCCAAAAAAAGTTAACAAAGAAGCAAAGCACACAAATGTCTGTGTATATATGCACAATTTTCATAGTTCAGTCACTTAAGTAATTTCTTCATTATACCATTTAGGGTTTTCTTGGCAAGGATATTGGACTGGTTTGCCATTTCCTTCTTCAGCTCATTTTACAGATGAAGAACTGAAGCAAACAGGATTAAATTATTTGCTTAAGTTCCCATAGCTCAAAAGTATCTGATACTGGGTTTGAACACATGAAGATGAGTCTTCCTGATTCCAGGCCCAGAGCTCTTATCCATTGTACCTCATTGACACGTAAATGTAGAAATGTAAATGTCTATGTATATACATGTAAAGAAAATTAAATAAGATTATGAGGTTTCATTGAATCAGTTACAAGATGTGAGAATGTTTCATTTACTGTTTACTTTCAAGCTATTCATGTTGCCACCAATATTAACTGTAGAGGTCGCATTGAAAAGAATGGATCAAAAGGGACTATTATCACAGGGAATGTCAAGGACTAAGAAGGTTAATTTTAAGATTATGGTTTTTAAAGAAATTGAGCCAAGAAATGCTCACTATGTATGCCATCAGGTGTCTATTTCCTTGAATTTTTCTTAGTGCAATTTTCATTGCAAAGCCTGGATGGTCTACTGTTGGGTCACATGTACTTCCTGAAATCTATGCTCTGGTACAACATTAAACTTAGATGATCTGGAACCTATTTAGGTTAATCACTTTCTAAGGGCTTGGAATGCCTATTATGGACCCTCTGGTATATTTCAACAAATCCTCCTCCATATGGCCTTAAGTTTAGCAGTGAAGTCATTTGGCCTTATGAATAAAAAGTCCTTAAGGAAGGGAGGCATCTGAGCAGGAATTACTTACAATAGTACATAGGTTACTCTTTTATGCAGTGTTCTGAAAAGATGTTCATTTCTAATTATAAAGCAATTACATAGACTCATCAAATGCTAAGGTTAAAAGGGTCTCCTCAGACATCAAGTGTAACTAACTACCTTCACTCTATTTTTGATGAAATGGAGGCCCACAGATACAAGCAATTTTCCCAGTATTCACTGCCAGAAGTGGCTGTCAAAATTAGAATGCATTATTTGTACATGTTGGTGATCATCTCACACCTTTCACAATAGATTTTCCAGGTGCTTTCTGCATTGAGATAACTTTCTTTCTTCATAAGCCTGAATAGGACATCTTCTTGACTACTACTTAGCAAGGGTTTCTATACTTCCATGATTCTTGAGTCAGCTTTTCTCGCTTTTTCTCCCAAGACCACATTTTATAGGTGACTGTAACAAAGACATGTTCAGTAACAATAAGGTATACCAGCTACAGCTCATGATTTATTTCAGTTTCAGATTATTTTTAATGCTATTTCATGTCTTGTTATTTTCTTGTTTTCATTTGTTATTGGGGATCTCAAAGGCAAACAGCTATAGTTTCATTTTCTTCCCCCTTAACCACATGTGAAATATTTGGCGAGCTCAGTACTTATGAAGTCACCTCACAAGATATAAAGTTTTATCATTAACTCCTTTTTCATTTGGGCATATTAAAGTTAACACCTGCGTGTAGTTTAGCAAGCAATGTGCAGAGCTGGGCAAATGAAAGTGATTACAAGCCATGATAGGCATATGTGGTGCATTCCATATCATCTCGACCTTTTCATCTTCCTTAATAATTATAAACAAATCAATTCCTACATTATACTCATTGTCTTCTAATGTACAATGAGGATACCACAATACACTAGTAGAATATTTGCTTCATATAGAAGAGATAATAAAAGCAGTGATATCGGTGAGGGCATTTCCTTTTTATCAAAATTCTCTGGTCCTAAGGAATTTCAAATAAATGATGAAGTAGGGGGTAAAAAATAATGTCATTTAAAAATAAAGGAGTTTTGATAAATTCAAAGACCCTAGATTTTGGAACAAAAATTCATTATTTGAGAAAAAATACTGGGAAAACTGCAAAACAGTATGGCAGCAACTATGTATGGACCAACGTCTTACACCATATATTAAGAGAAGATCCAAATGGGTACATGATTTAAACATAAAGTGTGATATCATAAGTAAATTAGAAGATTAAGGAATACTTTACCTGTCAGATCTATAAAGAAGTAAAAAAATTATGAGCAAACAAGAAATACAAACCATTACTGGATGTAAAATGGACAATTTTGATTATATTAAATTTTAAAAGGTTTTACACAAACAAAACCAATGCAACCAAGATTAGAAGGAAAGCAGAAAGGTGAGAAACAATTTTTATAGAAAGTGTCTCTGATAAAGGCCTGATTTCTCATATATATATAGAGAACTGAGTCAAATTTATAAGAATACAAGTCATTTCCTAATTGTTAAATGGTCAAAGGATATGAACAGGCAGTTTTCAGCTGAAGAAATTAAAGCTATCTATAGGCATATAAAAATGCTGTAAATCACTATTTATTATAAAAATTAAAACAACTCACGTCAGATAGTAATATGAGAGAAAAGGAAAATAATAAAAGTTGGAGATTATGTGGATAAATTGAAATAATAATGCACTATTGGTGGAGTTATGAACTGATCCCAAAACTCTGGAGAGCAATTTAAAACTATTCTCAAAGGAGTATAAAACTATGCATGCCCTTTGATTCAGCAATATCACTACTAGGTCTATATCCAAAGACACTTAAAAGGGGGAGGTGGAGGACCAGTTTGTACAAAAATATTTGTGGTAGGTCTTTTTATAGTGGAAAAGATTTGGAAATTGATGGGATGCCCATCAATTGGGGAATTGTTGAAAAAGTTGTTTTACATGTTTGTGGTGGAAATAAATAATGAGCAGGTTAATTTAAGAAAAAAACCTGGAAAGATTTATATGAACTCATGCAATGTCAAGTGAGGAGAAACAGGAGAACATTGTATACAATAACACAATATTGTATGATGATAAACTGTCAATGACCTAGGTATTCTCAGCAATGCAATGATTTAAGAAAATTTCAAAAGACTCATGATGAAAAATGCTATCTACTACCAGAGAAAGAACTGATGAAGTTTGAATGCAGATCAAAGCATACTAATTTTCACTTTCTGTATTTTTTCATGTTTTTTCCCCTTTTTGTCTGTGTCGTCTTTCACAACATGACGAATACAGTAAAATGTTTTGCATGACTAACATTGATAACCTATATCAAATTGCTTACCATCTCTGGAATGTAAGTGAGATACAGAAAAAAACAAACCTTTGAATTCAATTTAAAATGTGTGTGTGTGTGTGTGTGTGTGTGTGTGTGTATGAATATTAAAAATTGTCTCTACATGTATTTGGGGAAAATATAAAAATATTATTTAAAAAATGGAAGGATAAAGTGTAATGTTAATAATGGGGGGTGTAAGGAAATAGATAAGAATCAAGTCCTGATTTAAGTACTGTCTTTGAATTTATTTATCTATGCTTGATTTATTCATTTAGAAAATGTAGTTGGGCTAACACTTCTAATTTCCTTTATAACTACAGAGTTCTATAACAAAGATAATAGCAATAATAATAACTAGCATTTTTATAGTGCTTTAAAATTTGAAAAATATGCTTCAAATATTTTGTCATAACAACATCCCTGGGACATGGGTGCTATTATTATCCCTATTTTACAGATGAGGAAACCAATTGAAACATAGCTCTACTCAATATGCCAGAAGCAAAGGGTTGAACTAAATAAATTTTAAATGCCATTTCTCATTCCATGATTCTATGACATTCATTTGGATATGCTCTTCTTTTTCAGATTTATGAGTAAAACAAAATGTCAGTTAAATTTATCATAATTATTATTTTAATAACTTGTATTTGTATAGTGCTTTATTTTTCTACAACTTTTTATAGATATTATCTCACTTGAACTTCAAATAAGAGTATATATTATAAGTATATTATCATATCATCTGCAAAGAACAATAGCTTTGTTTCTTCTTTGCCTATTCTAATACCTTCAATTTATTTTTCTTCTCTAATTGCTAAAGCTAACATTTCTAGTAGAATATTGAACAACAGTGGTAATAATGGACATCCTTGTTTCACCCCTGATCTTACTGGAAATGCTTCTAGCTTGTCCCCATTATGTATGATGCTTGCTGAAGGTTTTAGGTAGATGCCGCTTATTATTTTAAGGAAGACTCCATTTATTCCTATGCTCTCTAGTGTTTTTAATAGGAATGGGTGTTGTATTTTGTCAGAAGTGTAGCATTTCATTGAAAGTTTGTACGAGTGGGAAGAAATTTTAACACAGGCTGCAAAAATGAATTTAGAGATAAAACTTAATGCTTAAAATAAAGTACTCTGAACAACTAACTGGAGTGTGAACTGGGAAAGTGACATGTAAATTGTTATACTTGTCTCCCTGAGGATCAGGAAAGGTATGTGGTATAGTGGAAAGCATTCTCATATTTAAAATCAGATATCTTGGGTTTGAAAACAGGCTCCACTACTTAGTAAGTGTATGATTTTGAACTACTACTCATTTTACCTCTAGGAGTCTGTTTCCCCATCAGTAAAATGAAAGAAATGAACTACAGTATATAGAAAATAGGTCTGCTAGGTAGCACAGTGGATAGAGTGGTGGACTTGAGGTCATAAAGACTCATCTTCCTGAGTTCAAATCTGGCTTCATATATTTAGTATTTCCATGATCCTGGGAAAGTAATTTAATTCCATTTGCTTCAGTTACTAATCTATGAAGTAAGCCAGAAAAGGAAATGCCAAACCAGTATCTACTGCTAATACCAGTATCTTTGCCAAGAAAACCCCAAAATGGGGTCACAAAGAGTAAAACATGACAGAAAATTATTATCAACAGATGCCGAATACATCATAGGAACACATGATATTAAAACTGTATTACTGAGGACCCCCAATTCCAGAAAGATCTTAGAAATAATGTCCTCCATAGAAGGAAAGGATTATTTCATTTATTTTTTTGCTATCACAAACACCTGTCGTATAGTGCTTAGTACATATTACATACTTGATAAATGCTTGTTTATTGCTTGATTGATTGATCGATCATCACTGAGGCTAATGGGGGAGCATGGGAACAGACCATATGCACGCGTATCTGAAATGAAAGTGTCGCTTTGGCTACTACATGTTAAGAAAATTCTAATGAAACTAGAGAGGACTTAGTTTCATTATAAAATCTAGGGTAAGTCATTATTTAAATGAATAGATTGATTGAGAAAGCTACTCTATGGGACCAGTTTGTGACAGGTTATAACACTTTAGTCCCTAAAAGCATTAGCCAAAAGGGATCCTAATCAAAATTTTGCTAACCATAAATGCCATGAATAATTTAAATGCAGATTTTTTCACCAAACCTCCAGATTCCAGAGTTACAGTGCAGTCTTTGAAATTTCAACAATGTAAGTTTAAAACAAATAAAATAATTTACTGTCAAGTGCTATTCAGGTACTAAGTCAAGAACCTTTTAATTTCTGGATGGCCATGGGCATCACATCCAAACAGGCAACCAGAATTGCCCTTGTCAAATCAATTTTGTTGACTACCCATCTTGGCTCTAGTGCTGTGTCTTGATGCTGACACTGCAGTACCCAGACATTGGGTATTGCATACTCTAATGCCAGCTTTGGCTTTAAATCAGAGAAGGCAAAAGCTGAGAAGAAGTGCAACCTTGACCTAATCTAACCAATTCCTGTTCAGGAATGCTTCCTACATTAATTGTTCCCTGTTATGATCACCAGAAATCACCCAGTTCTGCTTGAAAACTACTCATAAAGGCACATTTATATTGTAATTGCCAGGGAGTCTTTTCCTATTTTTCTAGTAATAAGTAGTTTTCTTCATTACTATATTGTAATAGAAATTAAGATCTCCTGATGTTAACCTCCTTAATTATAACTTTTTATTTATTATTGCTTTTGATATGAATGAGGCCCAGCCACAACTGGTGAATTTTTCTCTAACATTTTTGGACTTTATTCTTGTAAAAGTCTTGTAGTTTCACTCATTAGATCTTTTGTGTCCTGCTAATTTTTTTAAGGCATTCATTACTTCGAATCATACTCCTCTTTTATTCTTCTTCCTCTAATTTTCGTTAAAAATATACAAAACAAAATGCTGATTTGAAGAGGTATTTCTTCTCCTGCTACTTTATTCATGATAGCATAAATATTTTATTATTATTGTTAATAGCCTATGGCTTTCTAAGTAAACTGCTGTATTCTGTAAAAAGAGAGATAATTGTACCCCTTTGGCCAGTGCTTAGGCTACTGATTAATTTTTTTCTTTTCTTATTGTTACAATTAGGATTCTTTGCATAATCAAGGATCTGTGATTGGGGGTGGGGTGAGAGGGGATGAGTAGTCCCTCCAGCAAGGCGGGTCATAGCCAGAATCATATCATTTTTATTGTTTAAAGGGCATACTTCAACCCAGTCTTTCAAAGGTATCCCTATCATAAAATAGCTGCACTAAGGCTTTCCTAACTTATGCTGGAACAGCTTTTGTGAGGAGGGAATTATTTTTGTTAAATTGTTCAACATAGTAGACTCTGGGTTACTCTCTCACAGTAAAGCCTGTTACATTTTTATCTCCCTTAGGATTCTCTGCAACCCTTAAGGGTTTAGAGATTTTCTGTTTCCTGATATTGACCAGAACCCCTATTGGCTGTCACTCTATCCACCATTCTTGGGATCCATTTAATAGTATCTAAGATTCAATTATTCATTTAACATCAAATTAGCTTTTGTAAAAGGCATATTTACTTTAAAGGTGTAGAAAGAAGAAATCAAGTCAGGCCAATAAACATTTGTTATGCACCTAATATTCATCTAAGCACTGTGCCAAGCACTGGAGACTCAAGGAAAGGCAAAAGATAATTCCAGCTCTTAAGGAGGTCACAGTCTAATGGAAGAGAGAATATGAAAATAAATATGTACAAACCAGTAATATATAGGATATATCAAAGATAAACAGAACAAAAACTTTCCCATTGCATCAAGACTTAATTATTCCCTTACCCCACCCAAACTCACCCCTTTAGTCTTTGGGAAGTTGAGGGGAATTAGCTTCACCAAATTCTTCAGTTTCCACATAGCATTGATCCTAACAAGTACAGGTCAGTATTTAGTTAGTTCCAAAATCCAGGTTAATATTTAGGGACCTTTGGGTTCCCCCACTATGCTGAACTGGCTGCAACTCCTAGTCTTGATTACTGGACACCCTTTATGTCTTGAGCTCAAAGACCAGATTACATATCCAAATTTCTGAACTTAGAATGAAAGAGAATGAAGGAAGACACTGAAACTCCTAGCCCATTTCTTAGGATCACGTGGCCTGAGAGAAGGGAGAACAATTACCCTAGGATGTCTGCATGTTCCCATTGGCTATGATTGAAACAGTCCTTCACCTTCAGACATTAATACATGAAACAGCTTTCAGGTGCTATGTGAGGTCATTTTAAAGAAATTGATCTTTCCAGAGACAACTAGGTGGCACAATCAGGAAGACCTATGTTCATATTCAGCCTCAGGCACTTACTAGCTACGTGATCCTGGGAAACTCACTTAAACTTGAGGTTTACCTAAGTTTTATCAATTGTAAAATGGTGATAATAATAGCAAATATTTCTCTGGGTTATTTTGAGGATGAAATGAGATATTTATAAAACGGCACAATTTCTGGCACAGGGTAAGTGCTTGATAAATGTTAGTTTGTGTTGTTATTTTGTGTGCTTAGCAGTGTCTGACACATAGAAAACTCATAATAAATACTTGTTGATTGTTTGAGACAACCATTTCCCACACTGGGACAAATCTTCATGTTTTCTAGATAGTGATCCTAAAGTTATCTATTTGCATTGCTCCTTTTTCTACCTTTTTGAACAAGACAGAGGAATTCTAGTTTCTCTCCTTCATGACATCTTTTCAAACACCTAAAGACATCTATCGACCCTTTCTCTTCTCTAAATCTTCTCTTCTTCTGAGTAAATATCCTTAGTTCATTGAACCAATCCTCATGTAATATGGAATCCCTACTCTTTAATTATTCATTCTCAGAGTCCTCAGATTTGTCCTCTTAGAGCAAGCAGCATATCAAGGTGCATTTGTTTCTGCTTCCTCAAAAAGTTCTGTTTTATTTCCAGTTCTTTGCTACCAAAAAGAGTCCTACATTGATTCTTTCAATTATATATGTGACTTTTCTTTCTATCTTAACCTCAGTCTGGTGTATGCTTAAGGTTGTAACCTCTAGGTGAAAGGATATCAACACTAACATCAGTTTTTAAAATATAATTTCAAATTTTCAGACTGTCAGATACATACACAACTCCCAATGAATGCTATATAAGTAACCATATAGTTTTTTAGCCTCTCCAACATTTGACTATTCTAATTATTTTTCATTGCCAACTTGTCCATATGAAGTAAAACCTCACAATATACATGTATTTCTAACAACTACATGGGGCAGTGGAGAGCACTGGGCTTAGAATCAGCAAGACTCATCTTCATGATTTCAAATCTGTCCTCAGACACTTTCTAGCTTTGTGACCCTGAGCAAATCCCTTAGCCTGTTTGCTTCAGTTTCCTCATCTGTAAAACAAACTAGAGAAAGGCAATATGTAGCAATAAATGGCAAATCACTTCAGTACCTTTGTCAAAACAACAACAACAGTAAAAATGGGGCCATGAAGTCACACAAAACTAAAAAATGACTTAACAACAACAACGTGCTAAAATATTGACATAAACATAATGCCTTCCAAATTACTCCCTGGCTTTCTCATGAATCCTTGTTACATGAGAAGTTCTTCCCCTAGGAATTTACGACACTTTTTTTCATAGATCAGGTAGTAAAATTTTGAACCCAAAATCCCAAGAATTTGTATTGACAAGGATTGCAAAGATTTGATTATGAATGTGAGACACAGTTTATTATTAAGCCTCAATTGTTTCCACAAAAGTTTAAAAAAAATTCCATCTATGTGCACACCATGATTAAGAGAGAAGTAAGTTCTTATATTGCACATGGACCAGGTTTCTTTTCATACTGAGCATAATGATGGTTTAGACCCAATATGGGAATTAATTTTTTGATCCCCATTTTCTTCTCTATTCCTTTTTCTCTTTCCTGTTCCAGCTGGCCCCAGGTAAGGATATATAATTTAGCTCTGTGTTTAGGTCATGAATATGTCCATGTTTTTGAACTCATTAACTTCCCATGGATATCACCAGCTGTCCTTGTTTGAAGGAGATACTGGGGCTCCTCTTAAAATTCTGCTTCACTGCAGTGTCATGTTTTACCAAATGGTATAAGCAGACAATGTATTTTAATTTACTGTTTACACTAAGAAATTGATGAGATGTTCCATTTCAAAGGAAGCCTTTAAAAAATCTTTTTTTAAAAGCTGTAAATCTTCTTGGATCTCAAATCATCTTTCAAAGTTGCATTTTGCTGATGAGTAAAAACCAGAATCATAGAAATGAATTTGAAGTGAACAAGTCTTAAATATTTTTTTTTCTGGAGGAAATTAAAATAAGAAAATAACCTGTGACTCTGTCTTGTCATTGTGGGGAACTGCTAGTACAAACCCCCAGTCCTCCATTGAATCTAGAGGAATGTACTTTGTCATAAACCGTAGTCTTAAAAAGTTGACTGAGGAAGATGATGGATTGGAGATAACGCTTCTGAATTCTGTCAAAATTCTTCTCCAAAAAATTTTAAAATAAGGCCTCAAATAAAATGTTGGAGAAGAAAAAACAGGATGAGACATTTTTTCCTGGCATAATAAAACTTTGGAGTTTGGAAAGAGAAGTTTGTGACACCAGGGTGAAAGTCTATTTGGAGTCCATATATACAGCAGATAGCAGCAGTTCAGGAGCTCTCAGCTCAGAGATGGTAAAGGGATCAGACAACAGGTCAGAAAAAGAATGCAAGGGAGCTTTTGTTGGCACTGAGTATACTAGCTCTGATTGGCTACTGTATTCCCTATATACAGTTCTCAGTCCCTGTATTTGAGAGGAGACTGGATGTCAGTATCAAGGGGAGCAGCGGCTGTGATGGCAGTTCTAGGGTAAAGCAAGCACTAGTACTTTTGGCTATAGGGTAGCAGAGGCTTTTCATAGTTAAAAGAACAGGGTGTAGATAAGGAAAGCAGTGACTGTATTTCTCCCTAGGTCATACCATCTTGGAAGCACCAAAAATGCGCAGATATTCAGAACCAGCTCTGAAAACAGCACCACAAAAAGCTGAAGCTTGGGATAATGCCTCCCCACACAGAGGAGAGCAGAGCTCAACTTCAACATAAAGCTCAAAGCCAAGAAAACAAAAAGGTTAGAAAAAAATGAACAGACAACAAAAAAGAGTCTGATCATAAAAAAACTACTCCAGTGTCAGGGAAGATGAAGACATAAACTCAAAAGAAGACAACAATGTGATAACAGCTACAAAGCCTCAAAAAAATGCTGATTTGACCCCAACTCAACAAGAATTCCTGAAAGAGTTAAAGAAATATGAATGGTAGAAGAAAAAGTGGGAAAATAAATAAGAGTTATGCAAGAAAATTATGAAAAGAGAATTTACAGGTGGGTAAAAGAGGAGAAAAATACTGAGGAAAATAATACCTTAAAAAACACAATTGCCTTAATGGTAAAAAAAAAATCACTGGAAAAAAAAATTCATGAATAAATAGAATAGGCCAAATGGAAAAAATAAGAGGCAAAAAATCTTACTGGAGAAAATTATTTCAGGGGCAACTAAGTAACGCAGTGGATAGAACACCGGCCCTGAAGTCAAGATGACCTGAGTTCAAATCGGTCCTCAGAACAAACACTTGACACTTACTAGCTGTGTGGCCCTGGGAAAGTCACTTAACCCCAATTGCCTAAAAATGAAAAAAAAGAATAAAGAAAATGATTCCTTAAAAATTAGCATTGGGCACATGGAAATGAATGACTCCATGAGCACTGAAAAGTGATAATACAAAGTCAAAAGAATGAAAAAATAAACAAAAATGTGAAGTATCTCACCTAAAAAACAGGTGACCTGGAAGATGGATTGAGAGATAATTTAATAATTAGTTGTTGAAAGGTTATCTTAATGCAATGTGCTGATTTTGAAAAACTTTACAACTTTTAGTCCACTAAAATATCTGATTCATCTAAAATTTATTAAATGACTAAAATAATTGTTATATTGTTAAATAACTAAAAACTTGAATTTTTTTACAAGTGTAACAATGCTGAAAGATGATTTCTATTAAAGTTATTTTTATGTACTATCTTTGTCATTATGAAAATTAATTAGTACATTTCACACTAAGTAGTATGTACAACATCCAATTTAATTCCCCTCTTTTTTCCCAATAATAATTAATAATATTTCCCTTCTATTCCCACTCTCTTAGTAACATATCTACCAATAATTATGGAGCACATGGGGTAAAGAACATTTTTGTAAAGCAGAGAAACTTTTTACAAGATTGAAATCCACTAGAAATATTTGCGGGAAATTAAGCCTATCCTATTGCCAACATATAGGCACTTAACCATTCATAGATAGATATGGATATTTACTTTTTTGAAGTAAAGTAACATTTTCCAAGTCCCACAGTTACAACACTTCTGAGGAGAAGCTATTGTAAATACTTAAATTTGGAATGCTTTCATTATAACATGCAAATTACTTTATCTCTCATTTCATCTCATGTTTGAGAGGACATTGGCAATGGGAATCCTATGAAGAGAGCAATCTAGCATTATTCTGGGAGTCTTTAGAAATTAAATAGTATGAGAACTTTTTTCCCCTTTATGCAAAAAGCAATTGATGAATTATAGAAAATGTTTTTTTTCCTCCTTTTAAATTCCAGATATGAAATGGAATGCCTCAGAAGGTAATGGATATCCCTACATTTGGAAATCTTCCAACAGAATTTGGATGAACTCTTGTTAAACAGAGAGCACTGAAGGAATCTTCTTAATATGTGTATTGGGTTTGATAGGTATTTCTAACTCTGCAGTTCTGTTATTTTGATTCTGGGATCATTTCCAGTGAAAGACAATCTAATAAAATTTTTGTATGATAAACATGGGTAATAGCACGTAGGATTTTGTACTGTATATTCATTTTCTAGAAATAAGCTTATTTTTTTTAATATGGATAATTGTAAAGTGTCATTGATCCTAATGTCTTATGAGCTGCATAATAAAAATTTGAACTATTTTATCATCTATAAATAGAAATATGACATGAGTTTTCATCAAAATGAGGGAATCTATGATCAGATATCAGTGCATTAATTCCATCTATGACACTCTACATAAGGTCAAGGGCATCATTTAAGGTACTGAGATGACAATTGACTTGCAAGTGTTTAAAAAAAAGAAAAAAATAACAGAGATGGAGTTTATTCTTAGCTCTTCTGACTCTACTACCAGCACTCTGTCCATACTGATAAATAGATAGAGAACAGACAGACAGATAGGTAGAGAGATAGATGATAAATAAATAGATAAGAAAACAAAAACAGGTATAGATACAGATTGCTATATACAAATATATTGATATTTGTACATGTTTGTGCACATGCTTATATTTTATATGATACCATTATAAACCCATATATTATATGGCACATGCATGCCTATGTGCATACAAACATGCATGCATATACACACATGTATGTATATGTGTGCATATATACATACATATATGTGTGTATACATAACTCAATTACAAAAATAACATTGATAATGGTACTCCCTGCAATGATACAGTTTCTAACTCATTCACACCTGCTCATCCTATGAGGTTAATATTCATGCATTTCATGAGTTCATCAAAAGGCATTCATCCAATATGCAAGGGGCCTCCCTCACCTTCTTCTATCTGTCCTAGGACACAGACTTATTAAAGACATTTCCACATAGCCATATAAATGCTCTCTATGTACAACTTAGTCCTGTCAGCAAATACATGAATCATAATCATAGTGAATTAGCCAAACATGAGGATGTGAAGCCACAACAAGTATGTGGTGCACTTTACATTAATTGCTTACCATCTGTGTGACCCTGGGCAAGTCATATTTGACTTCTTATGACCTTCTTTGGGGTTTTATTGGCAAAGATACTGGAGTGGTTTAATATTTCCTTCTGCAGCTCATTTTATAGATGAGAAAACTGAGGCAAAGAAGGTTACATGACTTGCCCAGGGTCAATTGCTATTTTACAAAATCAGTATAGATTGTTGCTATATAAGAATTGTCAGTATTTTTCTTCTTTTTTAAAGTTGTAAATGTTTTTTTCCTCCAGAATCCATATATTTGAGATATTCTGTAGCAAATTTAATTTTCATGATTTAACATGATCATGAAGACGATAAAATACAGAGCTACCTAAATTAAAGAGTATCAGTTACTTCAAAATTTTATTTTAGATAACTATATTGAGGAATTAACTTGTGAAATGATACCTGATGTGCAGTGATGTGGAGTGATGGTTCTAATTCCTTGATGAAATTTCATGGAGAAGCTTATAATGAAGTCCGAATATTTGCCTGGATCCTAAAAATACTCTTCCGTACCCTTGCTTTTAACCAACTGGCCAGGCAAGGACAGCTAATTTCAATTTTCCAAGTTCAACAAGGTTTTTGGCTTACTTATGCCTGGCATGGTGGCACTCTTCCAGAAATTAAATCCTTCCTTTTGGGTACTTTATATACCTAGAGCTAACAGAATTTAAGTGACTTGTTCAATTTCACACATCTAGTAAATGTCTGAGGTGGAATCTCAATTCTGGTCTTCCTGACTCCAGGCCCAAAGTTCTATCCATTGTATCATCAACCTGCTTCAAATCCCAAATAGCTCCTTGTAGCCAATGTTGCACAAACTGACATGTGGGCTTATAACAGAATTCAGTTCTACAAAGAGAGACATCGTCCCCTCCTCCACATCATTAAAAGATTCAAAATTTTAAAAGTAGACATTTAAATATCCTTTAATGGCAATCTGGCAGTGCTTTGTGTCTCATAGACAGAACTGAGGAATAGAGGAAACAGGTGTAGGTTATATAGGATTGGTGGAGAGAAGGCTTTGTGGCACCCCACTAAGCCTGAGGGAAAGATTCTAGCAGCCAGTTGCACTCAGTTGCATATTGTCAATGGTCATCTGGGTTAGATACTTGTTGAAACGTGAGATGTCCAGCATCGGAGAAGGCTGAGACACTTTGAGATATTACCTCAAGGGGTGCAATCAAAGTAGGATAGGAGTTAGAAAGTGACTAATATGGAAAAATAAGGGGGAAAGGACTAAAATTATTAGAGATCAAAAGAGGAAGAAAATTCAAAAACCTTGACAATAAGAAGGTAAACCTTCAGGGAAGAGAGTAACAATAAAAGGAAATATGTATTCCAGATCAAGTGAATGAGTTTAGGCTTCTGTGAATAATTGCTGTAAGGGAAAGGGAAATTAACACCCAATGAGGCAGAGGACCTTGTGAGTTTTGAAGAGGGCAAGGGAATAGATGAAGACATTCTTCCATGGTTTAAAAGAAAATGAAGAATTGTGAGAGGTGAATTTATGGCTTATTAGCAGAAATAATTGGAAGAATACAAAAAACTTAAACCTCTATTGTTGTTTCACCAAAGAAAAAAAAGTACAAATCCACAAAAATGAAGGACAAACTGAGAGAAAAGAAAAAAAAATCAATAAGAAAGAAAGCATTATAAACCAATACAGGACTGCTCAACAAGAGCATATTGATTTTGAAAATAGGACGCATAGAGACAATTAAAAATTGACAGTCTTCCAGAAAAATCTAAGTTAAAATAATCTAAAACTCAAGGCAAGAAATAATATAAGAAAGCAGCCCCAAGCTTCTGAACTCAGAAGGAAAAACAAAAAAGGTACCTATTGGAAAACAAACACACAACACTAGTCTACATGCTCCAAGATAGATAGTAGCTAAATTTACTAATTAAATTTACCAAAAAGAAATACTGCAAGAAAATAGAAGACCTCATTGAAGCGCAAATTCTGTATCAGAAAAAGATGTTTGAAACATTTTTAGAAAGAAAACTAGACTTGAAGAGATTAACTATTTCTCAATCACTATAGACAACACACACAGATGCAGGATCATCTGCAAACAGAAAATCATGCACCAACATTCCCTCCACTTTGGTCTTGGCTTGTAGCCTTTTCAAGTTGAAGAATTTGCCATCAGTGCAGCAGCTGACCTTGATGCCATATTGATCCTCAATGAAAACATTTGACAACATGATTGCGCACTCAATGCAGCCTCTGAGGCTGAGATGCAACAAAGTATAGATCAAACCTCTGCTGCTTGTGCTAATTTTGGCCTAACAATTAACACCAAAAAAGTAAGGGTGCTCCATTAGCCAGCACCACACCATCCATACATGGAACCATTGGTTACAGCAAATGGACAAGTTTTGAATGCTGTGGATAATTTCACTTACCTTAGTAGTGTACTTTCCAGGGATGTACACATTCATAATGAGGTTGATGTGTGCACTTCCAGAACTAGCTCAGTGTTTCAGAGGAAAGTATGGGACAGAAGAGGTAGTAGATTGACTATCAAACTGAAGGTATACAGAGGCATTGTGCTGACCTCATTGTTGTGTGCCTGTCATACCTGAATAGCATAACAGTGCCATGCCAACAAACTGAATCACTTCTATGTGAATTGTGTTAGGAAGATTCTGAAAATCACATAGCAGGATAAGATACCAGCATTGAGGTCCTTTCTCAAACTGAACTGTCAAGAATTCAAACTGTGCTTCAGAGCTCCTCTCTCCAAAGGGCTTGCCGCATTTTTTGAATGCAAAATGTACACTTGACAAAAGGACTATTTTATGGAGAACTCATGTAGGGCAAGTGTTCACATGGAGGTCAGAAGAAGCAATACAAAGATACTGTCAAGATCTCTCTTAAAAGCTTTGGGATTGATATGTGACATGGGAAACATTAGCACAGGACCGTTTAGCATGGTGTGCCCACATCAGAGAAGGTGCTGTGCTCTATAAATACAGCAGAATTGAAACGGATCAAAAGAAATGCCAGATGAGATGGCTTCAAGGTGGTGCCAGCTTTTATAAGTAACTAAGAGAATTCAGAAAGTTCCACCTCAGCAAAAGAGGTTGGGCAATTGAATCTCAGTTTCTCCTCAAGGTAGCAAGAATTGATCATTTGCAGGTAGAGGTACAAAAGTTTCAGGTAGAGCATGACTTGGCTATGTGACCAATATCAGGTGACTGCATAATGCACACTGATTGACAAGCATGATTGGGAACAATGGGTCACTGAGTAAACATAACTTTAGAGAATCCATCCCAAATGTTCACACAGACTATTTGTGCCTGTAGAGCATTCACACTCACATTGGTCTGTTCAGCCATAGTTGGATGCACTGAAATTTGACTCTAACAGAGTGATGTTATTTTGGTCCTCTTTGAGAATGAAGGCCAACCAGACAACATAAATACAAGAAGAGCAAACACATATATCAACCAATAATAATAACAAGAATATAACAAAAAAAAGTCATTAAGCGATTTCTTTATGTACGTAAAAGGAAGAGACAAGGATAAAAGCAAATGCCAAATAGGAGAGATGTGGCCCTTTGACTAGAAGGCAAAATCTTAACTTTTAAAGCCTCCATTTAAGGAGGAGTACCAAAACTGTCTTTTCCAATTTCCCACCAGCTACAGTATTTTAAATTTGTTGCTCAGAAAGTCCACCACTCTGTCTCAAGAGAAGGGCTATCAGAGTACCTGAGGACAACTGGCATTTGGGAGAGTAGAAGAATATGGACACAGAGAAGAGATTTTAAGGTAAATGGAAAAAACTGTCTAAGGGTAGACAAAGATCAAAATGAACTGAGCAATTATGGCATATGAAGATTCTTACCATGGAGGCCATATCCTTTCTAATGCCTGCAGGAATTGGTATTCCTGAGAGGGAGACAAAATAAAAAATTTGGGTGTGGTAATGGGGCATCATCTTCAAGTCAGTAACAGAAACTGTTTAAAAGAGAAAACTCAAAATATTTACATCAAACATTTTAATTCCTTGCAGAAAATTAAAAAGACTAAATATGTGCAGTAGCCATGAATCAAAGAAGAAAAATCTGGAACAGAACAAAATAGAAGATACAAAATGAAGGAAAAGTGGCAATTTTTAAAAGAAAAATGCAGAGGAAAATTAATTTTACAATATGAGAAATAAGCGGAAAGGAAAGGGAGGAAAGAAGATCCTACTTGCCTACTTGATTAAGCAAAAAAAAAAATAAAGAAGAGAATAACTAAATAACAAGGAAAAAAGGAATCAATAAGGAAAACTCCAAAATTAGAGAAAGAGGTAACACACAGGCAAAAAGAAGCTCTGTGTGTGTATGTGTGTGTGTGTGTGTGTGTGTGTGTGTGTGTATGTAAGTAGGATGAAGAAGAGAGAACTTTGGGAATACAACAACATTAAAATAGAAGAAGCTAAAATGACTGAAGGATAACTGTTTAAAGAAAAAAGAAGGAAAAATCCTAGTTTGGGAAGAAAAAGAATATTAGAAACCAATGGCAGAAAATATAAGTCTAACTCTCATAACTTTAAATATTAATGGGTGAAGCAATTCAACTGATAAAAAACAATGACAGATTAGAAAGAAAACAAAACTGAGGAATCCATTCCTTACCACATTAAAAACAAATGAACAAAGAATGATTATAAGCTAGAAATGAGAATATGGAAAATACGTTTTATTATGACTTGAATGAATTCAGAAGAGCAGGAATTAATAATCATGCTATTAGACAAAGTGAAATCAGACAATAAAAACATAAAAAGGGAATCTACTTTTAAACAAGAAACTACTATTAAAAGTTAAGTTGACTCAGTGACCCATTCTTGCTAATCCTGCTTGTCAATCAGTGTGCATTATGCAGTCACCTGAAATTGGTCTCATAGCAAAGTCATTCCTTACCTGCAACCTTTATACCTCTATCTGCAAATGATAACATTCTTGCTACCTTGAGCAGAAACAGATATTCAATTGCCCAACCTCTTTTACTGAGGTGAAACTATCTGAATTGTCTTAGTTACTTATAAAAGCTGGCCCCACCTTGAAGCCATTGCCAATCTTCGGTGATCAGTCTGTCAATCTGTTGCTACCTTGACATAATTATAATAAACTCTTTTTTAATTCTCTGTCCTGAGTTTTGCCTCATTAATTAAGGTAAAAAGGCAAAATCAAGAGTTTCCTTTCAACACTACATTGGATTTCCATAACAGTCATTTACATGGTAGTTTTATTTGTTTTTGTTTTGTTTGAAAATTCTTATGGTAAACATTGCAATATGAACTACTCAAATATACCAAAAAATTGTTTTTTGGCTATTCTGGGAGCCAAGATGGTGGAGTAAGCAAGCAGTAGATTGTGTCCTTCTCCCATCCTCATCTCTGAATACCCATAAAACAGAACCACAGAATAGGTCCTGGAATAGCCAGTGGAAAGATGAGGAGGACCAGTCTTTTGATACAGGAGCCTTAGATGATTGGCAAATAAAGACCATATCAATACTAAAAAGGAAGTAAAGTCCAGGACAGGAAGCATCCCAGCAAATCTGTGGCAGGCTCCACTTCAACAAACCAGTGGGAGATCCTAAGCCCTGGAGCAGACAAACACCAACACCAGGACTACACATGTGCCTTAGTAGATCCAGAGGAACCAGCAGACTCTGGCTTAGAGAATCTCCACATGCGCTGCACAGACCCTCAGAAGATATTTTCCAATAACCAAACCTCCCTGTGCTTCAGCACAACCCTGAGGAAACATAGAAAAACCTCATCTGGCCTCAGCACATGACAGACCCCTATTCAGCACTAGGTGAGCTGCCAAATACCTTCACCCTCCAGTGGCTGGCAGCTAAGGCCCCAGGGCATAAAGCTAGTAAATAGGCCCCTGAACATGAGCAAAAAAAGCTTGGGACAGTGTCATCTATGCTCCAGCAGGATAGGTCAACTCTAAAAGCCATGAAATAAGCAAACAAAAAGCAAAAAGCAAAAAAGAACATGGATCATAGAGAATTATTATAGTGATAGGGAAAATAAAAATACAAACTCAGAAGAGGACAGCATTGTCAATATACTCATATCCAAAACCTCAAAGGGGAATATGAAATGGTTGCAAGGTCCAAAAACCTCCTTGGAATAGCTCAAGATGAATTTTAAAAGTCAAATAAGAGAAGTAGAAAAAAAAATTGGGAAAAGAAATGAGTTATTCAAGAGAGAGTCAATAGCTTAGAGCAGGAAGGAAAAAAATTGAATGTAGAAAATAATTACTTAAAAAATGCAATTGAGCAAATGGAGAAAAAATCCAGCAAAGAAAACAACTCCTTAAAAATTAGAATTGGCCAAATGGAAAAGGAGGTATAAAAGCTAATTGAAGAAAACAATTTGTTAAAAACAATTAGGTCAACTGGAAGCTGGTGACTTTATGAAACACCAAGAATTAGTCAAACAAAAACACAAGAATGAAAAAAAAATGAGAAGAAAATGTAAAATATCTCATTGGATAAGAAACTGACCTGGAAAATAGATCCAGGAGAGATAATTTAAGAATTATTGGTCTACTTGAAAGCGATGATCAAAAAAAGAGCCTGGACAGCATCCTTCAAGGAATTGTCAAGGAAAATTGCCCTGACATCCTAGAACCAGAAGGCAATATAGTCATTGAAAGAATACACTGATCACCTTCTGAAATAGATGCCGAAAGGCTAACTCCAAGGAATATCATAACCAAATTCCAGAATTATCAGATCAAGGAGAAAATACTACAAGCAGCCAGAAAAAACAACTTGAATATGATGGAACCACAAGTCAGGATTACACAGGACTTACCAGCTTTTACATTAAAGGATCACAGGACCTGGAATATGATATTCCAGAAGGCAAATGAGCTTGGATTACCACAAAGAATCAACTATCCAGCAAAACTGAGTATAATCTTTCAGAGAAAAATATGGAAATCCAATGGTATAGGGGACTTTCAGTTATTCCTGCTTTGAAAAAAAAGAACTGAATAAAAAAATTAATCTTCAAATACAAGACGCAAGAGATGCATAAAAAGAAATGGTTGGGCAGCTAGGTGGAGCAGTGGATAGAGCTCAGGCCATAGTCAGGAGGACCTGCATTTAAATCTGACCTCAGACACATCACACTTACTAGCTGTGTGACACTGGACAAGTCACTTGCCTCACCAAAGGAAACAAAAAGGAAATGGTGAGCAGGCAGACTTCAGAAAAACCTAGAAAATCTTATGTGAACTGATCCTGAGTGAAGTAAGCAGAACCAGGAGGACACTTACAGAGTAACAGCAGCACTGCAATGACTGACTTTGTTAAACTTAGGTCTTCTGAGCAATATAATGCTATAAAATAAGTCGAAAAAATTCATGATAGAAAATTCTATCCACATCCAGAGAAAGAACTATGGAGTCTGAATACAGATTGAAGAATACTATTTTCTACTTCTTGTGCTGCTTTTTTTTTCTCATTTTGTTCATATTTTTCTTTGCAACATAACTAATGTGGAAATGTGTTTAATATGATTGCACGTGTATAGCCTATACCACATCACATGCTATCTTGGGGAAAGGCTAGGTAGGAGAAGGAGGGAGAAAAATTTAGAACATAAAATTTTATAAAAATGAACATTGAAAACTAAAAGTAGATAGATAGATAGATAGATAGATAGATAGATAGATAGATAGATAGATGGGTAGATAGATAAAAAGAAAAAATAAATCAGACCTACATAGGTAGTGAATGAGATGGAGAGTAGTAGGTAACAGTTTGGGCATGGGAGAGACTAGAAGCAAGGAACCAGTTAGGTTATTTCAATTATTCAGGTATGAAGTGATGAGGGCCTAAATTATGCTACGTATGACTACAAAAGAAAAAAAATTCTTTCACTTAAATTATTTTTTAAAATGTTTCCTGTTGTCTTTGTCTTAATAATAAAACCTCTGTCAACTTCTTTATTTGCCCCTCCAAATGAAATCTATTAACCATCCTTTCATTTAACTAGAACTTCCTTCTTTCTTTTTTAATAGCAAGAATGTCAGAATTACTACAACTGTTTTTCTAATCATATGTCCTCTTGTTTATCATTGGGCAAGAATCCCACACTGAAAGTTTTGATGACTAAGTTAAATTACCTATGTAATTAAATAGGTAATTAAATGTTATAGAACTCTTAAAATTCTCTGTCCCTTTTCCACAACTCTAACATTGTTTCATCAGAAACAGACGAGGGTAGACAGGACTGAAAGACATTTAGAATTTTGCTTCATCACATTGGGCTTCCACGGGCAAAGAATTTATCACCAAGTGGTCAGTTGATTGGATATGAATTTCTTCATACTTAGTAATATCCTTGCCAATCAAGTACATCTGTTGCTATAACTACTCTCAAAATCTTTCCAGAAATGAAGGCCTTGCCAAAGGTTGTGTTCTCTGCAAGCATATCCAGCATCTCGAGATCTACATGTCATGGTGAGATAAACATGTGTGTGTGCATGTGCATGTGTGTGTGTGTAGTAAAAAAAGTCTTCATCTCCCATGTTATTTTTTCTTTAAACTCTGCATGAATTTTCTTTTGGCTTTGTTTCCGTAACAAATGAGTGAAGGGCAAGAAAGGTACTTTTAAGGTTCCAGGGAGTACATGTGACACTCTCAACATTTTGACCTGATAGTTTTCTAGGCCTGCCAATATAATACTTACAGAAAAACTTGAATAGACTTAAACAACCTTGTGTTACTTCAGACCTTTTTAAAAATCAATTCTTAATATGCCAAAGAAATCATAATTTTTAATTAAAATTTTGTAATATACTTGAGGTTCTTCAGCAAAAGTGCAGTCATCCCAGAAAAATCAATAAAAATTATATGTAAAGGGGACAGGTATCCTTTTTATGGTTTTTAAGATAAATTTTACATATAATTCTTGTTATGTATTGGCGTATATATCCCAAAGCCAATATTTTAAAAGGTGTAATTGTAAATTTGGAATAAGTAAGGAATACAATGGAGTCATTACGATGAATATAGAAAATGTTTTATGAAATAAGAAAGGATTTATGTATAACATGATTTGAATTATGAAGTATATCACACGTATTATTAGCATTAAGTATATAGTAATTTTAATACAATAGTATATAGACACATTTCGGGCTTGTTTTAAATGGCCCTTAGCTGGAACATGGTAAAAAGAAAAATCATTTCATGTTCCAGTAAAACTAGCTCGCTTACTATTTGTTTCCATTTTGCTATTCCATCTCCTGCCTCTATGTCTACAAAGTCTGTCTTCCTTCCAATTTTACAGTTCTGGAATAATATCTCTCTTTTCCAAAACTCTGCTCAACTTCCACATCCTATAGAACAGCTATATTCATCTACTAGTTGCACCCTACTTCCATCCCCTGGCTATTATAAATTGCTGTCTTTTTTCATACTTATGTTTCCAATTGAATGTTGTCCAGGCCTCTCTACTAGTAAAATATATGTTCTTTGTAATTTTTTAACTGTTCTGTGACAGTGTCTGGCACATAGTAGATATTTAAATATTTGATGAATGAATGAATAAATGGTCAGACTCCTGCAGCACTGTATTCAGTAAAAGGGATATTGATGAGCTAGAAATTGAACAGTTTAGGGCAACCACAATTGGAAAGGGCCTTGAGTGCATGCAATATCAGGTTCAATTGACAGAACTGAGCTTACTTGGCTTTGAGAAAAGGCCCACAATTTGGAGGATGGAGGGGTAAAGCTGTCTTCAATTACTTGAAAGGCTACCATTTGGAGGAAAGATCGGATTAATTCTGTTTGTCTCAAGAAGGAAATAAAAATATTGAGTGGAACTTTTGGAGAAGTAAATTTATTTAATGCCAAGAATATTTTCCTAACAAAACTATCCAAATATTGAATGGGCTGCCTTGGGAGGTGTTGGTTCCCCCTTTTTGGAGGTCTTCATGAAGTGAGTAAATGAACACTTTATCATGGATGTGATAATTGGTATTCTTTCTAGGTGTGGGTTGTGATAATGATTAAGGTTCCTTCTATTGTCAAATAATATGATTTGTTGAATGTTATTCTGAAAATAGTTTGCAAATTGATTAAAATTTAGAGAGCCTAGAGGCAAGACCAGTTGGTTGACTATGATAATGAACAATTGCAGCAGTAATTTCAAATAATTGATAGTCTGTCATGAAAAGAGGGATTTGAATAAGTCTGTTTGTCTCCAGAAGGAAGAAATAGAAACATTGGGTCGAACCTGCAAAGAGATTTAATTATGTTTAGTATAAAGGGAATGGGACAACTTCCTAAGAATCACAGGCATCCCAACATTTAATGAGGTTTTTTATAATTCAGTTCTTTTTATAGTGAAGGTCTAGAAGCAAAGACTGGATGATATTTTTTTTGGTGCCATACAGTCTGTTTACTTTTTTAGTGAGGAGCTGGAAGTCATTTGCAATTTTTAAATTTTCTGATTCTGCATCATATGTCAGAAATGATGATGGCCTTTTTATTCTTAAATTTTTACTGATAATTTTTGTTCTCAGATTAAATTTTCCACGTGATTCCCCCCCCAAAACCACTCATGTTGGATAATGATTTATAATAAAGATTAAAAATAATCTGTCAAAGTAAGTTAAATATCAAAAAATCTAACATTACATGCATTATCGCATGCCAATTCTCCCATGAAAATGAGCAAGAGTGGTGTCTTCTCACGTCTCTTCATTGGGACCATGCTTATTTGATATTATTTCAGAGCATTCATTTTGGATTATTTGGCTGTTTTTTCTTTCATTTACATTGTTTTTTTCATTCTGTATATTATTTTCCTAGTTCTATTCACTTTGTTCTTCATCATTTCTAAATGAGGTTCAAGACAGACCTCCTCTTCTAAATTTACATAGGCTTCAATTTGTGCTTTCTGATTATGTGAGATAAATATCCCCCAAGCCCCTCCTTTACTATCCTAGTGCATTTTTCCTCAACTTTAATTTTTAGAAATGATCAACATATAACTACAAATAGTTTCGGGCTCCCTATTTTGACTCCCTATATGAACTTTGATGAAATCATATTTCAAAGAGAATGTTTCTGTCACTCCTCTTCCCTCATTAAAATATAAACACTTTATCGTTATTAAGATTTTATTTTTTCTGATTATTAACTTGTATTTACCTTTTTGTGTTTCTCTTTACTCCTGCTTTTATATTTCAAAGATTCTACTCTGCCCCATTTCAATTAGGATTTCTTGAAATTTCTTTATTCCATTCCTTACAGGAATTTTTTTATTCCTGTAAGATTACACTTTTTTGCTAGAGAAGTTGTTTTCAGTGGTAAGCCTGAGCCTAATATAGATAGATAGATAGATAGATAGATAGATAGATAGATAGATAGATGATAGATATAGATAGATATAGATATAGATATAGATAGATAGACAGATAGATAGATAGATAGATAGATAGATAGATAGATAGATAGATAGATATAAAATATCCCATGTTTTCCTCCCCTTTACTAGTTTCTGCTAAATCTTGTGTGACTGTAGTTCTTCAGATGTGTTTTTTCTGGCTGTTGACAGATTTTTTTTTCCTTTAATTTGAAAGCTCCTGATTTTTATCATCTTGGTAGTTTTCATTTGGGGCTTTCTTTCAGGAGGTGATTAGTGGATTCTTTCTATTTTCATTTTGCCCTACAGATCTAAGAGATCCTGACAATGTTATTTCACGATTACCTTTTTTGTCTGTCTGTTTCTCCTTCTGTCTTTGAGTCTGACTGTCTCTCTGCCCCCTCCTCTCTCTCTCTTCATCTTTATTTATGCCTATATCTCTCTCTGGTTTTTATCAGTATGTCTATCTGTCTGTCTGTCTGTCTTGGTCATGGTTTTCAAGGACTGCAATATTCATTATACTATCTTTCAATCTGTTTTTCAGTTCCATTTTTAAAAAATGAGACACTGTATATTTTCACTTTTTCTCTATCTTTTGATTTCATTTTGATATTTTTATTGTTTCTAATAGTCACTGATTTCTATTTGATTCACTCCAACTTTCCAGAATTCCATTACTTGAGTAAGATGTTGTACTTCTTGTAAAAAAAGTCATTAATTCCCTAAATTTCTTTTCCATAAGTCTAATTTCTTTTCCCATTCACTTCTCTATCATTCTCATTTTATTTTTTAATGTTTTCAACTCATTTGTCTAAATCTTTAATTTATTTTAGAAAATTTAATCTACATTGTGGGCATGTAACATTTTTCATTGATACATTTCTTGTAGGTATTTTTGGGTTATTCTTTCCTGGATTTATTTCTTAGACATCCCTTGCCTCATAAAAGTTCTCTAGCAATTTTTTGTTTAATCATTGTTCTAGCCTAGCTAATTGGCACTTATTACCTAGCTAAGAGACCATGATCCTAGACTTTCTGGAAGACCCACACTCTGCTCTGAGTAACCCCACATTCAGTGTTCTGGGCACTAACATCTGTGATCCTGGACCTTCTGGGAGACTGTGTGCTGCTAAGACTCTACATCAGAGGGCTATTTCTGATATTGGCTTGGGGTTGGGGTAGAGGCTCTTGATTTACTGAATTAGCTTTGGGCCTTGGTACTGTATTCACATTCTTAGCCTCTCTTAGATAGTTCTAGTTGCTTTTCTGTGTCAGAAACTGAATTCACCATAACGTCATTTTGTTAACACTATTATGTTTAGTTTCTCTCCAGATTTGCCTCTACTCCAGGAGTTTTGCATTCCAAATCTGATATTCTGGCTTTAATCCTTTCTATTATTCACTGTGAATACATTTTTTCTAATTTGTTAATTGTACATATTTCTACTTTGAGTAATACAGTCTGACATTTATCCCTTCCTAATTTCTATTCATATAAATTTTATTTCTCTTTTGAACCATTCTGGAACTTCCTGTTGTTCCATGATTTCTTTAGATTCCATAGGATTCTATTTTTTTTCTGACCTTTGTTCTTGTTCCTTTGCCTAATGGTAATATCTGTAGAGAGAAGTATGTATAAGTACTGACCCTAGTTGGCGTTTTTGCTTGTACTTTAAGTTAACTGAATTTTCTTCTTGAAAACTTTGATGTTATAGTGAAATTTTTTTCTTTATATTCCCCTATTACTCACTTTCTGAATCCTCCCTCTATTTGATTGTGCATGCACCACTGCAGCTGGTCAAAAAATATACCGCAATTTTATCTAACTTAAGGAATTTATGTTTCAATTGACCTCATTACTTCCTATAATTAGCTTCTAGGAAGTGGAAGGGTCATTTCTTTTTTTTTCCTGTTTTTTCTAAAAAAAAAAATTCACTGATGCTTTGCATTAACCCCCCTCTTTTTCCATTCTAGTATTTTATTATGTCATTAATGGACCTTATAATTATTTTTTTTAAAAATGTATAATTTTGATTTATAAATGTTACCTTATTTAAAAATTAGAGAATTTTAAATTATATGGTTGTTTATATAAACCAATTTTCAACTCTACTATAGTTTAATTATTCTGTGGGAAATATTTTGGGGAATTCTTTCTTGGATAATTCTTTTATTTGATTTTGTACATTTCTTAATATCCTCGAGGTTGAGGTTGAGAGAGCTGAATTTAATGAGAATTCTTTACTCAGCCATCTTGTAGGATGTATCCCCAGGTCTTTAATAAAAAGAAGGACCACCACTCAATAGACCTATTGTAACAAGGATTCTTTTTAAGGACTGAATTGGAGCGTTCTGTGAAATGGAGAAGATATTATATAACCTGGTATTCACATTAATCTCATGGTGGTCATCAAAAAGTGATGAAACTTAACTGTTTGAATTAATGGAATTGTATACTGCAATGAAGCTCATTTCCCCCCCTCCATTTCATGAATTCAGATAGCTAGTTTTGAAAATCGTTCTTTGCTCATAGGGAAGTTGGTATGAAGTTATAGTAAAAACAAATACTGAATAAACATATAACCATACATGTACACATATACTTATATATTTATGTATATTTATGTGTATATTGATTAAATATTTAAATACTTCTTTTTCCAAAATTCTTTTTCAATCAGTGATATTTTGCAAAGGAAGATTCTTTTAAAATTATTTATCTTTTCTAGGTAGATATTTGGAGCTTTTGAGTATTTATGGTATTTAATTAATGGTCAGTAATAAAATAACTGATTAATAAACACTTTTTCTTTGTTTTCATTTTTTTTCTTTCGAATGGATGTTGAACTTCCAATTTAAAATAGTGCGGGAGATTCATCATGGTGGAAGTTGTTTCCACTAACCTACTTCACAGATGAGCAAGTTTTCCATATTTTTCAGCCTGTGGAATTGCCTGTCAAGGAGTAAAATGACTTGCCCATAAACAAACAGCTAATATGTGTCAGAGGAAGGGTTTGATTTCAGGTCTTGGTGACACAACCTAGGCCTCTCAGAGCTTGCATTAATTTAGTGCAATGAACTCTCCACAATGCCTATGTTTAGCAGTGTAAAACATTTTCTTGTCCTTTTCTATGTGGTAGCTGTGCTTTGTATCAGAATATTTTTTTTCCATTATAGGCCAAAGGATAAGAAGATGTGAAAAGATGAATACAGTCATTGCTAATATTTTCAAATAAATTTTATTTTCTCAGCTATAATTATCCTCTACTCCTTACCTCAACTTTCCTAAAATCCCCAGTTCTTTTTACTGGAAAAAAATAGCTTCTAAGTGAAAACATAAATAAAGACAAGGCAAATAAAACATCTGTACCAATGAAAAATATGCATTTGACTTTTAAAAGTAAAATTTAAGAGTGGGTTTTCCCCTTTTTCCCATATTTCTTTCATTGTCACTCCATTGCCTATTTATCCACATTTAAGGTAATAGGCCTCAGGACAGCTAGGTGGCACAGTGGATAGAGCACTAGCCATGGATTCAGGAGGACCTGAGTTCAAATCTGGCCTCGGACATATAACACTTACTAGCTGTGTGACCCTGGGCAAGTCACTTAACCCCATTGCCTAAACCCTCCAGGACAAAAAAAAAAAGGGATTACTGATTGAGCATTCACTATTTAAAAATTCAACTGTAGCAAAATAGTTTGAAAGTGCTAAATTATTTTACAATCAGATTGTTACCTGCATGTCATCTTAAAGGGAGTGAGTTAGGTTGCAAAAATTGTGATTCTTTGTAAAACTAAGGTGAATCCAGATGATAGTAATTTAAAAACGGGAAAATTTTACCTACAAATTCTATCCACCTTTTATATTAATTAAAAACAAAATAATCAAGGAACTATGACAATGACCTCAATCAAAATCTTCCTGAATTAACAAAAGAGACCATATTTACAGCCTTATGCCTTCAAGAGCCATAATCATGTCAAGAGAAACTGTAAAACAGAAGTGTGGATCTATGATTCAGATATAACCACATTAAAGTTACATTTCCTTCTAAAACATAGGAACTCTTTAATTCCTATATATAATTTTGTTAGTGAGAGCTCTTGGAATACCCTTTTACTACAAATACACCTCTTGGGGGAAAAAAAGTTTAAGGAGATGTAGAGAAGTAGCATAAGCCCCAGTGGCATAACTGATGTAAGCCCAATTCACTAATGAAGCAATTTATCAAGGCACTTTGTGAATATTGTAGTGAAGGGGTGTTTACAGCTGATTATTCAACCATTAATTAGTGTTTGTTAGGATAATGTAATGGTGCTGCCCTCCTAGATTCTTTCCCCATCCATTTCGGATAAGTATCATAATTGGCACAATTTTCTTTGGACTAATGGTCTGTGCCCCCAGACACCTGGATCATTCCATCTCATTACTTCCTGATTGTCAGCCTTGTGTCTCTACCCCATCCCTACACACATAAACCTTCTACCCCTAAATGAAGTTGCTTATATCTAAAAGTATAGGCAAGTTCATGAAAGCACAATGTTTCTTCTTATCTAAATTTATTTCTCCCCCTCACTTTTCAGTTATCAGGTCTAAGGTTTTTTGTTTGTTTGATTTTGCTTTGTTTTGTTTTGTATTCCTACAGCATAAAGATTTTAATAATTAAAGGCAATGCAATACATCTGACTGAAAGAAAAAAAATGATTGTGGCAACAGTATGAGTGCATTGCTTGAATCAAAGAGCAACACACCCATCATGAAGAGATACTGGGTGGTCACTGGGGCACAGGCAGCTAGGGTGACAGGAAGGTACTGATGAGAGGGAACCATTAAACCTCAAAGCAAAGTCAGGGTAAAAAGTGAAGAAGCTAAATAGGAATCACAGGGTTACTACTTTGAAGACAGCCATGTTGATCTTCTTGTGGTAAGGAAGAAGAAGCTGCACTGAAAAGTAGGCCCGTGAACCTTTTGGCCAAAAGAATTCATTCAAACAATTAGTTTAGTCATCATATAGCTATATAGGCAAAATAGAAAAAAAAAAGAAAATTAGAAATGTCTATAGAAGCTAAAAATATGCAGCGGACTTGAAAATTATTCTGTCAGTGTTGTAGACACATGCTCAGAGTCCCATAAAACACTTTTACTTACTATGCATTATACTTATCACCCTAATAAGGAAATCAGGACAAATATTCTACCTGTACTTTCTATCATTTTCTGATTATCAGCACACCTTGTAGAAGAAGATAAGAAGAAACTAATCAAAGTTGATAGAGTTTTGGATCAAGAATTGGAAAGATCTGTTTAAGTACATTTTATCCTTGCTTAATTGCTGTGCAATTCAAGGTGATCACTCAATCTTCCTAATGATTAGAAATCTCTCTACAAAGAAAATCTACTTTTATAGACACGCTGTAATTTCTGTCGTTGAAGAAAGCTAGCTGTAATAAAGTTGCAGAGCCTTTATAAATCAATTAACGAATGCCAAAGAAGCAAACTTCCAACTTAGAACACACCTTAATTATAAGATGCAAAGAAAAGGAATATCATTTCACAGTAGTGTGGTCACTAGCTGACTGTAGGTATTGCCATGGTTCTTGTTCCCTCTATAAAACACCATGTTGGATATTGAGAGTTGTTATTGTTTTTGGAAGCCATGGGAAAATATTTGATGAGACCTAAAACTAATATATCTTAAAACATTACTTTGGGTTCCCTGTTCATTCAGTGGTCAAGACATCAGCTTTCTTTTGTTCCAGACAACTTTGTTGTATCATTTAAATTGTGTCTGACTCTTCATGAGTTTTCCTGTCAACGATACTGGAGTGGTTTTCCATTTCCTTCTCCAACTCCTTTTACAGATAAGGAACTGAGGCAAACAGTGTTAAGTGACTTGCCTAGGGTCACAAAGCTAGTAAGTATCTGAGGCCAGATCTGAACTCAGGAAGATGAGTCTTTCTGACTCCAGGCCTGGTAATCTATCCACTGAGCCACCTAGCTGCTCTTCAGACAATGGGACACCAAGAAGGGACCCAGGGCTGTAGGAGCCTCTTATTCAATGGAGATGAAACCAGGACGGGCAGCAGATGCAAAGTAGAGTGAGCTGAGTTCATTTTTTTTCAATATAAAAAAAAGAATTGGGGAGGGAGAGGAGGCTGAAGGAGGTGATATCAATCAAGACTTGAGTTAGCAGTACGGTGGTGAGGAGTTTAGAAGTGGTGAGTTTATTTCGGGAGGGACATCTTTTTTCATGGAGTTGAAACAGGTAGGAAGAAGATGCAAAGTGGAATGTGTGAACTTTTTGTTGTTCACTCATTTGCAGTAGTGTCTGACTCCTTATGATTCTATTTAGGGTTATCTTGGCAAAGATACTGCAATATTTTCCTATGTCCTTCTCTAGCTCATTTTGTAGATAAGGCCTTGAGGTAAACAGGGTTAAGTGACTTGCCCAGGGTCAAAGAGCTAGTAAGTATCTGAGGACAGATTTAAATTCAGGAAAATAAGTCTTTCTGACTCTAGGCCTGGCACTCTATCCACTGCACTCCTGGCTGCCCCAATGTATGTGAATACATGTACATAAAAGAGGATATGTGTGTATGTGTACATATGTGTATTTGTTTATATGCTTATGTGTATATATATGTACTTATGTGTAAATATTAATATGTATTTATATTTACATTTGTTTTCAAACTCCAGATCAAGAATACTTTGTGAGAGTGAAAAAAACCTCTCCTTTTTTACATTTATAATTTTGTATTCTGCAAATCCTTCTTAAGAACCTTCTTAAGAAGTGATCCTCAGCAGTGCAGCAAGAGTTGCCAATAGATTTTCAAGTTGAAGTTTGCAAGATGGCTATTTCTGCCATAAACCCTTCTCCGCATTTATTTGGGACTTCCAGCTGGTCAGTCATCCTAGTCATTGGTAAGAATCTCTATGTACATGGAAATTTGAGAGAAGACGGAATAACAGAGCTAGAAAAAATACTCTTAGATTATTTAGTCTAGCCCCTTTATTTTACAAATGTTGCCTGATGACAAAATGAGGAGACTGAAGATTACAGAAAGTAAGATGAAGTAATTTGTGCAGTCCTACAGGCGATAATGTGGAGACCCAGAATTGTGACCTAGACCTAGACCTGATTCCAAGCCCAGCATTTTTCTTTGTTTGTTTACATTATGCCAAAACACCCCTCAAGCTTTCAACTGATGCTTTTTATCTCTCTGACTCTTTCCTAAATTTCTACCCATTTACCAAAATTCAGAGCTTTAGGGAACATGAAAATCAATTGTTCATAAAAATATAAATTCTCCCTCTTTGATTATATGATTATGGAGGACAGACAGCATGGTAAAGGATAAATAAAAGATAAATAGTTTCTAGTTTCCTAGAAACAAGGAAGACTGGAATTCAAGTGTTGTTTTCTACATATACTAACTGTAATCCTGGGAAAGTTACTTAAACTTTCAATGTTCTAGGCAATCTCTAATATTATAAAGCACAAGAGTTTCCAAGATACTTTGGTAGGGTGTCCTCATCCAGGTGTTCTTTACATCAATGAAATCAAAAGTGCAGTCCTTATTACAGTATCTACCAGAGGTGCGGAACCTGTGTCCTCAAGGCCACATGTGGTCTTCTAGGTCCTTAGTTGCCGCATTTTTACTGAGTGCAAGTTTTATAGAACAAACCTTTTATTAAGGGGATTTGTTCTGTGAAGTTTAGATTCAGTCAAAGGGCATTACGTGTTTTAGATGGCTACATGTGGCCTCAAGGCCTCAGGTTCACCACCCCTTCAGGTCTAATCATATATAATGAGTGTACAATATTATAATTATTTACTCTGTTAAATATAATGGTAATCTATTTGCCTCTCTTATAAATAAGTGACACAGTGAAGATATCCATAATGAAGTTTAGGCATTTGGGTTTTTAGGGCACATTACTTTCCAGCATTATTCTATCAAACTAAATTAACATGAAATTCAATCAATATATATGAATTAATTTTTCTTCAGGGTCTGAGAGGGCAAATTGTGATTGGAGTCTTGGCTGCGAAGAAGGAAAAGCTGGTCCAGCCATAGTACATGTGTATGAAGAAAAATAAAAAGCTTTTAAATCACTAGAACTCTTTGCAAACACTTGGAAAATCAACTTTCTGTGAAAGTAATATGCTTTGTTTACCACAAGTGAGTCATATTCTCATGTCCTTGTGGACAAGAGAAGTAGATTGTAATAGAAATCCTTCTTCTAAAGGATGATCTGCATACGCTGCAGAATTTGGAGTATCCTAACATGAAGCTATGACAAGTCAATAGGAGAAAAAAAAAGTACCAATCTCCCTGAAAAGTCCTTTTAGATCTAGAATGACTATCACATGCCAATATAGCTGACAAAGTGACCAGCAAACTGCAAGTGCCAGATATCACAAGGTGATTATAAAAACTTAAAGCTGTCAAATACAGTGAGGATGAGTCCCATGGGTATGAAAGTAAAATCTGAGATGAGCTGAGAAAGCATCTTTGCTGGTTTCTTCTTTCATGAATGCAGACCAGAGATGTAAGAATGTCAGCCACAAGGTACAACAAAATGATCATAAAGATTTAGAGCTTGGATTATGTGAGTTTTTATTCAAAGCAGCTCTATTACATATAGATTATTTCCCAAGCAATTTGAAAGAATGATTAAAGTTATTACATTATTTATATCATTTAAAAAGATTCCTCTTGATTGCTATTATATATTTCCAACAATATAATTCATCATGGAGTATTTATTCTTGATGTTGGGTGATACAAGGTAGATGGGGTCATGGTGATTGTGTTCTAGGGATAAAAAGAAGATCATCAGGCGATAAACATTTGATTTCAGTATAATTGGAGGCTCTGAGATAAGTTGTCTAAAAAGTTGACCAGCATTTGTTTTTCTGAAAAGTAAAGCTTCCATTAACATTTATATTCAGAACCAATCTCTTTAAAGCATCCTTCATCAATATATTCACACTATCTCAGGCATTAATGCACATTGGAAAGTCCATAAGTTCGTTGGAGAGTTCATAAGAAATTACTTATTTCCTCAGGAAATAGTTCTGGTAGAACTTGGATGACATGATATGAGGCCTATTATTTTTAAATAGACAAGTGAATAATAGTGATAATAGCAATAATGACTGTGATAATTAATCTTATTTATATAGTGTTTTAAGTTTTGCAATGTGCTTTACATACATCATGTAATCCTTAAAACAACCCTGTGGGGAAGTTCTACCCCTTATCTTAATTTTATAGACGGGATTAGAAGGGGATTTGAATCTTGTTCAGAGTCTGTTGTGAATTTGATATACCTTATATAAGAGTTGGAAAACACCTTAGTTGTGATATAGCTATCTTAAAAATTCATATAGTACACCTGTATTTACAGCTGAATAAGATAAGACTTAGTCATAATAATTTACTAAAGCTGATTTGGAACAATTAGGTGACGCTTTGCACATAGTCAACACTTAGTAAGTGCTTGTTGACCGCTAACTGCTTAGAACAGTGGTGTCAAATGAAATATTTATGAGAGCCAGATTTGTGACAAATCTAGTTAGAGCTATGTGAATGGCATCTTCTCAACTTTATCCTTTCTTAAAATTTGACTTTCACTTCAACTTTTGTGTGAACCAATGTATGATCTTATAGCACACCAACAACATCAGATACTTAAAAGAACTGGTTTTTCCCCTTTCCATTAACACATACCTAATTTGATGTTTATGGTGTTATTAGTGATTACAATAAATGTTTAACACAGAAAATAAAAGACAATAAAACAGAATGGATAGTGAGGGAGCTGGCTTTTAATCATAAATACCGGATTCTAAATCTCACCTCTGCCACATACTGACTGTATTACCTTAGGCTAATCACTCAACAACTCTGTAAGACTGCTAATGTGTTATTGATGATGATGATGATGATGATGACGATGATGATGATAATGAAAATGAAGCTCTCACTTGTAGCTCCCTGCAATGATGAAATTGTAAGTCTGGCCCAAAAACATAATATCTCAAAACAATTATGATTAATGTTTATAGTTCTTGTTGCTGACAATGGCCAATGTTATTCATTTCCCTTTTTGAAGTAAATACTCTTGATGAACAGGCATATCGCTTACAAGTAACCTATTAGCCTTTTTAAAAACTTTGTTTATTTAAATCAGAACAATATTTTTCATCACAGTTTTCACCATCTTTACTATATCCACTTTCTCATTAAAATAATCAAGCGCCAAAGGACAATGGACCTATTTTGTATGGTATTGTCAGATTCTTCAAAGAATTTCTCAACTTCTTCTTTCTCTGAATCCCATGGACCAAATTCATAGATATTTTCTTTAGGATATCAAATAATTCCATCAAGATGACTATCTTTGGATAAGCAACTTAAGTAGACAATAAACCACGTGCATAATTGAAAAATTTAAAGAAAACCTGCTTTACGACACTTCTAACTTGGGTAGAGTTTTCATGGATATGAAGCTTCTCTCTATAACAAAAGTTCTTGAATTCTAATATTGTTCAAGTGAAGTTATATGCCTATGGCTCATTGATGTGATTTCAGAAGCAAAATAAGATCATGGAATTTACAGTTAAAATCACACTAAAGATCACTTAGAAAATATATCCTAATACCTCTGGAGAATATTTGGAGACATATTTCTGGTTATAAGATCAATCACCATAAAAAGTTAGGTTTCTCTATTTGTGGTGAGCTGGGTTATTTAACAAATGGTCAGGTAAGATACTTGAGCCAGAGAGAATCCAGCCCAACAATAGCTAGTAAGCAAAGGTAATATTCTTGAAGATGAAGTAGGAGCCCTGTACAAAAGTCATATTTAGGAAGTATCTGGTCACTAAACAGTATATTTTAAAGCATGGATACTGTACACTGATACAGTATACTGTCCTGGAAATCAGGAAAACTGTGCTCTAAATCTGTCTCTATCACTGTTACTGTGGACAAAGAACTTCACTAGTCTGGGGCTTAATTTCTTCACCAGTTTAATAAAAAAGAAAAAGGAAAGGATAACTCCCCCAAGAATCCTTCTAATATTCTGTAATCCCAAAATTTACAATGCGTGCCAAACAGGGGGAAGAGATGGAATGGAGAATTGTTTAGACATGTCTGGGAGAAGGAGTGGGATGTTTATGATATTGTTTCTGATCTAATTTAAATTAACCAAAATAGACTCATGAAGAATCCAGCTCTGGATCACTGAGAAGATATATCTAGCAGTGCCAAGCTACCTCTTAGTTACAGAATATGTAGCTATGTATACTTCTAAAACTACAGGGATTCCTTGGGCAGAATTTAGTTATCTAGTCACATCTTAAATGTAACACATTAATATCCTGTTGTGCATTATTTAATTGGTATTTTTCAACATCTTTGGTTTCTTTTTATCAAGTCTTTAATCATCCATTATTTATGGAATTATGAATAAGATACACTTTAATTCCGTAGTAAAGAAAACATTTTTCTTGCTATAAAATGTAGTCAAAACAAATTACTGTATTACTTATAAAGTGTGAATTTTTATTATAAAAGTCCCCAGCATACAAACTATGAAATTTTCTTTTGTTTCATTTTAAAGTGAGTAATTTTCCAAGAGTCAAAAGAAAGTAGGGTAACAAGAAAAAACTTAAAACTATATAATCTCAATACAAAAGAAAATATGCAATTTCCCACCATCTGGTCAGTGTTATTAAAATGGACCACACGGGACTATGGACAGCTCTAGTGGAATGAAACAACTTACTGTACAGTAGTCAGTATAGTCCAAGTATTCCCAAGAATGAGTCTAGACAGTCTCTTCTTCAATTTCACACACCTAGTATAACTTTGGCCCCTTATTATACATTACGTTTAAGTTAAAAAAATACATTATTGTTTTCTCCATGCTTTACAGTCAATGTTTGGTCAAAATATGAGAGTTTTTGGGCTGTTCTGTCATAACTAAGTAACCTTAATCACAGCCAAGTCATACCTTTTGAGAGTCTGATAGGACAATTTTAAAAAAAATGTTGAAGGTGAAAGTCCAAATTCTTTACTGAAAAAAGATTATGTCAGTGCAATAACCAATAGTTTTCTATATTGAAAGATAAATGGGACCTTCCTATCCTGCCCCTGCTTTTAACACTAAGAGATGAGAAGTGGAAAACATCCAGTTTAATTCCATTCAGTTAACTAAGTATGCATTTATTAAGTGCTGTGAATACAAAAATTAAAGCTCCCTGCCCTCAAGAACTTTCATTCTATTGTGAGGGAGGGCAACATGTACACAGAAAATTCAATTCATAATACTTTCCCAAATGGTGGTAATTTTGATTTATCACCAGTTACCTTGTGTCAACCAGGAACTCTTCGTAACCCCTTTTTCTCTCTCTTCAGCCACACATTGCTGCCTAATTCCTTGAAGTACTCACTGTGCCTGAACTCATTCTCATGATTATCAAATTCCCACCCAGTCATTTTCTACCCATCCCAGTGATTCTGAGCCCTGTGGCTGTCAGTGTGTTATATTCCTAACTCCCTTATCCTAGTCCCCTTCAACTCATCCATAATAATTTCCCATTTCAAAGCCATTTTTCTCTTCCATTAAGCTCTCTGGAATACCTGCTCCATAGATAATAAACTTACTTTCATCTTTACCTTTTCCCTTCCTACTCCTTTCATTTTCAGTCTCTAACCTGACTCTCTTCAGAAGACATAGTTTCCCTGGTCACCTTCTTTAGCAGTGGTTTCACTTTTACATACCAACCCCACTTCCTGTTGTTTGGGTGTCATAGAGTGAATGCATCAGGTCTATTTTACTTGAAGAACCCATTATCTCTGACCTATGCTATCCCCAAGTAAGCACAGGAGTCAACTCATTGCTATCTCTGTTATTTTTCTACCTGCCAAAATTCTCCTTAATTTTCTACAAATCCTTAAATATCAGGTCCCAAAAAAGGAGGAAAAATAAAGAAGGATTTTTTTTGGCCCTATAAGTCTACTGAGTGTTAATAATAGTATATATTATGAAGCAAGATAAAGCGATGATTTTACAGATGAAGATTATAACAGTTTCAAATATTCCTAAACTCATTGAAGTTAATCCCAATCCTCAGCTCTAGCTAAACTTACTCTTAGCAGTCTAATAAATCTTTCTGCCCAATGTTTACCTTATTATTTTTGTTCATATTCATGTGCTAAATCTTCAACTGGTGAGGCATTCCATTCTATTTTTTCCCCATGTTTTTCTTTTCTTTTCTTTCTTTTTTCTTATTCAATTGGGGTTAAGTGACTTGCCCAGTGTCACACAGGTAGTAAGTGTCAAGTGTTTGATCTGAGGCCAGATTTGAACTCAAGTCCTCGTGACTTCAGGTTCTATCCACTGTACCACCTAGCTCCTCCCCCCTTTTTCATGTTTTGTTTTTCTGTTCCTCATTTATTGCACAAATTAGTCTGTTTAAGTAAATGTATTTCACTTATAGCACTCCATTTCCTACCTGGTTCAGTTTATTCTCATTGTACTCTGATCCTTATCTATGGTTTATGAAATTAACTGCTCCCTTAACTCTATACCCCAGCTCCCAAAGAAAAGGGGATATACTATATCTGGGCTCCAAAACTGGCTTTGCCAAGGATCAATATTCCAGTGCATTCTCACTTTTTATCTGAATCTCTCTACTGTGTGATTCCTGGAAGGTGTTCTCTCTCATGTCTTGATCCTTAGCTATCAGTTCTGGCTGGTCCCTGAATTGTGCTGACCTGAAAGTTTTCAGCCCATTCATCACTCTCTTTCCCCTAGATAATACAGGTTTGAATAACTGCTCCTTCTTGACTTACTGTCCATTTGAGATCTCAATGTTCCTAAATTGGACATTCCTTTTAAATCTACTGTATTGGGTGATCATTAATGTCCAGTCAAGAAAATACCCTTTGCATACCCTTTGACCCAGCAATAGCACTTCTGGGGCTATATCCCAAAAAGATCATACAAATGGGAAAAGGACCCACATGTACAAAAACGTTCATAGCAGCTCTTTTTGTGGTGGCAAAGAATTGGAAATTGAGAGGATGCCCATCAATTGGGGAATGGCTGAGCAAGTTGTGGCATGTGAATGTAATGGAATACTATTGTGCTACAATAATGATGAACAGGCTGACTTCAGAAACACCTGGAAAGACTTGTATGGTCTGATTCTGAGTGAAATGAGCAGAACCAAGAGAACGTTGTATACAATAACAGCCACATTGTGCTATGACCAAAATTGATAAACTTAACCCTTCCCAGAAATACAAGGATCTAAGACATCTCCAGAGGCCTCATGATGGAAAATGCTATCCACATCCAAAGAAAGAACTATGAAAGTTGAATTGCTATTTTTTTTCTCTTCTGTTGAGTTTAGTTTCCTCTTTCTGATGGTTCCTCCTACTGGTTTAATTTTTACTTACAACATCACTAATGTGAAATACATTTAATAGGAATGTAAATGTATAGCCTATATCAGATTGTGCACCATCTTGGGGAGGGTGGTGGGGTGGAAGGGTGAGAAAAGTTTTAAACTCGAAAGCATATGGAAATGATTATTGATAAATCAAAAAAATTAATAAAATTTTAAAACATTTTGAATAGTCCCTCTATGACAAATTTATAGAAGAACATGGACAAAAATCACAGGATGGGAAGATTATGATCCACATCATTGGGAAGGAAGGTCCAACTTGATGAGATCACAGACCCATTAGAGATTTAAAGTACTACTTCTGTTAATATCGTAGACACACCCAAGGGACAGTAGAGATTTGGATGCCTTTTCCACTTCCCTATATCTAGAGTTCAGGCATTGACCCTACTTGGTTCTTTTCCTATAAGTGTGAATCCTGATAATATATGTTGTCAGGTTAGTTAAAAGACAAGTCACAAGTGTACACTGTTAGCAATATATTCACATCAAAAAACATTACAAAGGAGAATAATTTTTAATCAGTCGTGTTGAAATCATGAATGCCCTTTGTGATATATTGAGTGCTTATTTTGTACAAGGCACAGAGTTAATACTTTGAGAGACAGACCAATAGAATAATGCTAGTATTTGAAAAAGCATTTATTAAGGATTTACACAGTGAATACAATTCTGGACCCAGAGTCAGAAAGACTTGTATTTACATCCAGTTAGAGACAGTTTTTTTCCAATATATTTAATTATTTTTTGTTTTCAACATTCACTTCCACAAGATTGTGAGGTCCAAATTTTCTCCCTATCCCTCATAAGTCATTAGCTTTCATTTTCTCCCTTTTAATTTTTAAGAAATTCATTTCCTCCGTGGGCTTTTGCCTCCTTTTTCATTTGGCTAATTCTGCTTTTTAACACATTTTTCTCCTCAGCTTTTTGGACCTCTTTTGCCAGTTGGGCTAATCAGTTTTTTAAGGTGCTAGTTTCTTCAGTATTTTTTGGGTCTCTTTTAGCAAAGTGCTGACTTGTTTTTCATGATTTTCTTGTATCACTGTCATTTTTCTTCCCAATTTTTCCTCTACTTCTCTTACTTGCTTTTCAAAATGTCTGTTTAGCTCTTCCATGGCCTGAGACAAATTCACATTTTTCTTGGGGGTTTTGGATGTAGGAGCTTTGACTTTGTCATCTTCTTCTGGTTATATGTTTTGATCTTCCTTGTCACCAAAGTAAGATTCTATTGTTTAAGTTTTTTTTTTCCCATTGTTTGCTCATCTTCCCAGCCAGTTACTTGACTTTTAAACTCTTTGTTAAGTTAGGCTCTTCTTCCAGTGTGGAGGGTGTACTGTCCCAAGCTTCAGGGGTTTTGTGCAGCTGTTTTCAGAGATACTTCCAGGGACTTATTGGTTTTCAGTTCTTCCAAGGTGGTATGATCTAAGGAGAGGTGTTTACTTCTCTCCTGTCATGTGCTCTGGTCTGTGAGTGAACACAAGCACTCTTTTCTGTCCTGGAAATGAGAGGAGAGAGAGGTTTCTTTCTCCATTGCTACCAAAAGCTCTGCTATGCCTGTGCTCCTCCTTGCCCCAGAACTGCCACCCAAGACAGATCCAAGTATGGGTAAAACAATGCTGCTTCAGAACCAGCAAAGAGATCCCTGCTATCCCCCTTTTATAAGTCACTATACCCCCACCACACTATCTATGGGCTGAGAGCTCCAGCAGCAGCCACTGCAGGTATGGCTGCCACCCCAGTGCTTTGCTAGCACCAGGTCTGAACCATGCTCCTCTAACCCAGGTCTCATAGATCTTTCCCACTGACATTCCAAGTTATATTTGGTGTTTGTGGGTTGAGAAGTCTGGAAACTGACACAGCTACCAGTGATTTAGTCCCCTGAGGCCTGCTCCAGGATTTGCTGGGCCCCATTCTTTGCCTGTGCAGCCCACACTAAACTGTGATTCTCTCCCAGCCTGGCACAATGGATCCATCCAGGTTGTCTTGGGCTAGAAATTTGTTTCACTTTGTCTTTTTGTGGGTTCTGCTGCTCTAGAATTTGCTTAGAGTCATTTTTTTACAAGTGTATGAATGAGGGCACAGTATTGGAAAATGTGAAGAAGAAATAAGATAGGTAGGATGAAAATTATGAAAGAGCAGTGGCAGGAAAACTAAAACTGATGGTGATGATCAACCAAATCATGACAATTTTGAAATCCTCACCACTAAAGACAAAGGAGGTTTAGTGAATTTTAGTATTGATAGCCACAACTTTTGTCAATGATGGTTGAGATTTGATAAGTATTACATGTGTCCACAACTAGTGGATCATGTATATTTGGAGGATTATTAAAATCTTAAAGATCTTTAAAATTACAATATTTCATTTGATTTTTCACACAATGACCAAACCACAGAATGTCTGAGTTGGAAGGGATGTCATAAGCCATTTATTCTAACAACTACTACAGCATCATCAGTGAGAGAATTAGAAGTGCAATTGCTGAATCAAAGGGTATGCAGAGTTTGGTTGTCCTTTGGGGAGAGTTCCAAATTATTCAACAGAATGGATGGATCAGTTCATAACTCCACCAACAGTACATTAGTGCCCCAATCTTCCCACATTCTCTCCTTTTTGTTATGTTGGCTAATCAGATAGCTGTGAGGGAGTACCTCATAGCTGTTTTAATCTGCATTTCTCTAACCAAAAGTGATTTAGAGCAATTCTTCACATGCCTATAGATATCTTTGATTTTTTTCATCTGAAGATTGCTTGTTCATATCCTTTGACCATTTATCAGTTGGGGAAAGCTTGTATTCTTACAAATTTGACTCAGTTCTCTACATATTTTAGAAATGAGGGCTTTATTAGAGATATTCAGTGTAAAGATTGTTTCCCCTCTTTCTCCCTTCCTTCTAATCTTAGTTGCATTGGTTTTGTTGGTGAAGAAGCTTTTTAATTTAATATAATCAAAATAATCTATCTCTATCTCGTGTTTGGTCATACATTCTTCTGTTCTCCATATATCTCATGGATAAGCTATTCTTTCCTCTTCTAATCTGCTTATGTCTTTTCTACCTTTTCTGATATTCTATTCAACTTCTTATTTTCTTATTTATTTTTGGTTGGATTCATCAAATTCTGAGAGGGGACAGTTGAGGTCCCCCCCCCCAAATAGTTTTGTGGTCTATTTGTTCCTGTAACTCATTTAACTTCTCTTTTAAAAATTTGGATGCTATACTACTTGGTGCATATATGCTTATGTTGATTCTTCTTCATTGTCTATGGTATCTTTTAGCAAGACATAGCTTCCTTCCTTATCTCATTTAATTAGGTCTATTTTTGATTTTGCTTTATCTGAGATCAGGATTGCTACCCCTGCTTTTTTTTAAAATTTAGCTAAATCATAACAGATTCTACTCCAGACCCTTACCTTTATTATGTGTGTGTCTCTCTGCTTCAAGAGTGTGTAATGTATTGTAGCACACTGTTTTTTGATCTATTCCACTATCTAATTCCATTTTATGGAAGAGTTCATCCCATTCACAGCTGTGATTATTAGCTATGTATTTCCCTCCATTTTATTTTTCCTCCTGTTCATCTCTCTCTCTCTCTCTCTCTGTCTCTGTCTCTCTCTCTCTCTCTCTCTCTCTCTCTCTCTCTCTCTCTCTCTCTCTCTCTCTCCTTTCATCCTTTCACCCTTTCCCTTTTGACAGTATTTTGCTTCTGTCTACTGCCTCCCCTCCTCTGCCCTTTCTTCTTTGAGCTCCTCCACCCCCATTTACTCAATCTTCTCCCCTATCACTTTCCTTTCAGGTAAGATAGATTTCTATATTCAACTGATTATGTATATTATTCTTTCTTTGAGAAAATACTGATGAGATTAAGGTTCAAGTGATGCTCATTGCCTACCCTCCCATATTCCCCACCACTGCTATAGTTTTTTCACCTCTTCGTGTGAAATAATTCACCCCATTATATCTCTTCTTTATTTCTTCAACCAGTGTACTCTTCTTTTTCCTCCCTTAAGCATTTATATATCATTCTTTATATTCAACTTACACAGGTACCCTCTGTCTGCATATTCCTTCTAGATTTACTATCTATGGTACAATTTTTAAGAATTACAAGTATCATCTACCCATGTAGGGATGTAAATAGTTCAGCTCCACTAAATACCTTAAGTCTTCCTTTCTCTTTTTACTGTTTTAGGCTTCTCCTGGGTCTTCATATAGGAAATCAATTTTTCTGGTAAATTTATTTTCCTTAAGAAGGTTTGAAATACTTCTATTTTATCGAATGAGAATTTTCTCCTTGAAGTATTATGCTTAATTTCACCAGGTAGGTGATTCTTGGTTGTAGTCCTCACTCCTTTGCCTTCTGGAATATCATGTTGCATGATCTCTGATCCTTTAAGATTATAATTGCTAAGTATTGTGTAATCCTGCTTTTGAGTATCTGATATTTGAATTATTTCTTTCTGGCCACTTGCAATATTCTTTTTTTTTTTCTTGACTTGATAGTTTTGAAATTTAGATGTAATGTTCCTTGGAGTTTTTGTTTTGGGATTTCTTTCCTGAAGTCGTGTGATTCTTCCAAAGTCTATTTTGCCATCTCACTCCAGGATATCATGGCAGTTTTCCTTGATGATTTCTTGAAAGATGCTGTCGAGGTCCTCCTTTTATGGCTTTCAGGTAGTCCAATGATTCTTACATTGTCTCTCTTGAACCTGTTTTCCAGGTCAGTTGTTTTTCACATGAGGTATTTTATAGTTTCTTCTATTTTTTCATTCTTTTGAATTTGTTTGATTGATTCTTCATGTTTTATAGAGTCATTAGCTTCAACTTGCCCAATTATAACTTTTAAGGAGTCATTTTCCTCGGTTACATTTTGTACTTTCTTTTCCATTTGACCAATTGTACTTTTTAAAAGAATTTTTTCTTCAGCGGACCTTATATCTGCTTTTCCATTTGTCCGATTCTACTTTTTAAGCAGTTGTTTTCCTCTTCTGAGCTGCTGACTTTTTTATCATAATTCTCTTACATAACTCTCATTTCTTTTTCCAATTTTTCTTCTACCTCTCTTTTCTGGTTTTTAACCTCCTTTTTGGGCTCTTCCAATGAGTTATTTTTTGGGCTTCATACTGCTTCCCATTTTTCTCTGGGGTTTTGCTCATCCATGTTTTGACACTGTTGTCATCTTCTGAGCTTGTGTCTTGATCTTTCCTGTTACCATAATAACTTTCTATGGTCGGATTCTTTTTTGTTGTTTTTTTGTCCATCTTTTTTTTGTCCTTTTTTCTTTCTCTTAAATGTGAACTCTGCTCCATGGTGGAAGGGGCAGTGTCTCAGGCTTCTTGTGCCAGTGGTTGTAGGCCCTGACTGTTTAAGTGGTGCTACACTGATGTTGCCCTGAGGCCCACAGGGGATCCTTGTGTCTAGTGCTATGTTGAGGGGTGGGTGGGTGGTGTCTGGTTCTACTGATGGCCATAGGGATCTGGCTACTTACCTGGTACTAAGCCAAAGACCCAGTGCTGGTGTCTGGCATGTGCTGAGCCACATGGCATGTTTCCACGTTTCCCTGGGGCTACACTGGAGCAGGTGGAGGTCTGGCTATCTGTTTGCCCAGGGCAATGCTGAAGCTTATGGTGACTGCCTGTTTGCTTAGGCAACTACAGATTTGGTGTCTACCTATTTGCCTGGGGCTATGCTGAAGTATGTGGGGGTGTGATCACAGGAAGTTGCCTCTTTGCCTAGGGCACATGGTGGTTCTCTGAGCTGGAGTCTGTCCATACCCCTGGTTATTCTGAGGCACTTGGAGGGGTCATGGTATTAGCATTTGCCTTCTTCAGCCTACTGGAGCTTAGGATCTTTTGTTGTTTTGCTGAGGTGAGGCTTGCTGCTGACTTGCTGGGATGCTTCAAGTACTGGATTAAGCTCCCTTTCTACTCCAATGAGGTAGCCCTTTCCTGCCAATCTTCTAGGTTTATTGTGCTAAAAAGATTGTTTCACCCCATCTTTTTCTGGTTCTGCTTTTTCAGGATTTGTTTTGGAGTGGTATTTTATGTTCTTTGGAAATTAATATTGGAGCGATAACAATTTATGCTTACTCCACCATCTTTGCTCTCAGAAGTCCCAAAGAACATAATTGATCACAAAAGACAATTTAGAAGGATTAGCACATTTCTTTTTAAAATTCAAGAACAAAATCACCCTGTAGAATATTCACAGAAAATTTTGTATCTATGTTTTATCTATATAAAACAATAGTCTAATATCTTATATAGAAAAGAAATTACACAAATTACAAGTGTCATTCCTAATAGATAATTGTTAAACATGGTATTTTTTTCAGAATAAATATAATCCATAATCATAATATCATTCAAAATTCTGAATAATCAGATAAATGCAAGTTACAAGGAACTCTCAGTTCCCACTTGGCAGCTAGTAAAGATGATAACAGATAGAAATCTTCAGTGCTAGAGGTATATGTGAAGACAAGCACAGTACTAAAGGTTCAGAAGAACTGAATATGTCTTAACATTCTGGAAAACAAATTCAATTATGTTACAAGTATTTCTAACCTTTTCATATATATTTAACCAGTTGTATTATTACTGGGCACATCTCCTTTGGAATTCAAAGACACAGAGAAAGGTCACAAAAATACCAATGTATTTATAGCAATTTTTTTTAGTATCAGGAAATTTGAATCAGTGAGGCAGACCAACAATTGGAGATTGGCTAAATGCTGTGAAATATTGAAATGTAGGAGAAAATGTTCATGTCAGATGAAACTATTAATATTAGAGTACAGAATATTCTGATTTGTATCAATAGATTTAGAGTTGAGTAAAAAGAATATATAAAATAACAAATAATATAGGGGAAAATAATACCAAATGATCATTAATACTTACATCACTGAAATGACCTATATTCTTCAATGATTTGGGGATCTTCTTGTTAGGAAAGTGGTGGCTAAGATAATAAGAATAAGGCATGAGTGTAGGTTGAGTAGGCAAATGGCAGCACTGCAAAAATAATTTAAATTAAAAAAAAGAAAATATTTTAATGAACAGTTTCAGTATATCTCAGTGATAAAGGCAATCAGCATAAACAAAATCCCATTAATCAGCAGCTTCTAAGGCTGTATGTAAAAGTTCATCTTTTGCAATATCTTAATTAATGATTATGCTGAAGGTATTAATAATACTAATCTCATTTATTTTTTTTTCTTTTTGCTGCTTCTTTTTTTACATTTGGATAATTTAAAAAAAGATATTTTAGTTACGTTGTCCTGTTAATTACAGATTCAGAACCAACAACATTTAGACAGTCAGAAGTTGAAAAAAGGAGTCCCTCCATCTTTCCCTGTATGGGTGTCTCTGACAGTTACTCGCTGAGATTGATCTGTGCATTTGGGACAGCAAAATGGATGCTTGTCCTCCCTGGACACACGTGCTGTTGCATCTGATGGATAACTGACATAAGGTGTAAGTTAAGCTACTCTCAAAACTGTCAAACTTAATTCACATCAGCTTCTTCCCTTAATTTTCCTTTGAGGAGTCATAACAATCAGGATCTAACAATTTTTAATTAGGGTAAATATTCATCCCAAATTTTGAGCTTCATTCATTTTATTTACTAATAGAAACAACATAGATTATTCATGGAAAACATATGATGAAAAAAGTGTGAAAACTAGGTGCATTGTTTTCAGAATCAGGAATTTAGTGCTGGAGAATAAAAAGTGGAGACTTAATAAGCTCACTCTTGCTACAAACTAATCTGCTATGAGAAGACAGTGGCAAACACTATTTTCTTTGGCTTTTTATGTTCTACTGCAAATCTTGAATGCCATGTAATTATTCATTTTAAATCAATAGAATATGATATATTGCATGCTCTTATTCTCCATCAGTGAGCTCATTTAGTAGAATGAATAAGAATGACAACAAACTGAAGCAGGAACATTGTGAAAATATCACCTGATGTAATGAAGGTTTAATTAGGTCCAAAAGAATGGAAAAAAATAAGTTTTATTGTCCTCAGAGGTATTGAGAAATTACAAAACCATTGCAATTATGTATTGGTATACATGAATGTGTATATATCTACACACATTATGTGTACATGTGTATATATGCAGTAGTCTATATATATACAGTTTGGTATATATGTACTACTCTATATGTTTTACAGTGTATACATGTGTGTCTTTATACATAATATATGTGTCTATGTTTGTACACAGATGCACATCCAATGTACTTTGGAACTTCTTTATGGTCTCAGTAATGAGTGGATATCAGTGGAGTACATAAGTTGTCCATTGGTTAGCCCTTGCTCTTATTATATGACTGCGCCCTTTTTTCTTCTTATAATTTTTTTTTCTAATGGAATTTATTATACCACTTCTTCATTACTCGCTTTGTGTTATGGCCTATTTCTACAAACCAAGAATATTTCCATTTTTCTTTGGGTGATATTCAGCTTTGATTTTTCAGCAACTGTAGTATTCCATGACTCACATATATAAACATTATTCATATTGTTGATTTTATTTTCACTGGAAATCATCAATGTGCATTTTTGGACATTAACGTTGGTGTTAAATGTCAATTTTAGAATTCGAAACAAAATGCGTTCTACATTATACTAATATCTAAGTAGGAAATTCTTGTTCTCAAGTAACTTGCTGTATTTTATTGGTATTCTGTTTTTAAGAAAAATTAAGCATCAGTTTAAGGAAGATTCCATTCCTTACTGAGAATCAAGTTTCAGCTAAGCTATGCATATCCTTGAGTACACACAAAATAATGCTAGTGTAGATAGCTTCTATTTGTACAGCCTGTTTAGAAATAAACAAAGTTAGCCTTTGGCAAAATTATGAAGTGGATTCAGTTTGTTTCAAATATCCCAGCATATAATTCATCTGGAAGAACAAAAAGTCCAGAATCAAGAGAATTAATGAAAAGAAATGCTAGAGAAAGTAGCCTAGTCATATCAGATTTAAAACTGTGTTATAGAGAAGCAGTCATCAAAACTACTTTGTACTGGATAAGAAATAGACCAGGGAATCAGTGGAATAGACTAGGTACACAAGACACAGTACTAAGTGACTACAGTAATCTCCTGTTTGATAAATCCAAAGACTCTAGCTTCCGGGATAAAGAAAATAGGATGGCAGAAACTAGGCATAGACCAACACCTTACCCTGTATAACAAGATTAAGTCAAAATGGGTACACAATTTAGATATAAAAGGTGACACTATATGAAAATTAGGAGAGCACTGAATAGTTTACCTATCAAATCTCTGGAGAATGGAAGAATTTTGACCAAGCAAGAGATATCGAACACTATGAAATGCAAAATAGATTATTTTGATTACATTAAATTGAAAAGGTTTGTGTGAACAAAGACAATGCAATGAAGAGTAGAAAGGAAGTGTAAAGATGGAAAACAATTTTTACAGCCACTGTTTCTGATAAAGCCCTCATTTCTAAAATATATAGAGAACTGAGCAAAATTTATATGAATACAAGTCACTCCCCAATTGATGAGTAGTTAAACGACAAAAAAAAAAAAAGTAAGATCCCATCCCTAATTGATAAATGGTCAAAGAAATGAGCAGGTAGTGTTCAGACAAAGTAATCAAAGCTATCCATAGTCATATGGAAAAAAAATGCTCTAAATCACTATTGATTAAAGAAATACAAATAAAAACAATTCTGAGCCACCCCTCCACTCTTATAAGATTGGCCAAGATGACAGAAAATGAAAATGACAAATGTTGGTAGGAGTATAGGAAAATTGAAACACTAATGTATTGTTGATGGAATGGTGACTTTGGAACAGTTTATAAAACTGTTATAAAATCATAGAAAACCCTTTTATCTATCAATTTCATTAGTAAGTCTTGATCCCAAAGTGATTAAAAGATGAAAAAGACCTATGTATAAAAAATATTTATAACAGCTCTTTTAGTGGTAGCAAAGAATTGGAAATTAAGGTGATGCCCACCATTTGCAGAGGGCTGAACAAATTGTGGTGTATGATTGTGGTGGAATACTATCATGCAATAAGAAACAACAAGCAGAATGCTTTCCAAAAAACCTGGAAAAACATATTAATTGATACAAAATGAAACAAACAGAACCAGGCAAACTTCGTACATTGTAACAGCAAAATTACATGATGCTCAACTGTCCATATCTTAGCTATTGTCAGCAATAAATTGATCTAAGACAATTTTGAAGGTCTTGTAATGAAAAATGCTATTCACCTCCAGAGAAAGAACTGATGGCTTAAATGCTGATTGAAGCACACTTTTAAAACAACTTGCTTCATTTTTTTTTTTGGTTTGTGTTTTGCAATATGATTAATATGAAAATATTTTTTGAGTGACTGCACAAGAATAAATTACATCAATTTGCTTACCTTGTCAATGAAGCTGTACAGAAGACAGGATAAAAGAGAATTTGGAAATCAAATTTTTAATTAATGTTAAAAATGTTTTTAAATGTATTTAGGTAAAATACGAAGTATTTAATGAATAAAAAAAATTAAATGTAGCATGTTATTCTGGAAGCATGATCTCTAAATTCTTTCAGACAAGGCCTTGTATTAGCACTCTCCTCCCATTCATCGTCCACTTAAAACATATATATTTTTCTTTGATAATATTAAATTTTTATTCTCAAGCTTGTTTTAAAAGTTAGGATTCTTGTATTTTAATTGAAAGCCATATATTTCATCATTTTCTTCTAACTTTGCACCAGTAGTAATCTTTGCTCTAACAAGTTGATAGTTTGACGTACACAGACAGGTGATTCAGGCATGACTACGTTAAATATCACCAATTTCTCTTTTAGTGACGTTATTCTGTGCTTGCCATATCCAACTTCTTTTTATTATTCTTTTTAGCTAAAAAAACCTTTATGATATAAAATGAGATTTCTATATAATCTCCAATTGCTTAGACTGCCTTATTTTGATCATCTTCACATTCCAACTTTTCATTTTTGCCTTTTTGTCATCTACATGCCCTTTCCATTAATTTCCCTAAATATGAAAGTTTGTATTAATTTAGTTAGGATATCCTTAACAAGTTTTTCAAAAAAGTGCTCTACCCCTTTAAACTTTGTACTAAGTGTTGACACATGACATGCAATTATTTGTACAGTTGTATTTTTAAAAAAAATGAACACTGAAACAAAAAATGGCCATTTATCGTGTTGCTTGTTACCTTTGGATAAATGATGAAACTAATTCTTCCAATCCTTTCACTTTCACCTTCATGAAAAACCTATGAACTATCCTTCCATTTAGCATTTCACTTATTTCTTCTATGTATTTATGCATGCTTATGTATCTATATACATATGTACATATATACACACATACATGTGAGTATATATAGAGAGAGCTATGTTATCTGCCTGTCACAAGAATATTAATATTAATATGATTCAGTTCATTCTCATTTTTGGAGCAACAAAGTCTAATTAAAATTTGTAGGTAGTAAAAAAATTGCATCATTTTTAACATTTTCTGTCTTCTTTTATTTTCTAGTCTTCCACAATCACTATAGAGGTAGAAGGGAAGGGGGTTATATAGGATTGAGAATATTGTTGTATATTTATTTGTTTCATGTGTTGTCATAGACAAATACTTCATTTGCATTAGACTGACCCATGGGTGCCGTCTCTCTCTACTTAGCTAGGTTGACTCTCATAAAGAACACTCTGTTTTGAAATTGTTGAATGTACCAAAGCTTGCATAGTTTTTGAGGCCTCAAGGTAGCCTTCATTTACTGAGGAAACATTATAGTAGTACTTTTTTGAAGACCACAAGTCCTGAGCTACAGCTTCCTCATCTGAAAAATGAGGATAGTAACACCTATAGCAGTTTTTTTCTATTATAAAAGAAATCAATAAATCTTAAAAGGTCACAAAAATACAAATTATTAAATAATCTCATTTTTACTTTTCATCTGAAGACATTGGATTTTGGCTTTTATGTGATTACAACAACTCTCTTAATAATTCTTTAGTAAGTCCTAGGAAATTATGAACTGGGAATCTTAAAGAAGCACATTTTTTTTTCATCCTTAAGAATTACGTTATTTGAAAAAAATAATCCTTTGACTCTACAACCAACTCCTCCTCACCCCAGGACCGCCACCCAGAATTGTGACCCAGATCCAAGCATGGACAAAGCAAGAGAATCCTGCACCAGCAGAGAGATCCCTGCAATCCCCCTCTGATCAGCCACTTGATTCCCCTTCAGTCTGTTGGTGGGAATCTCAGGACACAGCCACCACCCCAGGGCCAAGCTAAAGAACTGTAGCTGACACCCCATGCTCCTCTCTCACCACCTCAGATACAAACTTTTCCCACTGACCTTCTAAGTTATCTTTGGCATTCATGGGTTGAGAAGTCTGGAAACCGCCACAGCTATCCTTGATTCAGCCTTCTGAGGCCTGCTCCAGGTTTGCTGCGCCTGTGCTCCTACGCCAAACTGCTGTCCTCTCACCACCTGGTGCAATATACCTTTCCAATCAACCATCCAGTTTGCCTCTGGTTGGAAATTTGTTTCACTGTCTTTTTGTGGATTCTGCTGCTTTAGAATTTGTTTAGAGGCATTTTTTACAGGTATTTGGAGGGGTTTGGGGGAGAGTTCAAGTAAGTCACTGCTTTTATTCTGCCATCTTGGTTCTGCCCCTTTCTTCAATTATTTAAAACATTGCTCTGAAGAGTTCATAGAATTAACTAGCCTGATAAAAGGGTCTATTATGCAGACAAGGCTAAGAACTGCTATTCTAGATGAAGCAACTTTCCTAAGGTCATATAGCTAATAAAGAGAAGTACTAGGATTCAAACCTAGCTTCTCTGACTCCAAATCCACAATTATCTCCATGACACTTTCAACACAGTGAAATTATAGATACTTATTTTACTTCCTATTTCTACTTCATAAATTGTCAATTTGAGTGCTCACTATGTTTATGGATTTTGATTCTGCTTACTCACAATTAAAAGTCAAATATTTTTAACTCAAATGGTCTACAGCAACACTAGACAGTTTCTGATTAAGATAGTCCAACTCTTATGAAACAATTATGAGGAAAAATATTTAAATTAGGAGAGAATTCAGACAAACTCCAGAAAAAAAAATTACAGGATGCACAGTTATTAGCCACAGAGTTTAGATAACTATGTTTGAAAAATGTTAAGTACTAAAGTAAATCAATCAGAGAAAGAGACTGTTTCCCACAATTTTACAGATAAATTAAAATGAAAGAAAATTAGTTTATGAGTGAAATCTTGCAAAGTTCAATAGCCAATGAAGCCAACATTTATTGAGCACTTACTATGTATAAAGCACCATGGTTGGAACCAGGGATACAAAGATTAAAACAAAACATAGTCCCTTTCCTCAAAGAGTTTATATACAAATGGGATAAAAAAAAAATGCAACATCTATGAAAGAACATACATATGCATGTATACATGTGTACATATATACATATACACCTGTGTACATATGCAAATATATATTTGTGTGTGCATGTGAATGATAGATAGATAGATAGATAGATAGATAGATAGATAGATAGATAGAATGATAGATAGACAGATATGGCAGTCCAGTGGGCCACCCACAATGAAATATGTGACCCTGGACTCATGCAGATCTGGAGCCTCCTTGGAAGAATCAGGTATTTCTTGGTCACTGTGCCTCATTATCTCCATGCCAGAGTACTAGTGTGGGGAAAATAAAATAATACTTAAGTATACCATAGCTCATATCTAAATTTCCTCAAAATGTGGGTAAAAGTATCCCTTCTAGAAAAGGTACTGTATGGAAAACAGGATAACATTTTATTTCTTTCACCATATAAAGACTTAAATTATAGAAGGCTCATAATTGCCAAGGATGCAATAGTTCCTTTGAGAAAAGAGAAGGAAGGTTTCATTAAAGGCTGCTGGCTACAACTAGTATCAGGTGACCTTTAAAAAAAATTGTGTCTCTTCAAGCTTAAACTACTCACATTTTGCAGAATCCATCTGACTTTTTCCTATGGACCATCATTTATAATGTTAGCCTTCATATTCCAGGATGTGCTGTTCTCGGGCTTCTTGTTGTGTCTCACTATCATTCCCTAACTATTTCATAAATTCTGGAAACAGATTCTTTACACTTGGTAGAGTCCTAAGTCTACTCTTCCCTTAGTATATCTGAGTTATGATCCTCTTTCAGCCCAGACTTTAGAGATCATCTGATCTAGCCTTCTCACTTTTATAGACACGGGTACTGAGTCTCAGGAAGTTTACAAAGCAGTAAGAATTAGAGGCAGAATTTGAACCCACATCTTTTGACTCCACAACCAATTTTGGCTCTTTCATCATTCCACATTACCTTTAACAGGTAGCTACATTTCCCAGCTAAATTATGATTCAGAAAACCAAGTCTGCCTCTCATCATTTAGAGGTAGTTGGATAAGGCCATGTTGTGTTACAAGAACAGATCAAACAAACAAAAAGTGAGTGAACCATTAAAATTATAGAAATAATTTAAAGCATTACAGTTGACATTTACATTTCTCTTTCAAGTTTGTAATTCTCTCATTTTGGGTTCATAAAAAGGAGAAGAGAAAATCTTTTAAAATGGAAAAATGAGCATGTTCTTGGACACGTGATTTTTCCCCATAACAGATATACATGGCACTACCATACTTGATCCCCATCTTAAGGTTCAACTATCACAGGTCTCCTCATCTAATCTGCCCTTTGGAAAGAAACAATCTATTACCAGGTTGGTCAGAATGCATATTACTGGTGACTTATTAATGTTAATATTTGAATCATAAGTAGAAAAAAATCATGATTTTGCTATAATTGTCCTCTTTTGTGAATATTTTATTTTTATTGATCTTTTCATATCACTGTTAATTCTAAGTAAATCTCTCACCCTGTTCATATCCAGTGAATCAATATTGATTTTTTTTATAAGAGAGAGCATGTAAAAAGCATTTTAGCCAAAGCAAATAGCTCATCAACTGTGTCTGGTAGTACATGAAATATCCTATATCCATGGATTAAATTTTACTTTTATATTTTACATTTTCATATTACATTTCTGTAAAGAATAGAGGGAGTTACATTTTTCTCAACTTTTCTCTAGGTCTAAGTTTAGACATTGAAATTAAACAACATCCTATTTGTTGTTATAATTATTGTGTCTATTTTGTTGTAGTAATTGTGCATGTCATTTTCCTGGTTCTTTTATTTCACTCTGTATGTGTTCATCTTAGTCTTCCCAAGTTTCTCTGACTTCACTGTCGTTGTTTCTTGCATAGTGTACCTCCATTACATTAATTTAGCTTAATTTATTTAGCCATTCCTCAAGGAATGCATGTCAACTTTTTTTTTTATGAAGACATTAGGTAGCAGTTCAATGTTAACACTATTAATGGTGTAAGATGGCTGAAAACACAAGTTAATTAACAAAAACTCATTTCTGCTCAAATTCAGTTTAGTATTTTGGACACTTCACTTGACCTTCTGAGCCATAACTGAAAGAACTCTGAAATGGAAATGATAAACCTGATTTAAAACAAATCTAATGTGGGTGCTAAATATTCAATTTGCATGATAAAGATTGCATTGAAAGTAATTAAACCATATTGTATTAGTTATTTACAATTACTGTTACTTTCAGTGGTAAAATTCAGTTAGAGTTACTTGTTTAAAGAAACAAGTAAGTGAAAGTAACATTCATTATTTTGAAATCTCCTATGACAATGAAAGAGATTTTGCTGATATAGTTAGTAAAACTATGTCTCATAGAGCACCAAAGCTGATTTCAAAGTGAAAAGCAAAACTATAATGGCAACAGGTGGGGTGATTCATTGACATACACATGTTTTTATCCTTGATCAAATGGAATAACTTGACCCTTATCTTTCAAAAAAGTCTGAGGATTTAGTCTTATGGAGATAGACCAGACTGATTTTTTCCTCCTCTCTTTGCCTAAAATGTAATAACTTCAGGTCCTGTACAACCTCACTAACCTAAATGCTCTGACATTAAGGTTGATCCCTGTAGCCTAACACCCTGTTGCTTTTTTTGTGAATATAGTTGATTATATCAAAGAAGGTGGAGTCATTGACAGCTACCAATAAAGATATTGAACTACTTTTTAAAATGTTTTTGTATATTTCATATACTAGAGTTATTGAAACCTTTTAGAATATCTTTTTTTATTTGTAAAGCCTCTAAATGTCCTCTTATTCCAATCTAGACTTAATTTCCTGTATCCACAATTTGCACTCCAGTGCTTATATCCATTTAATGTAGAATTCCTTTCACATATGTCCTATTCAGGACCCGCCTACAGTTTGTTATGATATAAGGACATTTGGACATGTGTTTTTTTTAATCTGTGCATATGACTTTCAATGAGATAATGAGGTTATCTGCATAAAGTTAGATTTTCTATATGATAAATCAAATTTGTTTCCCTGTGCTTGATTCAGAAGAGATGAAATAACAATATGACCTTGAGTAACTAGACTACTAGGTAGAAAGCTAAAGGCATAGATCTGATCCAGACCCTCATGGTTAGCTTGGACTAGAATAAATAATTTATAATACATTTAACAATCAAATCATTAGTAATAATTTGTGTGAGTGAATATGGATGGCCTATGAATCATTTAATCAATCAATAAGCATTTATTAAACATGAATTATATACCATGTCACATACCAACAGCTGATTATTTTTCAGGGATTTTGTAGAAGACATCTAGGCTTCTGACGAGGATTGTTTTAGATAAAAATAAAAACAATGATGATGATGACAATAATACTTTTTCACAATTATATGGTATTATATAGTTTATGAAATAATTTTCATCTTACCATATTTGATACTTAACAATAATCCTATGAGTTACCCAGTGCAGGACATCTCTGAAATATCCTTTTATTAACTTGATTCTATCAGCACTTTAAACTGTCTAGCTCAGTTTCCACATCTGTAAAACAAGATAATTTTATTAGGTGATCTTAAGTGCCTCTTTGATCTCTGAAATTCTGAATCTCTGAATTTTGTCTTTCTGAAATGAGGGCAAGAACTATTCTATGAATGCTTTTTTATCTTAGTCAGGGTCTAGAACAGGACTTTCTACGTAGTGACTGTTTAGTAAATTTTTTTGAGGAATGAATGTATTTATGAATAAATGTAATCTAGTTTTAAGAGACCCACTGACTTGGACATATGTATCACTTGATACTGGATTTCATTTATTTCTGTGGCTCTCAGTTTTCTGAGAAATAAAATTTGTCCTACTTATTTCACAAGTTTTCTATGAAGATCAAATGTAAGAATAACAATTTTGTTCAAATATTTGAAAATCTATCTTTCAAAAAAAAGGCACATTTTTAACTCCTGAAGAAAAATCTGGAAAGAATGGACAGAAGTTGCATGGAGTCAAATTCTGGCTTTATATCAGGAAAAACTTGATTAGAAAAAACAAAACAAAACAAAGATGATTTATTTTGCTTGGATAGTTAAAGGGTTCTTATACAACTGAGATACTCAAGCAAAATATGTATGAAAACATATCAGGTATTTTGTAGTATTTTTTAAAGATCTGTTTTAGGCTGAACTATGGGCTACTGAGGTCCCTTCTAACTCTAAAATTCTGTGATAGTGCTTTTTAATGTGTCTTTGAACTGGCACACATCAGCTTCAATGCAAGATCACAACTTTGAAAGATTAGATCATTGGTTCACTTTTAAAAAAAACCAAAATTTATTATTAAATTTTCAGTAGGGACACACAAAAACGTAATAAAGATATACCTTTACAACTCTCTAGGTCTCCAGCTCTGAAGACTGCATTTAAGTTAACAATAACCAAAATGGAAATAAAGTTTATCAATTACAAAGAGATACTCTCCCTTCTTGACACCTGCTTATGTAAAATTTTCCAAAAAGGCATTTAGCCTATTCTTATTCTGATCTCTACCATTAAGGACTACTCATGTGGTATGAAAATTGTGTAGTGTAAATAGCCCCTTAGTTCCAGATGCCTGGACAAAACAAATAATGTCCAATCCAAATTCTAAAATGTTGCAGTAGGTTTAATGGACCTGAGACATAATCTTGGAAAGGCTATATAATGTAATAAGTCAAAGGACTAGCATTCCTGATTACTATTTACAAACATAACCTTGGACAAGCTACTTTTTTATTCTGGCACTCATTTTTCTCATCTATAAAATGTAAGTAGATAGAATAAATGAACTATAAAGTACTTTTATATATGATATAAATGTGAAGTGTATAAACTGTGAGATGGAACTTTCTCATCTGAAGGTATATTTTTCAACTTTCTGTCATGGAAATATGAACATGTACTTGAAACCCACTTGACAGCTATATGTATCTTTCTTGCTTAGTCTGTTTCCATACATACATATTTGCATCTATACACATAGATATATGTGTATAGATCCTATGGAAATATATGTTTATATTTCTGTGCATATATATATATATGTATGTATCAGACACATATTTAGCTACATAAAACTACAATATATTCACTTAATTGCAATTGAAAATGTTCCTATCTACTTGAATTGACACACTATAGCAAAACATAGATCCTTGAAAAGCTGTTCACAAATTTGATTTTCCAGACTCTATGTGAAAATATCTCTTTCTTCCTCTAGCACTCTGATTATTTTGCATTTGTCACATGCACTTCAAACTATAGTTACCACACTAATGTGTCTTATCTCAATAATTAATTTGCAATGTCCTTGAAGACATAATTTATTTCATTCTTCTTTGTATTCCCTATAGTGCCTAGTATAGTAACCTTTCTCTGTGTGTATGTATATACATAAACACACACACACACACACACACACACACACACGGAATTTATGTATGTTTTTTTTAATTTTGAATTAATAAGCAATGATTACATATCCATCATTCTTATAGTTCAAAGCTTTATGGATTGAATGATATCAATAGTAAAGTTCTACTCACAATCAACCTAAATTGAAACCCTTCCATGACTTAGATGTTCTGATAGGTTTAATTGAAAAAGAAAAAAAAACAGTTATCATTCATTTGACCACAAATGGACCTTTCTCTAAACCTTATTAATCTGTTACTCACCTATCAGAAAGTCTGTCACTTGCTCAATACCATACATGCAGTAGGTTTGTGGACTGGACCTATTATTTCTTTGGTAGATAAAACTATTTGATGGTGAAACTCCTTCAATCAATGTTAAGTCAACAACTTCTCTACAATTTATCATCTTAATAGATTTATAGTTTTATGTGTAAACATTATTTTATTTTACTGTTATGGAAACACTTGTTGTAGTCCATAAATTAAAATAAGATAAAACGAATAAACAGGAAAAAGAAAGTTGTCTAGAGTACTGAGAAATTAGATGATTAGCTCAGAGACATAGCCATTATTATTTAGAGGCAAGACTTGAACTCAAAGTTTCTTGGCTTTAAAACCAGCTCTCTGTCCAATACATGTCACATGGCTTCTCATCATACTGTTTAAAAAAAAAGGGAAATGATCATATCATTCACATCTTTTGAAAAACAATTGTAATAGATTAATCAAACTAGTCACTGAAATAGGTGGCAAAGAGAGTTGAGAATGTATGTTAGAGAATAACAATAAATGTGATGCAGACTTACAAGTCAAAACTTTTTTGGGGGGTTACTATAGGAGAGAAATTATTTAGCTTGGAGAAGAGAAGGCTAAACTCACATGAATGTATTTAATCCATTAGTAATAGAAGAAATCAATCTAGTATAGAAAGATTTTATTTTTAGTCAAGCATTATTTGTCGCATGAATTCAAAAGACACCTAAAGTTATTTGTTTGAATTTTCATTTTTCATATATTTGTATTGTTTAAACATAGATGAAACTGATGACCATTCATTTTTTTTATTCCAACTAACAATAGAAAACAAGCGCTAAATTCCACAATTAATAAATTGTTTTTCTTTTTTTGCTCTCATGTTTATGTTAATTGCTTGTTTTAATGCAGAGGTTTTCCCTAGATTAAGTGAGCATGATTAAATGAAAATGTGTTTGAGTATCTGAAGAAGTATGGTTAGGCCAAAGAAGACAATTCAGAGGGAAATTTTCTAAACATTGGTATAGGTATATAGAAGGAAATTTAGAATATCTTTTTTTCTGGAAATCTCTTAAAATAGAGGTAAAAAACCCAACAACAATGCAACAGATTCCCTCTCTTTGAGGAGATATATATTCTGAAGATAGTGGGATCAAGTTCTTTTCCACCCCAGAAATCTTTAATACAATTCTTATAACATGAAATCCTCAAATAGTTGTCATTAAAATGAGTGTTGTTTTCTCACAAAATGCTTCATGCTTTCTGTATTGATGTACAAAAAAATAGTACACGCTGACTCCCAGGCAAACAAGCCCTGAGCTGAAAAATTTGATTATTCCTAAAATAGCTTTGGTTTTCAGAGCAAGAGATAATACTATTAGTTATCAAGCAATTTAGACATTTTTACAAGTCCAGCCATAGTTTTGTCTTGACAATTTCCTGCACTAAAGAATTTGATAAATTGATTCAACTAGCTCTAGTAAAGTATGTGTGTTTTTGTTTATTAGTTTATGCTCACTGACCTTTAAATCCAATGAGTATCCTTTTTTATTACATTACAAAACAGGTTAAGAAGGAAGGACTAGGCACTTTATTAGATTGAACTCATGGCGGTACTCTTTTAAAGAGTATTTTGATGCTATCCAAATTATCTTATCATCAAAAGCAGATTGAAAGATTCATAATTACATTTGATATAATCTTATAGTCTCACTTATAGGTCTGTGAACAATTGCTCCTTTAGAATGTAGGCAATTTTATTATAAACTAAAATAAGATATTCATCATTTACTAAGGAAGCTGCACAGACCTGCTATGGCTTGGGCAGCATTAGAAATTGTTAGGAAAGGAAATGTAATTGGGGGCAATAAAGTCCCAGACCTTCAGAAGGAAAAAACAAAAGAATGAATTTTTTTTCAAGGTTTACTCTAGAGGCTTGTCTGCCTTTTGCTTCTTTTAGTTTTTTTTTTTGTTTGTTTATTTGTTTGCTTGTTTTGTTTATTATTATGGCAAGTGCTTTGGCTCTGCAGTCAGACTATCCCAAAGAAAAAGCACCAGTCTTATGAATAATTAATCATGAAAGTAATCTTATATACTATTCATTCAAGAAAAATTGCTATTATGAAATTATTTGTCTACAAATGGTTACTAGATTTCAGAAAGGAAAGTTGCATTTTTCTGGGACTGCCTTTTTCATTCATACTATTATGAAGAGATTGACATGTATTAACTAGGCTGAATAAAGCCCAAATTCAAGTTTTTGTGCAAAGATGTTTTAGCATTATATGTGCATACATGTTAGGATTGTCTATCTTAGAAGATAATACTTGAGGATAATGACTTTTCTCTTCTTTTGATGAAATACAACTGCTACTATTAATAATAATTCATTGCTATCTAGTACTTTAATATTTATATATTATGTTGCTACTTCCCTGCAACAACCACTAACGTTACAGTAGTTAAGAATACTGCATTAAAGTAAAAAAAAAATATGGCTTAGAATCTTTCCTCTGTCACTCCCTGTGTGATCTTGGACAAGTTACTTAAACTCTCTGACACTCAATTTCCTCAAGTACAAAATGAAAAAAAAAATTGATTAGTTAACTTCCAGGCTGCCTACCAGCTCAATGTCTAAGAAATTATGAGTTTTGTGGTAAAAGTTTTATGATTTTTATTTATAAATGAGAAAATAGACTCAGATCAAGTCCTATGTCACACAGTTAGTCAGTTTGTGTCAAAGCCAAGATTCCTACACAGGTCAAACAATCACGGTAGATTCGGACACTTAGTAGCACAAGTGGTGCAGAAGGAAGAGAGGTAGAATGGGGATACATTATCTCATATGAAGAGGTAAGAAAGAACTGTTACATAGAGGAGAAGATGACAGGGTGAGTGATGGGCATAGCTTGAATCTTAGTCTCATCAATATTGGCTCAAGCAGGGAATAATATACATAACCAATTGAACATAGAAATCTATCTTAACTAACAGGGAAATAGATTAAGTAAAGAGACGGATGGAGGCTGACAGCAGTGTGGGCAGATCAGGGGAGGTGGTAGACAGAAGCATAACACTGGTGGGGTGGAAAAGGCTAAAAGGAGAGAGAGAGAAGACAAATTGGAGGAAAAAGAGGGTGGAGGGAAATGCACAGGTAGTAATCATAACCATGAATGTGAATATGATGAACTTTCTCATAAAATGGAAGCAAATGGCAGAGTAGATCAAAAACCAGAATCCTACAACATATTGAAGCAGAGAGATACACACTGAGTAAAGGTAAGGGGAAGGAGCAGAAGTAAAAAAGCAGTGGTAGCAATCCTGATCTTAGAGAAAATAAAGGCAAAAAATACATCTAATTAAAAGAGATAAGGAAGGAAACTAAGGTACCATAGGTAATAATGCAATCAAATTAGAACAAGTAATAGCCTACCTGTAAGATCTATGTGAAAGGGAAAAAGTCATGACTAAACAAGAGATGAATAGATTACAAAGTGTAAAATAGATAATTTTGATTATATTAAATCAAAGTTTGTGTTCAAACAAAACCAATGCAACTAAATTAGAAGAAAAGCAGAAAGGTGGAAACAATCTTTACAGTATCTGATAAAGTCTTCTTTTCTCAAATATATAGAGAACTGAGTCAAATTTATGAGATTTCAAGCCATTAACCAATTGATATATGGACAAATGATATGAACAGGCAATCTTCAGATGAAGAAATCAAAGATATCTATGGGCATGTGAAGACATGCTCTAAATCACTTTTGGTTAGAGAAATGCAAATTAAAAAAACTTTGAAATACCACCTAACACCAATCAGATTGGATAATATTACAGAAAAGGAAAATGATAAATGTTGGAGAGGATGTGGGAAAATTGGGACACTAATTCACTTTTGGTGGAGTTGTGAACTGATCCAACAATTTCTGAAAGCAATTTTGAACTATACCCAAAGGGCAACCAAACTCTGCATACCCTGTGATCCAGCAATACCACTACTATGTTTATTTCCCAAAGTGATCATAAAAAAGGGAAATGGATCTACATATGCAAAAATATTTATGACAGCTCTTTTTGTGGTGTCAAAGAATTAGAATCAGACAGGATGTCTATCAATTCAGGAATGGCTGAACAAGTTGTGGTATGTGAATGTAATGGAATACTATTGAGAAATATGAAATTATAAACAGGTAGATTTCAGAAAAACCTGGAAAAACTTGCACAAATTGATGGTGCAAAGTGAAATGAGCAGAACTAGGAAAACACTGTACATGCAACATCATTCATGATCAATTATGAATGACTCAGCTTTTCTCAGCAGCATAATTATCCAAGACAAGTACAAAGGACTCATGAAGGAAAATGTTATTCACATTGAGATAAAGAATTGATTGACTCTGAATACAGATTGAAACATATCATTTTACTTACTTTTTTCTTTTTTTTAACTTTTGATCTGTTTCTTCTTCAACAAATGTGATAACTATGGAAATATATTTTATTTGATAACATATGTATAAACTATATCAAATTGCCTACCATTTTCAGAAGAAGGGAGGGCAGGGAGGGAGAGAGAAAAATTTGGAACTCAAAATCTAAAATTTTCTTGATATGTAATTGTGGGGAAAAAAATAAATAATACTTAAAGAAGGTGGGGAAAGGGTCTTTCAAGATCCTACCTTGGAATATTACGGAGTGTTAATTGTAAAAATACCATTCACCTAGTAGGGCAAGATAGAGCCTTTAAGCAAAGGTTCTAAATCTCAAATCTGTGAGCTTTTTTTTTTACTTTTTTAAAACTATTTTTATTTGTTTTTGATAACCTTATTTCAATATTAAAAAAAAGTTTTGCATAGGTTTTCACAGGATTTGGGTTCAAATCAAAACTCTAAGACTTACTACTACTATCACCTTGAACAACTCATTCTTTGAACTTCAGATTTCTCATTTTTTAAATGAAGGTTTTGGAGTATGTGATCATTCAAAATGTCTGTGAGCTCTAAACATATGATTTTATAATTAGATTTTCAAAGCATAAGCTAAATAATCATTTGACAGAATACATGGATTGTTTATGAATGAGAAACACCCTTAACATATAAAAAGAAATAATTAGAGAAAAACTTATTTTGGACTATGATGATACATTGTCAAAGGTACTTGTACAATTGAAATGGAGAAAGGTTCTTATATTTAATATTAGTTTATTAAGTTAGAAATGTATAGAAGTCTTCCAGTGCCAAGATAGAGGAGTGAGGAAGTAATCATCTGAAGTCTCCCAAATTCCTCTCCAAAATACTAGAAAGCCACCTCATAAACTGACCTAGGAGCAGGAAAAGTCTGTCTCAATGGGGTGGGAGGAGAGCAAGGTCCAAGAGTACCACCAGCAGCAGCCAAATCCAGAACAGGGAGCCTCTAGCAAGGCTCTAAGCCTGGGGCAGTCTACCAGTGAGGCCCTGCCCTCCTGCAAGCCAGCAAAACCCTAGGTAAGTAAATAGTCTGTGTAGCTTAGTAAGGCCCCACCTCAGTGATTCCAACCCCAGCACAAAATACTAGCAATGCTTGACCCCATAGTGAAATCCTGCCCTGGGGCTGACCAACAATGAGACCTCACACCTGGGGCCTGCCAGCAGAGAAACCCTGTTTCCATAGCAACCCAGTAGCAGGGCCCCACCTCTGCTGGGCAGACCAGCAAAAATATTACAATTTCAGGTTAGCCACTAGAAAGATTCTGTTATGATAGTAACCCAGCAGAAAGGTCACACCCTTTGGGTAGGCCAGCAGTTAAACCTCACACCAAAAGGAGGACAACAGACAAGCTCTATCCCCAGGACAAGCCACAAGGGTAACTAACCCTGCAGTGAAAGCAAGCTGCTAAGCCCTGAAGCTCAACAAAAGTCAGCAGTAAGACCATGAGCTCTAGGACAAAAAGCTTTGAATAGTGCAAGACGAGAGCCCAAATCTCACATGAAAATACCAAGTCACAAAAAAGGTAGAAAGAAATGACAAAAAAATAGCTTGAGTATAGAAACTTATTATGGTGACAGTGCAGATCAAGGCATAAACTTAGAAGAGGACAACAGTGTCAAAATGGCTACATCTGAAGCCTCAAAGAAAAATATAGATTGGACTGAGGACCAAAGAGAATTCCTAGAAGATTTTAAAAAGCAAATAAGATAACCAGAAGAAAAGTTGGGGGAAAAAATGAAAATAGTGTAAGAGAACAATGGGGAAAAAATCAATACCATGGGAAAAGATATAAAAAAAATTAATGAGGAAAATAACTCTCTAAAAAATAGAATTGACCAAGTGGAAAAGGAAGTACAAACTGTCACTGAAGAAATTAATTTCTCTATAGTTAAAATAGAGCAAATGAAAGCTAACAAATCTATGAGATATCAAGATAAGGTCAAACAAAATTTTCAAAAATTTTAAAAAAAGATTATGAAATTTCTCATTGGAAAATTGCTTACCTAGAAAATAGATCCAGAAGAGATATTATAAGAATTATTAGACTATCTGAAAGCTATGATAAAAAAAAAAAATCCTGGACATCTTTCAAGAAATTATCAAAGAAAATTGCCCTGATATACTAGAACCAGAGAGCAAAAAAAGGAAATTGAAAGAACCCAACAATCAGCCCCTAAAAGAGATCTCAGAATGAAAACTCCAGGAATGTCATAGCCAAATTCCAGAGCTCATAGATCAAGGAGAAAGTATTGCAAACAAACAGAAAGAAACAACTCAAATATCATGGAGCTTCAGTCTGGGTTACACAGTATGTGCCAACTTCGACATTAAAAAAAGTGGAGAACTTGGAATATGATATACCAGAAGGCAAAGGAGCTAGTATTACAACAAAGAATCGCCTACCCATTAAAATTAAGTATAATCTTTCAGGAGAGGAGATGTACATTTAACAAAAACAGAAGACTTTCAAGCATTCCTAAATAAAAGACCAGTCCAAAATAAAATAATTGACCTCCAAATACAAGACTCAAGGAAAACATAAAAAGGTGAAAAAAAAATAGGAAAGAGAAAAAGTAAGAAATAAAATAAGGTTAAACTCTATTTCTATATCACAAAATATTATTTGTAATACTTAAGAATTTATTACTATAAAAGCAACTAGAAATTTAATGTAATATATAGACAGAGGATATAAATATAAGGTAATTGGTAGAATAATAACACAAACCAAAATTAAAAAAAAATTGCACTGGAAGAAGCAGAAGGTGAGAGATTGAATGGGGTAAATTATCCCATATAAAAGAGGCATAAAAAAGCTATTATAATGGAGGGGAAGATGGGGGTGTTTGGACAAAGCTTAAACATTACTCTCATCAAAAGTGACTGAAAGGGGACATAGCATATGCACTCAGTTGGATACAGAAATCTGTCTTACCTATAAGGAAGTAAAAGGGAATAGCATAATAGAAACAGATGGGGGGGGACTAATAAAAGGGAGCATAGTTTGGGGAAGGCAGTGATCAAAAGTAAAACATTTGTGAAGAGAGAAAGGAGGGGGAGTAAGGGAGGGTAGACAAGGGAAAAATGGCACAGAGGGAAATACACTATTATTTATCATATCTATAAATGTGAATAGAATGAACTCACCCTTAAAAAGGAAATAGATGACAGGATGGAATAAAAACCAGAATCCTATAATATGTTCTTTAAAAGAAATACATTTGAAAGAGAGAGAATCAAGGTAAAAATAAGGAGCTGGAACAGAATTTTTTTATGCTTCAGCTGAAACAAAGAAAACAAGGGTAGCATTTATAATCTCTGACAAAGCAAAAGCAAAAATAGAATTTATTAAAAGAGATAAGGAAGGAAACTACATCTTGCTGAAAGGTACCACAGATAATGAAGTCATATCAATCCTAAACATATGCACACCAAATGGTATAGCATCTAAATATTTGAAGAAGTTGAATTACAAGAAGAAATAGAAAATAAAACTATAATTGTGGGGGATCTCAACTTTCCCTCTTAGAACTAGATAAATCTAACCAAAAGAAAAAAACAAACAAGAAAGAAGTTAAGGAGATGAATACAATTCTGGCAAAGTTAGATATGACAGATCTCTGGATAAAACTAAATGTAAATAGGAAGAAATATACCTTTTTTTCCCCAGAAGTATATGCCACCTACACAAAAATTGAACAGATAGTAGGACATAAAAACCTCACAACTAAATTTAGAAAGTTTAGAAAGTTTTAGAAAGTTTTAAATCATGATAAAATAAAAATTATATTCAATAATAAACAATGGAAAGGGATATTAAAACTTAGTTTGAAATTAAATAATCTAATCCATAAAAAATAGGCAAAAAAATCATAGAAACAATCAATAATTTCACTTTAAAAAAAAGACAAGGAGACAACATACCAAAATTTATGGGATGCAGCCCAAGTGGAACTTAGAGGAAAATTTATATCTCTAATTGCTTAAATCAATATAATAGAGAAAAAGAAGATCAATGAATTAGGTATGCAGCTACAAAAACAAACTCAAAAAGGAACAAATTAACAATCTCCAATTAAACATCAAATTGGAAATACTGAAAATCAAAGAAGGCATGAATAAAATTGTAAATAAGAAAACTATTGAACCAGTAAATAAAACTAAGAGCTTGTTTTGTGAAAAAAAAAACAACTAAATAGATAAACCTTTAGTTAATCTGATTTAAAAAATGGAAGATGAAAACTAAATTACTATTATCAAAAATGAAAGGGGTGAATTCACTAGAAATTAAGACAATTATTAAGAGTTATTTTGCCAAATTATATGGCAATAAATTTTACAATCTAAATGAAATGGATGAATATTTCCAAGAAGAATAAATAAAATACTTAAATAGCTAAATTTAGGGGGGGGGAAAGCAATTGAACATGACAGCAATGAACTTCCTAAAAAAATTCCCCAGGGCGAAGTGGATTCAAAAAGAATTCTAAAAAAAAAGTAATTAAAGAAAGATTAATCCCAATACCACATAAGCTAGTTGAAAAACTGGGTGAAGAAAGAGTCCTACTAAATTCTTTTTATGACACAAATATGGCACTGACACTTAAACCAGGAACAGCTAAAACAGAGAAAGAAAATTGTAGACCAATTACTCTAAGGAATATTGATGTATAAAATTTAAATAAAATACTAGCAAAGAGATTATAGCAATATGTCACAAAGATCATACACTATGACAAGGTGGGATTTATACCAGGAATGTAGGGCTAGTTCCATATCGGGACAACTATTAGCATAATTGACCATATCAATAAAAAAACAACAGAAATCATGATTATCTCAATAGATGCACAAAAAGCCTTTGACAATATATATCATCCAATGCTGTTAAAATCTAGGGAGAATAGGAATAAATTAATCTTACCTTAAAATGATACGTAATATTTATCTTAAACCATCAGCAAGCTTTATCTATAATGGGGATGATCTCAAAGCATTTCCAATGGATCAGGAGCAAAACAAGAATGCCTGTTATGACCTTTATTATTTAATATTGTGCTAGAAATGTTAGCTATAGCAATAAGAGGAATTAAAGGAATTCTTAGGAAATAAGGAAAGAAAGCTATCATTCTTTGGAGATGATATGATGTAATACTTCAAAAATCCTAGAGAATCAACTAAAAAGCTACCTGAAATTATTAACAATTTTAGCAAAGTTTGCAGGATACAAAATAAACCCACAAAAACCATCAGTGTTTCTCTATATTACCAACAAAGCCCAGCAGTAAGAGACAGAGAAATTCCCCTTAAAGGAACTGCAGACAATATAAAGTATTTGACAGTCTATCTGCCAAGACAAAATCAGGAACTATACACACAACTAATCCACAACTATAAAACACTTTTCACACAAATAAAGTCTGACCTAAACAATTGGAAAACTATTAATTGCTTTTTGTTGCACCAAGACATGATAAAAATGACAATTCTACCTAAATTAATCTATTCAATGTCATACTAATGAAAGTATCAAAAAATTTGCATTATAGAGCTAGAAAAAATAATAACAATATTCATCTGGAAAAAAAATAAAAGCTCAAAGAAATCAAAGGAAATAATAAAAAAAATACTAAAGAAGGTGGTCTAATTGTAGCAGATTTCAAACTGTATTATGCAGTGGTAATTATCAAAACAATCTGATACTAGCTAGGAAATAGAGTGGTGGATCAGTGTACTACATTAGGTAACAATTACTTTAAATTAAATGATCATAGTAATCTAGTATATGATAAACCCAAAGATCCAAGCCCTTAGAACACAAAGTCATTATTTGACAAAAATTGCTGGAAAAATAGGAAGACAGTATTGCAGAAACTAGGTATAGATCAACATCTCACTCTGTATGTCAACATAAGGTCAAAATGGTTATATGATTTACACCTAAAGGGTGATGCCATAAGCAAATTAGAAGAGCATAAAATAGTTTATTTGTCATATTTATAGATAAGGGAAAAATTTAGGACCAATGAAGATATAAAGTGCATCACAAAATGTAAAATATATCATTTTAATCATATAAAAATTTTTCTAAAAAAGCTTTTGTACAAACAAAACCAATGCAACCAAAATTATATGGAAAGCAAAAGGTAGGGAAATTTTTTACAACAATTATCTTTGATAAAAGCCTCATTTCTCAAATATATAGATAACTGATCAAATTTATAAAAATACAAATCATTCCACTATTGATAAATAGTCAAAAGATATGAACAGGCAGTTTTCAGATGAAGAAATGAAATCTGTAGTTATATGAAAAAATGCTCTAAATCACTATTGATTAGAGAAATGCAAATTAAAACAACTCTGAGTTTCCACCTCACACCTATCGGATTGTGTAATATGAGAGAAAAGGAAAATGATAAGCTTTTGAGAGTATATGGGAAAACTGGGATGCTAATGCACTATTGGCGAATTTGTGAACTGATTTAACCATTCTGGAGAGCAATTTGGAACTTTACCCAAAGGCTATAAAATTGTGCATGCCCTTTGATCCAGCAATACCACTACTAGGTCTATATTGCAGAGACATGAGAGACAGAGACAGAGAAAGAGAGACAGATGGGGGGGAGAGAGAAAGGACTTATTTGTACAAGAATATTTATAGCAGCTCTTTTTGTGGTGGCTATGAATTGGAACTCAAACAGATATCCATCAATCAGATATCTATCAATTGGGAAATGGCTGAACAAGCTATATTATATGACTGTAATGGAATATTACCATGCAATGTGAAAAGATAAGCAGGATGATTTCAGAAAAACCTGTAAAGTGTTATATAAACTGATGCATCATGAAGTGAGAAGAACACAGTAACAGCAATGTTTTTTGGTGAAGAACTGTGAATGACTTAGCTATTTTCAGCAATATAATGGTCCAAGCCAATCCCAAAGGACTAATAAGGAAGCATATTATCTGCTCCCAGAGAAAGTACTGCTATTATTTGAATACAGACTGAAGAATACTATTTTTACTTTCTTTCTTTCTTTTTTTTATTTGAATCTTATACAAAGTGACTAATATGGACAATTTTCACATAATTGTACATGTATAACATATCTGATTGTTTACCATTTCAAGGAGGAGGGAACACATGGAGGGATAGAATTTGGAACTCAAAACTGTAAATTAAAATATATAAAAAGTATAAATACCTAAACATATGAATGGTAATGAAATTTGTTTGCAAAGTAATATTCTATATTCTCAATCATTGTTCAGATTAAATGTGGTGATTGCCCAGTTCATGATTTATGAAATATCCTAGAAACACCAAGTCAAAAAGTTATTTTGACTGGCTCTTTCTCATCAATGATATATCAATGCAAAAATTTGCTCTTTACATGTTTAATTAGTCATATTTTTAAAGCAAAATTCACAAAGAGTAAAATTGTTAACTTGGGCATTTAAGCCAAGGGAGGAAAATACTGCATCAAAATTACCAAGAAAAAAATAAGGAAATGAGAATATAACATATACTGTTGACTCATCTAAATATACTACCTATTAGCATACTAACAAATTAGTGATAAAATACATATCAAAAATATGCTGTCAGAGTCAACTGGTTCAGCTTGGGACAAATTCATTTCTGGCAATGACTTTTTCACATATGATACATTCATCAATAAAATAAAAATAATAACTCTCATATTGTCTAGCAGCTACACACCTAGTTCATTAGTGAAATGCATAACTAAAGGATAGATCAATGAAGGCCTAGTCCTTTAAACACTTACAAACATTCTGTGTCTGCTGTCAATTCAACGCAAGGAACATCAGAATTCGCTTTCATCCCTGAAAGTGAATATTCATATTGTTTATTCATTAAAAAAAAACTTTCCAAATGGTGTCAGAACAGTTTTCATTTAAAAAAAATAATCAATATACTCATCTATTGGCCCTTTCAAAGTATTCCTGCCTTGTGAAGAATAAAAAAAGGATTGCAGGGAACAATTGAATGGAGAACATGATAGTTTTCCACTTCCCTACACCCTGCAGATGGCTTTCACGTGTTTTTAAGCAAATGATGACTTTTTCTTTTTGGTTTATTCACCCTCTCTAAGGTGGATGAATATCCAGAGATAGATTTGAACCAGTTTTTACCATATGAGTTTCAAAATGTCAGAAAACTATTAGAGTTGTCCTTAGCATCTAATTAGGAGCAAAGACAACTGGAAAGGGTAACAAAAGTTGCTAAATCCAGTGAAAAACCAATACAGAAGCAAAGTGATCTGCTGGAATGATTCTAGCAGTGGACTGAACTATCAACTAAAACATCAAGCCAAGAAAAGAATCATCCCAGCTGAGAAAGTGATGTATCTAACATCAATATCATATTCAGAAGTAAACTTAGTGAGGGCTCCTCAAAGAGAGAAAAAATGACTCCAAGAATCAAGTGAATCAAGGTATATGTCAACCCTGCCTGATTTCTACATGTGTGACCACTTACCTTTGTAATTTTATCTGAATCTTCTCTCCCCAAAGATCACTTGTGTGAAAGGTGAGAGTGTGACCCTGTCAGTGGGCATATTTTTGCGATGTCTATTCTTACTGTGTTGTCTCAAATACCCTTTCGTTAAAAGTATTTGCTGTCAACTGACTGACTTTTTTTAGGGGAGGATCATATATACTAGATGGGGCCATTTGAGTACTAGTATTATCAAGCTCAAACCTTTAGTTTGAGTTAAGAAAGTGAGCCCAGAGTGGGTGCTACAATCGAATGTCAAGATAGTACAATGGAAAGAGCATTGACTTTGAACTCAGAGGATCTGGGCTGAAATCCAGTCTCACTTTCTACCAGCACAGCTTTTCACAATGTTCTCACACTCTCTAGGCATCAATTTCCTTATATCAAAAATCAGATATTTGTACTATATGACCTTGCCTCTTAGGTCCCTTCAAGTTTGGACATCTGTGACTCTAAGATTGTTGAGGTCAGGAATAGGCCTCTTTTAAATTTTATTCCCTTCACCTAATCTAGTGCTTGGCATATAGTCCAAACTTAAGGACACTTGTTTGAGTGATTGGGAGTATCTGCTTGACTGGTAGAAAGTTTTCACGTTACTAGGAAAAGAATAGTACACAAGAGGAATTTCAGGAATAGTTCATTAAAAACCAAACCCCTCATGAAGTTACTCCAGCGAAGCATGTCTCATAATACATTATGAGAAGCAATGTAGTGTAACCATTCACTCCTTCACTTTTCATATCCCCTTTAGTCTTCCCCATTAGAAAGCAAGCTTCTTGAGAGCATGAACTATTTTGTTTGCTTTATTTGTATACACAGTACTTACCACAGTTCCCAGCCCAAAATAAGCACTTAACAAATACTCTTTCTTTCTTTCTTTGTTCCTTCCTTTCTTATTTTCTTCCCTCCTTTCTATCTACAGATCTCTCTCCTTCTCTCTCTTTCCCCCCTCCCCCTCTCATCAGTACATTTTTCCTACTGGATAGAGCCTCACACATACTGGCTGTGTGACCCTGGTCTAGATGATTTACCTCCCAGTGCCTTAAGCAATTCTTTAAGACAATTAGTTGCAAAGGTAAGGACTTCATTTATACATGGTATTTCCTCATCTGAAAGTACACTATACCATGAAAACATAGGTACGATCACTATCCCAACTATGCTGATTATATGAAATACACATTTCAATATCACAAAACCTCTGATAACTCCCCACTCTCCCTTTACTCTAGTTGCTCTAGACCAATATAGCCAGGTCTATACTAACAAATGTTTATCTACCAGCTCTCTAGATTGCCTTAAGTCTAAACAATTACCAAAACAATCAATCAAGCCCTATTAAAGTGTTTGTACCTTTCTGTAATGTAAATCTTCACAGTGAAAATTTCACAATCATGATTTTGTGGAAAAAAAAAACCACACTTGAGGTGAGTTTAGTACTCCAGGGCTATGGTAGAGCAATCTTGAACTCACTTTGGTCACCTTGACTTAAGAAAACAATGGAGAAAATATTAATAATACAGATTAAACGTAAAAGAATACCTTTACATGGGTTGTTTTATTTATTTTTTGTTTCATTTTGTTTTGTTTTTCACTGAGCAGGTTGTTGAAAATTTACCAGCAATCTCCTGCCATCTCCTCCTTTTTTTTTTTCCACTCAGAGAGGCAAAATCAGGCAATAGAAAGATTTGCGACTTGATATGAGAAGACATCTGGGTTCAAATTCTGCATCTTATACTTATTAGCTCTGTGTCCATGGGCAGGTCACTTTACTTTTAAGCTCATCTATAAAATGGAGATGAAACAATACCTTTAGTACCCACTTCACATGGTTGTTGTAATGATCTACCATTTCATTTCATAAACCCTAAAATACTTTAAAACACCAGTTTTCATCCAGTGTTACCTTCCCTGATATACTTTTGTATACTTGCCTAAAGCCACCCTAGTTTCTCTATGCTATACCCACTTCCTTTATGCTTCTGTCTAAGGATGATTCTTATTGTGGCCCAGCTTCTAATTCCACCTTCATTTCCTTCTTCACACCCTTGTTTTGGCTCTTCTCTGTTTTTCTATGGTGTCTAGGTCCACCCCAGTCATTCTAATGAAGATTAACATAAATTATTCTGTCTCTGATTATCACAGCTTGACTTACCCTATCCCCTCATCCTCTGTTCCTAGCGATTTGTGTAAGCTCAACCTTAAACTATAATTCCTATATATCTATACTCAGCATTCCTTGCTCCTGGCCATTACTGCCCAGAATTTCATTATTCCTTGACCCCTTTAGTTTCTACTGTGCTCAAACTCATGTTCTCTTCTGTCCAATTTAGCCCCTTAATCCTGATGTCCACATTCTCTAACTCCACCAAGGATAAAAATCCAATTAACATTATTTTTTTCTTGGGAAACTCATTCCTTTCTGCAGTACTTTTCCGACTAAAGCTTAGTTTTCATGAAAGCAATTAATGATACCAAGGATAGGGTAGATACTTGTGTGTATATATATATGTGTGTGTGTGTGTGTGTGTGTGTGTGTGTGTCTGTGTGTGTATCTGTGTATATATACATATGTATGTATGTATGTATATAAATATAAATATATATGTATATTTATATGTATATACACACATACACACATACATATAGATACATACACATATACACACATGCACACACGTATGTGTGCATGTATGTGTGCCGCATTCAGACTCTGCTGCAGAGAGCATGACTCTGATGGATTGGCCATGTTCAAATACCAAACTTAAGTTTGCCTAAAAGACTATTTTATTGAGAATTCATGCAAGACAAACACTCACATGGTGGTCAAAAGAAATAATGCAAGGACACTCTCAAGGTCTCTCTGAAGAACTTTGGAATTTATTGCATGTCATGGGAAATACTGGCAAAGTACTGCCCATGACAAAGAAGGCACTGTGCTTTATGAGAGAAGCAGATTTGCAGTAGCTCAAAAGAACATCTCTGGTCTAAATGTTAATATGAATTATTTGTGCCTAATCTGTAGTAGAGCCTTCAGAACTTGTGTCAATTTGATCAGCCATAGTCGGACACAATGTACCTTAACTCCAACATAGTGTCATTTTGGTCATCTTTAAGAAGGATGGACAAAAACCAATCAACTATATTAAGTGAAGAAGATGACAGAATTAAGTACGTATTAGTTAGGTTTGACAATAATGGAAATTGATCTGGGTTGATTAGTACTTGGAAAAATCATATTAGGATTAAAAATATTATTAGAAAGTTAAAGTGGGTAGGGATTAATGGATAGTTTAAAAATATTATGAGATACTAGACTAGATTAACCCTTGTTTTTCAAACTGTAATTCCAGTGATTCCAAGAACTGGGATTAGAACTCATAGCCTCTGACTTCTGGATGAGAACTCTGTCCCAATGACATATTTATAATGATTCAAGGAGCTATAACTTATAATACAAATAATACAGAATAGGCAACTGTCAAATGTTGTTTAATGACTAGTACTTCCAGCTAAGTAGAGCAAGATTCTTTAAGATACTGCTTTGGTAATCTATGATAGGAGGACTCTAAAAATATTAATTTTGATGAAAATAAGTACCTCAAAAGCATTATGGGAAAAGATTTTAATTTGGCTGAAAGAATTATGGCATAATGATGAGCCACGAGTGACCTCATTAATAGAAATGTTTCTGCTTGTTTGTTTTTAACTACTAAATTCTGCTGCTTTTCCCCAACTCAAATTGTTTAGCTACTATGTATAGAAAGTGACATAATATATTGTCAACGGTAATAACAATATGTAAGCATCATTGTATCCCATAGTGATTGGCTGTTTTTTTTTCTTGTTGAGGGGATGAGTGGATTAATTAGGTCATTAATTTGAATGATATACCTCTGTGCCTCATAGAAATAAAACAAGGCCCAAAGTGTGTCCAATCTGAAGAATTAAAGTGTAATTCTTTGAAGAATCAATCATAGTGGTTTTAGCGTATAATTAATGTTAATTGATCACGTGTCATTATTTTGCTCCCCAGTATAATATATGTTGGGACATTAGTGGTTCTTTTAAAAAATCTTTAAATAAAATTAGTGATCACTCTCATGTCACTTGAATGGTACTGGTTTCTAGTCTCCGTTTACCTGACTTTCTGCTTCCGGAAGTAGCTAGATGGTGCAGAGGATGCTGCTGAATCTGGAAACAAGAAGACCTGAGTTCAAATTCAGCCTTAGACACAGATTAGCTATGTGACCCTGAGCAAATCCCTTAACCTCTGTTTATTCCAGATCAAATGTAAGATGAGGGTAATAATAGCAACTACCTCTCAGGGTTGTTGTGAAGACCAAATGAAAATCATTCAGCATAGTGATTGACAAATAGTACATACTTAATAAATATTTCCTTCCTTCCCTCCCTCCCTCCCTTCCTCCTTCCTTCCTTCCTTCCTTCCTTCCTTCCTTCCTCCTTCCTTCCTTCTTTCCATTGTTCTTCTTTCTTTCTATTCTTCCATTCTCCCTTTCTTCCTTCCTGTGTTCTTTGGGGAATTTATTGTTTTTCATGCTCTGCCTCAATTAACTGTGGATGGATTCCAAGGATTGATGCTGAGTAGTCTTCTATTGACAAATACACGCTATCTATTATGATCTCTCACAACTTCCTATATGTTCAATTATCTTTTCAATTAAAATTTCACCTAAAGCTCTGTCTGTCTGTCTGTCTGTCTGTCTCTGTCTGTCTCTCTCTCTCTCTCTCTCCCTGTGTATATATATATGTATATATATTTACACTCCTCAATAAATTCTGCATTGTAGCAAGTCATGCTAATAGAGCCAGGTTCCTGACTAGTTTGATAAAACTATATATTTTTATTTTCCTTTATTGTTCTTTTTTTCCCAAACCAGTGTCTTGTTTCTACCTATAAATTAATGAAATAACATACCTTCACATAGTACCTTAAAGATTTCAAAGCACTTTCAGATTGGTCCTCATAGCAATTCTATGAGTTAGGAAATTTAGATATCATTATCCCCATTTTACAGAACCAGAAACAATTCTCAAAATGGATAAATGATTTTCCCAAATTGACATGGCTGGTGAGGCTGTTGGGTGGTGAAAAGGGCACTATTTTTAGAATTAGAAGATGTGGATTAAAATCTGTTACTTGCTGCCTATTTAACCATAGGCAAACCACTCAAATTTTGTGATTCCAAATTCCCTAATTTGGAAAATAAGGAGGTTGGACTAGATTAATCCTTGCTTTTCAAACTGTGGTTCTAACAGTTCCAAGAAGTGGGATTATAACCCTTAGCTTCTGACTTCTGGACAAGAACTCTGTCCTAATGACATATTTGTAAATTGTTTGAGGAGCTATAACTTATAATACAAATAGTACAGAGTGGGAAACTGTCAAATGTTGTTTAATGACTAATAATGCCAGCTGAGTAAAGCAAAATTCATCAAGAAACTGCCTTAGAAATCTGTGAGAGGAGGACTGTAAAAATATTGATTTTGGGTCTCTTAGATTGATTTAAAAATAAACCATTATGAATGTTCTCTTGGTGATAACATTGTTAATGTTAATGTTTGCAAAACACAACTATTGCCCAGAATATTTAAATAAATCTTACTGATGGTTAATTTATGTTTCAAAGGTTATACTAGGTATCCTACTCAGAGGATAGTAATAGTTGATGTTTAGTAATTCAGACTTTAAGAATTGGTTTCCTCCCAAAGACTTATGAAGTCCATAATATAAGTATTCATCATCCTCAATTTACACATGCAGAAACAGTCAGAGAATGGTTAAGTGACTTACTCAAGATTACACAGTTAATAAAAGGGAAAAAAAAAAACACTTGAACTCAGATCCAGGTCTGCGAATTCCAAAGCCAATATATGATCTTCTAGGCATTCACTGTGCTCATTGGTCTACTAAATATTGTCTTTAAAATATCTGAGGGAAAAAGAACATGGACTGTGGGTGTGGCAAGAGGAAATGATAACATGGCTACCTTATGTTTTCCACTGGTATCCTTGCAATGTGAAGGAAAAAAAGAAGGTTATTTGAGTATAGCTCATAGGTAGGAAACAGGGGCACAGAATAGGCTGGCATGGGTAGGTTGTGATTTGCATCACTTAATGGAATATACATATTGATAAGATCCCTGATCTATTTAAAATTACTCAAGTAAGCCTCCATTAAAATGCATGTCTGCTGAAGCTGGTTCTAGTCTAGATAACATTCACAATTCACTGTGCAGGGGGAAATTGTAATTGAAGTTATGAAGCATTCTTCCCCAAGTTAAAACATAACTAATGCAAGTAATCTTCAAAGTATAAAGCATAATCAAGGCACACTGTCCCAAGATAAGTTTTTGAAAACAAATCATGAACAATTGTTTTCAAAAGTTACATTCTTTAGATTCATTATTTTATTTTTTAAAACTCTATTACTAGTGCTAAATTTCTTACCAGCTTCTATTCTCTGGGTCCCCATACTCAAAATTCAAGGTTAATGGTAAATTCATCCTTATATATTTTATGAATGGGCCCTGGTTCTGAGATCATTCTAAAGGTAAGGCAAAGTAAAATGACATATCCTTTTGGTTGCTAACTGGGTTGACAAAACAGTCCACTGTTTTCTGGACTCATGTATTATAAAAAGGAGGAGTTTCATACTTTTCCATTAAAATTACAATTAGTGGAAAATTATAAAATATTGACAGGTGGGTCCTCTGACACTAAGAACCACTCTCATCACATGCTTTGAAAACAAACCAATTGAATCTTCTTGTATTTTGGGGAAAATGCTTACATTGACTTCATTATCTCAAAGCAGTAAGGTGCTACTTAAAATAGATATTGGTCCTGAAACACATAATAATATAATTTCATAATCAAAGCAAATTATAACTAGACTTTTTTATTAGGAAAGATAGACAAGATATGATGGAAAATGTGCTAGATTTAGAGCCGGAGGAATAGGATTTGATCCTGCTGCCATCACTAATTACTCATGTGAATGTGGCCAAGATAATTAACTTGTTTCATCTTCATTGATTTAGAGGTAGAAGAATTCATGATTATCGAATTCACCAACATTGTTTTGCAATTAAGAAATCTGGAGCTCAGCAAGGTCAATCCTTCCAGGTAGGAAGTAGCAAAGATAAAATTTGGATCCCGGCTTGACTCTCCATTCCCAAATCAGGCTTTTTCCACTGAACCATGTTGCCTTCTCTGTTTTCTCATATATAAAATGAAGGTGTTGGTCTAGGTAACCTCTAAGATCCCTTTCACTGTAAAGCCATGAATCTAAGTTTTTTAGGGATAGTAGGCAACCTGGTATGAATTATAGTTAGGAGTCAAGATCTACTTTTAACTACATTGCCTTATAAAGGAATTTGATTTCCCTGGGATTATTTCTTCAATATAAAATTAGCTGAGTAAATGATTCCTGCATTCCCTTCTTATGCTAAAAATCCATTTACTCAAGGCTTTTTCTTTTCCCACTGCTTTCCCTTGGCATTAATGTGGGCTATGCCAGCTGCTTTTCCTAGCAGTGACTTTGACTGCCTCTCTAATGGCTGTGCTAAGATGGAGAAAAACTGAAAGCAGGACTTAATTTTATATTATGGAAGTACATGCACTCAAAAACATGAAGGTAAAAAAGAATACTAATGACAAAAGAAAGTGATAGAAAATGGTCTGAATTTTTTAATCTGGCATAGTATCAATTATTGCAGGACATGTTGCTCTCAAAAGAAAACCTCTCTTACATATACTTAGTGAATTAGTATTTGTATTTTATCAATCATTGTACGTATTTTCTACTGATTAAGTCATTTATATTCCCTGGAGCCACCATATACTTATCATTTATACCACAGTACTGGAAAGATCTATAATTTAGTTAGTATGAGCTCATCTCCCACTGTTATATAGTATAATCCCTACATAAGGTAGTAAATATACTTCAAGAATCTTTGTGGAAAAAATGATTTTTCAAAGATTTTGGTATTCCTAAAGATTTAACCAGGGTAAGGGTAACTGGAATGTTGTCCCAAGATACCATATTTAGAGGGTACTGAAAGCTATTTGACAATGAAGAAAAAGCATTTCAACAAATAGTTAGCAAGAAATAATTAATATACAAAGCTACCAGAGTGCCTACTGTTCCCCCTGTAACTTTACTATGAACTCCTTGTCCTGGACCTATGTCACTCTGCTTTCCTCCTTTCTTATGGTGGCATTAACCATCCTGGGAGTAGTTCTGAAGTATCCTTGGCTTTACAAACACAAGGATTGCTAGTGTTTCAGCTTTTAAAAGTTAGTTTCAGCTGTATTTTATGCCATTTTCTTCAGCCACCATCTGTGCTGACCTGGAATGATGGAGGAAAAATCCAGTTCACACACACACACACACACACACACACACACACACACACACACAATGACTTCATGCCACTTACTTGAGGAGAGACTTCAAGGCTGAATTATTTCAATGGGACAAATGCTACTCAATATCTGTGAAAAGAAAACAGCAGGATTAAGGAATAAATGCCACTTGAGTGAATCTTTGAAGGATTTAAGGATTATAAGAGATGTAGGTGAGGAAGACTTGCATTTTAAGCATGAGGAATAGCTTATATGAAGATAAACAATAGAAATGTTCACTCCTGGAATATTTAGTAGGGTACTTTGACTAGAATATAGTGCATATGAAAGGGAGGAATATTCAATTCAGCAAACATTTGCTATTCTTGGAAATAGTAAGAAAAAAGTTTCCCTGCCCTCAAAGGGCTTACATTCTACTTGTGATATTTGGCTTATTTGCCCTTAAATAAATACAAAGCCATTTATAGAGTGAGATTTAAGAGTGGAAGTATAAGTTAGGAAAGATTTTGCGTACGGCCTGGTACCTGAGCTGAACTTTAAATGAGGCCAAGGATTCTAAGGAGCAGAAGTGAAAGAGGTGCTTCATTTTAAGCATGGCTGTGCAAAAACATTGAGAGAGACAATAAAATGTCAAAAGGAAGGAAAACCTAATAAATAGGACAGGCAAGTAGGCAGATAGTGTAGGTGAAGGTAATTAAATAAGTGGATGGAATAACTGAAGAAAGGTAGATTGGAGTGAGATTATGATTGGCTTTAAATACTTTGTTGGGAAATATTTATTTAATTCTTGAATTAAGGGAGTGACCAATATCTTAGGAAGTGCATTGCGCTAGGTGTGAGGGCAATGGATTGGAAACGTAAGATCCTATAAGCATAGACACTACTCTATTACAATAGTATTCAAGGCAAGAAGTGACTATGGTCAGCATTATAGTAAAGAAATATTTTGCTGTAGAAAGTCATCTGCAGAATCTTGAAGGTTCCCTTAGCATGATTTTCCTATTTTTTTTTCTGTTTTACTACCACTAACTTCAATTTATAGATAGACAATTCTGATGATGATTTTTTTAAGACAGGAAAACAAGCTTATGGGTCAATGTTTCTTGATGTCTTTTCAATTATCTTCATGTGTAGAAAGCACTATCTTTGATCTTTTCTATTCATTCAAATCCTGCCCCTTCCTCAATACAACATGAAAATGAATCTCTGCTTGTCATTAAAATTTTCTACATTTCATATATATATATATATATATATATATATATATATATATATATATACACACACACACACACACATATATTTGGACTGGTCCTTCCCTTTTCAGCAATTTAATCTTTTCATTAGCACCTTTATGACTACCTTAACTTTGTAAACATTGAATGGTACAGCTTATAAGTTACTAGTAGGAAAACACAGAAATCACTGTGCTGTGCAATGATTCATATGTCTTTGGGGGTGGGGCCAATGTTTTGCTTTGTTTTAGTTTTAGCTACCAACCTGTGATTTGATCAATAAAAGGGTTCACAGTATGGAAACTCTCCAGTGATACAAACTGGCAACTTATCAGTCACTTACTAATTTAGAGAAATGTGTGCAACATTGAAGAATTGCCCAGAGTCACATAGAAAACACATGAGAGGCAAGACTTGAAAGCAGGCCTCCCAAATTCCAAGACCAGTTCTTTATTCACTTAACCAAGATACCTCTCCACAAATAGAGAGGTACAAAGTCTGAGGGCAAAAGTCATTACTAACTAATAAAATCAAAGATTAAAGGAGACTGCATTTGAATTGGACTTTGAAAATACCTCAAAGAATTTTTTAAGCTTTGATGACTTTTATTCTTATATCATAATCATTTCAGGATAACCTTTCCCTCAGCTTGACCCAAATAGATCCCTCCTTTGTTATATGACAGAGAAAATAGCTGAACTAAAACAACACAATAAGTTCATTTAAAAGTCTATTCTGCCCCAAGGGAATCAACAAGCATTTATTATCCACTTACTATGTAAATCTCCATAGTAGTCTAGTTTTGGCTACAAGAAGAATCTATATTTTGTGATTTATTGTGGGACACTTGTTAGTTTTTTTTTTCATTTACCCAGATATCAATTTTCTTTAAATGATCTTTTAATTTATGCTGTTGTTTTGATCATGCATATTATTTTTCAGAATCTGTTGATACATGTCTGCTTTGATTCATGCAAAATTTCCCATTTTCACAGACTTTTTTTTTTGATTCATCATCTTTTGCAACAGATGAATACATAAATTATAATTATCTTCCGGATGTTCTATTGGCATATACTCATCATAGACATCTCACAAGATGAAATGGTCAAAAATCACTTCAGCAAAGGTGAGACGGACTCACATTTAGGAGGTAATAAATGAAAAAGAAAATATTTACTTTGCTAACTTCTCTACTTGAAATTCTGAGAAAAACCTCTCAATTATCCCTATATTTTCTTGATATTTCTTTATGTATCCTGGAATGACTTATGGAAAGAATTTAATATGGATGAATTATATTAATAGTGTCAGTAAATGTCAATGGACAAAGGCAATGGCAAGAATATCTAGAAGGGAGTATGTTTTTTTTTTTCAAAATGGCTCATGGCTATGCTGTAATATTATGTGCAATAGTAAATGGTGGACATGAAGAATTCAGAGAAAATGGGATAATATAATAGTGAAATAAGCAGTAGACAAAAACATACACAATAACTACAATGACATAATTTAAAAAATAGTTAGCATGATAGTCAATAAGCATTTATTAAGCACCTACTTTTTGCCTGACAACATGCTAAATGCTGAAGATTAAAAGAAATAAAAAAAACCCAGAAAATGAAGCATACCTCCATCCTTAAGATAGAGAGATTAGGAACTATTAAGTCATAATATTGTAAATGTTTTCAAATGCTGTCAGTGTCTCTGCTGTTTTTGTATTGCTTAATTGTTACTCTTGCTCTCAAAAGGATACAACAATCTAGAAATGGGGAAAAGAATTTCTCTATCCCTCAGAAAATATTGTGATTTAGAGATAAAATGCATTAATATCACATTTTTAAAGGAACAATGATTAAGTTAAACCTTTCAGAGTAAGGTTTTAACTCTTTTGGCTTCTTTTGTGTCACCTTACTACCGTCATTCAAGGAGAAGAACACATAAAAGAGGATGAGGATTTCTTTTGTGTTTTTTGTCCATTTTATGCATGCCTATGATCTCTTCAAAAGATATCACTTCATAGTTCTTCCTCAAAAATCCATGGAGGTTGATTCTGGGTCCATGAGTGAAAATATTCCAGCAATGTATAGCCAGTCCAAAACAAACAATAAACATTTCTTGTCTCCATTTCCTTACACTGGCCATCCCTTATGCCTGGAATACATACAATCTTTACTTCCTCCTCATAGAGGCTCTCTCTTCTTTCAAGATATGGTTCAATAATTATCTTGGGCATGAAGGCTTTCCTGATCACCTCAATTGTCAGAGGGCTCCAACCCAAACTACCGTGTCTGCATGTATGTATGTACATATATACACACATATATATGCATAATTACAATTATATATATATGTGTGTGTGTGTATACATTATATATATATTATATATATATAATGTTTTATCATATATAATAGCACATTCAAATGTAAGCTCCATATGAGTATGTTTGGCTTCAATATATCATTCTTTGTATTTGTGTCCACAACACCTAGCACAGTGTCTTGTACATAGTAACCATTTAATAAATGTATTATGATTTATTGATGGATAGGTGGACAAGAATGGAACAAAATGAGAAGGCCAGGAGTGCCTTTGATTTTGATATATTCAATTAATAAGCACTTGCACTGATGAAATCACAGATCTATCCAAGTATCTCTACAGATTATTTTTTTCTTTTTACTCAAGATATCTCATTGAAGAATTCATAAATAAAATTATTTATGTTTTTTTCTAAGATATACTTTTATAAATTCACATTAACATATTATTTCAAGTGATATCTTCCTCCTTGAAAATATAGCCTCAGTGCTTAGGAGAAAAAAATTAACCTATTATAAATTTAGTTCTGATTCATTACCCACCATCTTGCTTAACAAATTATTATCTAAAGTAAAACCATAATAATAGCAAATATATATATATACATATATACATATATACATTTATATATAGAGACACATTTATATATATAATTATATATATATGTGTGTGTGTATATCCAATTACAACAACATCAACAACAACAATAAACTATCTATGACAAATCTATAAATAAATATTTTGTGTATTAAAATACCTTATTTTTATTTGGTCAGTCAAATTTTTTGAACGGCTGCTTAAATTTAAGTGTTTCAGTACAGTAGTTAGAATGAAGGCTTATCAAATCTAGGAGCTTAAAAATGAGAAGACTTGATTAGTTTTTCCTATCTACATCAATTCCTTCATTTGTTGACAAATACTTCTCCAAATCAGTAATTAGATGGCAACCTAATATCTGATCTAGAGAGGGAAAAAGGAAGCTTCCTACCCTACAAGACTTTGTGTCCAAAGAAGATATGTGCAGGTATATAAATATAAATACACTTATATATAAACATTTATACATAGATATGCATATAATATATAAATAACTTTAGAGATGGCCTCTAAAGTTATCTAAGCTGGAAGTGCAGAGGCCCTTAAGTGGACAGGCTTACTACTGTTTGGCAAGGGAATTTTAATCTACTTTGTTTCTGATCTTGGCTGGTTTTCCCTGCCTTAAGCAGACTTTTGGATTCCTCTCCACCCAGTAGACTTGTATTGGTATATTGGTGCCAGACTTAATGTCTGATTGAATAGCCTACTACGGCTCAAAAATGCTGAACTCAAGCCATCCATTAGCCTCTGCCTTCCTAGTAGCAAAGATTAGAGATGTACCACAACACCCAATTATATTGGTAGGTGTTCTTTATAGCTGGACTGACTGGAAACAGGAATGAGCAGTTTTGGTTCAGATTAGGAAAAAGTTATGGGATCTCCCAAAACTGAGGAGATTTGGCAGCTTCAAAGATGGTTTCTTAGCTTTCCCTTTTGTACAGAAAAAAAAAAATCCCTCCTATTTTGACCCATATTAGAGATGCTAATTCCTTTCTTTTGGGATGGGCAAAGAGAGTGGTTCCAGCAAATGCAGCAAAATTTTATTTAATTCCAGATCTTCACTTTCAGATTTTTTTAGAAGAGCTGGATGATAGGACATTATAGTATGAAAATGGATTATTTCCTTATCTGTAGAAACCAGGAAGACTCACTCTTCAACTATATGGTATATTCTAGATAATAGGCATATTTTATCCATTTTGTTTCCCCCTGTGGATTGTTATGTTATTTATATATAAAAATATTACCTCATATATAAAGTGCTTTAAATTTGACAAAGATTTTCTTGACAACAATTATGTGAGGTAAGTATTCCAAGTCTTTTCATTCTCATTTTATAAAAGAGGAAAATGAGGGTAAGAAAGGTTATGTAGGTGACACCATCAGTGGGCAGTGGAAGGGTTCAAACTTAAATTGACTAACTCTGATAGTACTACTTACTTAATTGTAAATTATCTATGCCCCTGAGTTATTTATCTATGAGTCATGATAGAATTACAATTAACTATCCACTTAAAAGAATTATTCAGTCTACTTTGAGATCAATAAGACACATTTATGATATAACTGAAAGTTAAGGGTGAACTCTATAGTCATGTAACAGAAACAGAAGGAAATGGTCTTTTTTTTTTTCTTGTGATAAGGTAGACTGTGGTTTCCCTAGAACAACATTATGTGCTTGGGTAAGAATTAAAATAAACCTAGGATACTTTTACATCCCGGTTAGGTAAATCCCTTCCTATTTAGAATTTTTTTATTCATCTATTTCCCTTAATTTGTATGTGCAATAAGTTACTAAATTACACCATTTCTTCAATTGCATGTGCTCTCACATTCATCTTTTACTTCCCATTCCCATCATTACAATCTTAGTTTAGGCACTTATTGGGCCTGTCTTAATATCTTCCACATTTCTTGTCCTTAAAACAGATTACCACCTAGTCAATTTTAAAAAGCACCAGCATATTTTCCCTCTATTGTTTCAAAATATTTATTTATACACAATAGATTCTACTCAAGATAAATCCCAAATTCCTTAGCCTGGTTTTCAAGGATCTTAACAATTTGGTGTCTTTCTACCCTTTCCAAAATTGCATTGTATAATGAAAAGAGAATTGGTTTGGAAGTTGGTGGGCCTTAATCTAAATCTCTGATTTATCACTCCTATATTACACAAACCCTTGGCTTTGTGATAACTGTTGTACTTTTGTCTTCAAAACATGCCTTGCATTTTCCTCTTTTTGCTTGGTTCATTCTTCATATCATATTTCTCTTCCTCTCTAATCTAAATTTTAATTGTCCTTACAAGTGTACCTCTTCTTGTGAAGTTTTCAATGACCACTCTAGCCTCCTGCCCCCACACACAACCTCTTTTTTTGAATACCTCAAATTTGGGGTGTGGATGTATTCAGAAGGAGAGGTTGTGCATGTACCATGACTCAATGTATGAGTTGAAAGGTAAGTGGGTTAGTTTTGAAACAAGAGCAAGGGAGAATAAATACATAGACAGCATGCTCCATTGGTACCCATTAAATGTAGGGAAACCTTCAAATGTATTTGGGAGATCTTCTGTAAGATTACCATGGAAGAACATGGAAGCTAGATAGTCCAGTGGATTAAGAGTCTGTTCTTAGTTGGGGAAACATTGCCTTAGAAATATACCAGTTGTATGATCCTGCACAAGTCACTTCTCTCAGGTTCCATATCCTCACTTGTAAAGTGAAAGAGTTGGACTTGATGACCTCTAAGGTCTGTTCCAGGTTAAAATCTATGATTTTCATATCCTATGATCATGGGAAAAAATAACACAGGATAAGGAAACAAGAATGGGTTTTGATATTCAAGGACAGAAGAAATACTAATATCAATCAATAAATTAATCAAGACTTATTAAATACCTGCTTTGTTCCAGAAACAAAATAATGTGACCTTGAATCCATTACCCTTTAAAATATCCAAGTTGAAAGATTTCTTATCTCCCCAATTTGATTTCAACCCCTGAAGAACAAAGGTAGTGTTTTATACAGCTCTGCATATTGACATAATGCAGGAGAGAGTGAGGGAGGGAGGGAGAGAGAGAAAGAGAGAGAGAAAAGAGAGAGAGAGAGAGAGAGAGAGAGAGAATGAGAAGGAAGAGAAAGAAAGAAAGAATGAAAGAAAGAAAGAAAAAGAAAGAAAGAAAGAAAGAAAGAAAGAAAGAAAGAAAGAAAGAAAGAAAGAAAGAAAGGAAGGAAGAAAGAAAGAAAGAAAGAAAGGAAGGAAGAAAGAAAGATTGACTTGGTTTGTGACTCAAGAGGTATGTCTTTACTTCACACTTATAATATCTACTTCTACTTTATTTATAATATTTTCCAGTCTTCTCTTTGGTTGAATAACTATCCTTCATGTTTATGCCCAGAGCTCATACCCTGATACCAGTTTGTTCACATTTCTTAGTCAAAAAGGACAAACTAAAGACAACAAAAATGTTCCATAGAAAGATTTTTTTTTTTTTGCAAATAAAGAGTTGCCTTTACCTTCTTTCCTTTCCCCCCATGATTTCAATAAAGATTACTGGTATGTAATCTCTGTCTGTAGTACAGATCAATAACTTTTATATTTAATAATTACCTGGATATCTGAGAGGTAAGTGGCCACCTAAGACTTACAGTTCAGAAGTAGGATCTAAAACTCAGGTGTTCTGATTGTATATCCACTATACCACACATCCTCTAAAGTTATACATCTTGCATTCCTTTAGAATTCTATTTGTTTTCTTATCTGTAAAATGAAGATGAAAATTTCAGCAACTTACCTACCTCTAAGGTGATATGAGAATAAATTAGATAATGTGCACTTCAAGAAGAGCACATTGATCTCTTTAGAAAAAAGGCATTACATAAAAGAAACTTTCTGTTTAAATTAACTACAGTTTTTCATCAATCTTTGCCCAAGAACACATGAGAAAACAGAACAACAAATAGCTTTTATGTTACAGTGTCATGCAGCCTGTAGGAGAATCAATAAATATATTAATTGGAATATTAGTTGCATAGTTTGAAATGAGCACATGTAGGGCATTTCATGATTTTCACTTTAGGAAAGCATTCACTCAATGTGGGAATACATGGAAAAATGTCAGATGCTTAGTAGAGGTGGTAGTGGCAAACAGAAAGCAACAGAATGAACTGGGTTCTTTTTAGAATTGTAAGTGCAACAAAAGTTATTTCCTGGTTAAGGTATGGACTTTTGTTTTATTGTGCATCAGATACAAATCCTTCTGTATATGAAGTCAAGATGGATAAAATTTCAGCCTCTTACAAAAAGCCAAAATGCATAGATATAATGGCAGCTAGATAGCACAGTACTGGCCTGGAGTCAGGAAGATATGAGTTCAAATACAACCTCAGACACTCACACACTGCTGTGTGGCCCTGGGCAAGTCACTTAACCATTTGCCTCACTTTCCTCATTTGTAAAATGAGCTGGAGAAGGAAATGGCAAACCACTCAGTATTTCTGGGAAGAAAACCACAAATGGGCTTACGAAGAGTCAGACATGCCAGAAAATTACTGAACAATAGTAGATGTAATCCATAAAGTCTGGGCCTGAAGTCAGAAAAACCTGAGTTCAAATCTACCCTCAGACATGTACCAACTGTGACCCTGGACAAGTCACTTGATATCTGTCTTCTTCAGTTTCCTCAACTATTAGGGGATAATTAAAAAAAAATAAACACTTACAAACTTGTTGTGCAGATCAAATGATATAATATGAAGAATATGCTTAGCGTACTACCTGATACATAGTTTTCAGTTATATTTTTATTGGGAGTGAGTTTGGTTTAATTTAGTGCTTCTAGGCAATAGCAATTGCTCAGAATACTGCTCCCTACTCAGGAATATAGTATGCTACATAATGTTTGCCTCAGGAAGAATAGTTAATATCAAGCCCAATAGAGACGAGGTGATTTCCTACTTATTGAATGGATTATAGCCTTCTCAGAGCTAAAAAGGTTATAGGGTGGCTATGTCCCTCTTTTAATGACTTGACAATTAAATGAGAGAGATAATAAAAGTAAGGTAAGAAAAATACCAGGTAGAAAATGTGCACAGCAGGTAGGCATTTGGCATTGTCTTTGATGTTCCTTTTTTTTTTTAAATTTTACTTTTATCCTATAGTCTAAACTACTAGTTCTCAACCACTGTGTTACTCAAATTGTATTAGCTTTCTCAGTTTGAGAAATTCTCAAGCTTACAAGATAAGGCATTTCATGTTTCTATATTAATACCCTTGAGATGTTATATTTCTTGCTTGTTAACTCTCCTAACTTTCTTTTTTTGACCCCAAAAGAGCTTTTTCTCTCTGAGAACTCTATGCAACAGAGCTAATGTCAAAATGAAAGAGATTTTAATGAATAGTTGCCTAACCTTCTATTGAGAATCAATCAGGGAGACATAGAGCTGATTTCACAGCAACAAAAGAGCCCTTATCATCTATTGCAAATGGGGTAAAGACTACTATGGATAACAATAATAATAAAAATCATTTAGTAATAAATACTTGATCTTCACCTTCTGTGCAGAGCTCAGACACACATCAAAAATTAGAATCAAGAATTGGTCACAAAATGCTATCACTAAGAAAACATTGTATATATGAGTCTCAGAATTGACATATGTTGTGAACAGCTTTTATCTGTGAGCAACAACTTTTTAAGTATCAATATCCTAGACATTAGTTTACATACATATACATGTTATTAAATATAAATAATTTTTGGCCATATTTAACACATTTCACCAGTGAGAAGTAATTTATCTTCACAAGTTCATAATCACTTTGTGAAATAAGTAGAAAAAATAACCATCTTACAGACAGAGAAACTCAGCAAGGGAGATTAAATGCCTATTATTATTATGCTATTAACAGAGAATATGCTCTGCAAAAGTAGAACAAGATGCCTCAGGAGGTAGAGGATCCCCACCCCCCACTGCCTCAACTGGATGTATTCAGGTGAAGGAGGGATAATCACTTATTGTATACATTGTAAGGATTTTGGTGTTAGGGTATGAGTGGGAAAAGATAGTCATGGAGACCACTTTCTATCTTAAAATTCTGTAATTATATAGTGGATAGTATCACAGAATCTTAGATTTGGGAAGATTTTCTGCAAATTGGCTCTTAAAGATGAGGTCATCTATTCTCATCTTCAGCATTTTTGATGATATTGATCTCATTTTCTAATGATGAAACTTATAGATTTTTGTAATTCTTAGATAGGTCTCTTTTGATATTGACCTGAATTATACCTCTTTCTAATTTCTACTTAATTAGAGATATGTGTCATTCTGTTTTAAAATGACTTCTATTCTGGATAACCATCTCATTTCTTCAATAACGCCCCAAATGACATAATATACTTTACTTTCTTTTCATCATTCCTCCATTTTCCAAATCTAAGTTTAGATTTTCCTTGCCATATGCTTTTTATGATGCTTCTCAGTGCCTTTGGAGGGCCCCAGAGGAAATCATGTAACTAGACTGACTAGTTCCACTACAAATTTATGATATCTAATCTTAGCTGGGACTTCACTACTACATAATTTCTCTTCCTGGACTTCTCACTCCCCATGGCAATAATTCCAAAACTTGTCTTCTATATTTTATTGAAAAAAAAACTGGATACAAATACACACATGCACATATATAATCTCCACCCAAATGCACATACACATACATACATACACGTATACATGTGCATTCACACATATACACATAAATATATATATATATACATAAATATACATATATACATATATACACCACACATCCCCAAATCACCCCAACAATACCTCACTTTTTCTCCTCCTTTGTTCCAGTCAGAGGAAGAGGTCTTCATCCTTTGCCAATGATTACCCTTTATTTGGGCCTTTGATTCTATTCTCTCATCTATCCTCTAAAAGTGTTTCCCTTTAACCATCTCTTGTCTCTAGACTTTTATCACTCTATCAGTAAGCTCTTTCCTTTTGCTTCTAAGCATAATGAGGTGGCCATAAGAGAAAACCATCAGTTTGTTTTGCTAACTATAAACCAGATCTGTTTGAAAAGGCTCTGGGGAATCACAGCCTAACACTAAGCAGTGCAGTTTGTTCAGTGGAAGTACTTAGAGGAATCTTTGGATCCTCATGTGTAACAAAAATTGCCATTTCTAATGCCAAAGAAAATATGTTCCAAGAATATATTTGGAATGACTGAGATAAATAAGCAAACATAGTTTCAGAATTAATAAATATTTCATATATTCATTCACATATCTTAGTATTTTTCAAATATATGTTGTAAATGTTTTAATCAATAATATATCCATTGATTTAAAATTGGTCTAAAACTCATAATAATTTTCCATTATTCTCTTTTTCAATCCATATATACTTTATTATAAGTACTGATAATTTTTTCCCCTCATTAAATCTGACTCCTTATGCTTGGAAATGTTGGAAATCACTGCTTTAAGTTAGTTATATATACATATGCTAAAGCTTGCCTATCCTACCCTAGTTCGGTTTAAGCAGTTAATAAATGTTTTGTCAATTTATTACATAGCATCTATCTGTCTATCTATCTATCTATCTATCTATCTATCTATCTATCATCTATCTATCCATCTCTCTCTGAGCAGTTTTCTTTTTGAATCTAAATGAAGTGTTATATTTGTCTTTATTTCATTGTATTTGGCTTAACATTTGAGCTTCTCAAGATATAATTGGTTCTGCCATTTTAATATATGATTTTTTTTTTACTCATTATTCTATGCACTGTATTGGACAGTGATCAAAATGCATTCATTTACTTTTTTTTTTCTTTTCTTGGTCTATTTACCAGATAAGGCCTAAAATCTCCTTCACTTTCCCTGGAGTTATAACTTCTATCATTTTCAATCAAGGCTTTTCTGAATTTAATTTTTCCTTTTGAAAGCATCACTAGCTAGCCACTTACCCATATTTGAGATTCTTAGTTGCAGTTATTTATTTTTAAAAAAAGAAAGCTTATGCAAGTACACATAAGCAAAGAATACAGAAGTATTCACACGAGAAGATTGAAATTCCATTCATACTTGTTTCCATGTTGTCTTGAGAATCCTTGAGATTGTCAAGATGTGTATTTAGAACCAGTGTGCCCTGAGTGGTTTTGACTCAGAAGTACAACATAAGCCCTGGGAGGCTTGTTTAGAGTCCCAATTACACACATTTCTTTTATATTTTCAATTAGCTTAAAATCATTATAGGGCACCACTAAACCAGAAGATGAAAGGAAAAGTAGCATACTCTACTAGTAGTACTTTGTTAATCTTCACCTCTACAAATAGTTAGCAACTCTAACACAGACTTTACAATCACAGAAAGAAATGACTTATTTACTTCTTTGGAACACCTTTGGACAAAAGTTACTTCTAATGTATAACTAGATCTTGTAAATACACATTCAATAAACCTCAGAGTAGCCAACTTACTCATTCTGGCCATAAAACACTTTTCTATATCCTTGACTTGGCTATGATGTTTGCAAATGATAATTTCTTCTTGCTCAGTCATTTCACTTATAAATCTTTGTGACCCCATTTAGGGTTTTCTTGGCAAAGATACTGGACTGGTTTGCCATTTCCTTCTCCAGCTCATTTTACAGAGGAGAAGCTGAAGCACAGTGTTAAGTGACTTGCCCAGAGTCATACAGCAAGCTAGTGTCTGAGGTCACATTTGAACTCAGGAAGATGAATCTTCCTGACTTTAGGCCTGGCATTGTGCCACCTACTGAAAATGATAGAAAGAGTTGGCAAAATGGACACGTCATGCAACTATGATACTGTGATGAGCCTGCTGAGCTTAGGTAATAGCCACAAGATCAAGCTCGGATCATCATTCAATTCTCCTGCACTCACTGCAGCATAATTTCAAAGGATTTGGAATGGGATTGGGGTTCCTTTCCTCAATTTGACTATATAGAGAAGCTGTCCCTTTAGGGTGTCTATATGCTTAAAAATCACAGAAAACAGACATTCTTTCAGAACTAATTTTTCTCCCAGCACTATCCCTTCATATTCATTGCTTTTGTGCCATGTTAATGAAAATTTAACTATAGCAAGAATTTTAAAGTATCATAATCCCTAAAATACACTAACTCTCCCCATGTCCTCCAGTGGTGTTCTGGCAGAATTTATGTGGTATCAACAAAATGATTGTTATTGCAAAACTAGGAGAGAATTACAAAAAAAAATGTTGTAGCATTAACACTATAGATTACAATGGAGAAAAAGCATAGGAATAGGAAAGAGAAAAAGAAAAGAATATAAGAGACCAAGCAAAATTTAAAAAGACTTGTGAGATAAGAAGTATGGCATCAAAAATTCTAATAAGGATGGAAAAATTTTAGTAAAGGAAGGTGGCAAGCTCCCCGGAGAAAATTGATAAGGATAAATGTACATCAAAATGATTCTTTTTAATTTTAATTTAAGAGAGGCAGCTAGGTGGTGCAATAATTAGAACTCTGGCTTGGAGTTGGGAAAACCAGAGTTCAAATCCATTTTTAGATACTTACTAGCTATGTGACTGTGGGTAAGTCATTCAAACTCTATTGCCTTCATTTTCTTAGACTATACAATGAGGATAATAACAACACCTGCCTTAGAAAGTTGTTGTGAAGATCTATGAAGTGCTTAGGACAGTGTTTGGCATGTAGTAGGAACTAAAAATGTTCATTCTCTTATCACCCTTAGAGAAATCATTAACAGTAATAGAAAATATTTGCATAGAACATTGAGGTGTACAAAGTGTGTCTGTCACTACAAACCTGTGTCAATATAAATACTAACATCCTCACTTTGCCAATAAGCAAACTGATGGTAAGGGATGTTATGTGAATTATGAAAAGGCATGCTGATATTCATTGTTAAAGGTGGAAAGCAAATTCATGTCATTTGAGTCCAATGCTCTTTCCCTTTAATTACATGGTCTTAAAAGCACAAAAGAGTTTAATAAAGAATAGATTGGTAGCAAGATTATCAAAGGGTGATGGAAGAGATTAAAAAATAGAAACAAAGATGAGGGTTTTTTGCTTTTTTCTTTTCTTTTGATGAGGCAATCGGGGTTAAGTGACTTGCCTAGGGTCACACAGCTATTGTAAAGTGTCTGAGGTCAGATTTGAACTTAGATCCTCTTGACTAAAGACTGGAGCTCTATCTACTGTGCCACCTAGCTATCCCCAAGATGGGTTTTTAACACAAAGTAGTCAACTAAGCTAACAAATAGAACAAAGCAGGACGTCATGAGGATTGGAAGACCAAGTGATAAAAGGAAAATGACCAATATGTAACTGACTAATCAAACATTTATTTTGATGATATTTCAACAACAAGCATTTATTTCCTTAGCTAAAAATTAATATGTTTTCAATTTTAGGAAAGGAGTAGACTTGGGAATCTTGAGGCCATTAGTTATTTTTTTCTTTTGTACTTAATGGTATTTTATTTTTTCTAATTACATGTAAAGACAGTTTTCAACATTCACTTTTGTCAGATTTTCAGTTAAATTTTTCTCCCTCCTTCCATTCCTTCCCCTCCCCAATAAAGCGAGCAATCTGGTAGAGGTAATACATGAACAATCATGTTAAACATATTTTCACATTAGTCATGTTGTGAAAGAAGAAACAGAAAAAAAGGGGAAAAAACACAAGAAAGGGGAAAAAAAGCCAAAAAAGCGAAAACAGAATGCTTTGATCTGCATTTAGATTCCATAGTTCTTTTCCTGGATATGGATAACATTTTCCATAATGAGTCTTTTGGAATTGCCTTGGATCGTGGCATTGTCAAGAACAGCTAACTCCATCATAGTTGATCATAATACAATGTTGCTATTACAGTGTACAATGGTCTCTCTGTTCATTTCACTCAGCATCAGGTCATGTAAGTCTTTCCAGGTTTTTTTTTTATCTTTTTTACATCTGCCTGCTCATCATTTCTTATAGAACAATAGCATTGTGTTGCAGTGTATATCACAATCTGTTCAGCCATTCCCAAAATGATGGGTATGCCCTTAATTTCCAATTAAATGCCATAGCAAAAGTTGCTGCCATAAATATTTATGTACATGTGGGTCCTTTCCCTTTTTTATGGTCTCTTTGGTTGTGGTATTGCTGGATCAAAGCGTACATACAGTTTTGGAGATCTTTAGGCATAGTTCCAAATTGCCCTCCATCATGGTTGGATCAGTCCATAACTGCACCAACATTGCATTAGTGTCCAATTTTCCCACATCTTCTCCAATATCTACATTTTCCTTTTCTGTGATATTAGCCAATCTGGTAGGTGTGGGGTGGTACTTCAGAGTTATTTTAATTTTGCACTTCTCTAATCAGTAGTATTTTAGAGCATTTTTTCATATGACTATAAATAACTTTAACTTTTTCATCTGAAAATTGCTTGTTCATAACCTGTGGCCATTTATTAATTGGGGAATGAGTTGTATTTTTAAAATTTGATTCAGTTCTCTACATAGTGGAGAAATGAGGCCTATATCAGCAACAAAAACAGTAAAAATATGTTTCCTAGCTTTTTGCTTTCCTCCTAATCTTGGTTTCATGGGTTTTGTTTGTATAAAACCTTTTTAATTTAATGAAACCAAAATCATCCATTTGTGCAATTCGTAATATTCTCTATCTCTTGTTGGTTCAAAAATTTTTCCCTTCTCCATAGATCTGGCAGGCAAATTATTCCTTGCTCTCCTAATTTGCTTATGGTATCATTGATTGGGTCTACATTGTGTACTCATTTTGACCTTATCTTGGTATACAGTGTAAGATGTTGGCCTATGCTTAGTTTCTGCCATACTATTTTGCAGTTTTCCAAGTAGTTTTTGTCAAATAGTGAATTCTTATCCCCAAAGCTTGAGTCTTTGGGTTTATCAAACAGTAGATTACTATAGTTATTTACTGCTTTATCTTGTGAACCTAATTTATTCCAGTGATCCACCATTGTATTCCTTAGCCAGTACCAAGCAGTTGTGAAGATTACTGCATTATAATATAGTTTTAGATCTGTTAAGCTTGGCCACCTTCCTTTGCATTTTTTCAACAATACTCTAGATATTTTTATCTTTTTTCTTCTAAATAAATTTTGTTATTTTTTTCTAGCTTTATGAAACAATTTTTGGTGGTTTGATTGGCATGGGATTAAATCAGTAAATTAATTTAGGTAAATTGTAATTTTTATTATATTAACTCAGCCTACCCATGAGCAATTGATTTTTTTTTCCAATTTTGCAGATCTGACTTTCTTTGTGTGAAAAGTGTTTTCTAATTATGTTCATATAGTTCCTGCATTAGTCTTGGCAAGTAGACCTCCATTATTTTATATTGTTTACAGTTATTTCAAATGGAATTTCTCTTTCTATCTCTGGTTGCTAGGCTTTGTTGATAACATATAGAAATGCTGATGATTTATGTGGGTTTATTTTAAATCCTGCAACTTTGCTAAAGTTGTTAACTGTTTGAGTATTTTTTTTTAGTTCATTCTCTGACATTCTCTAAGTAAACAGTAATATTATCATGAAAAGACTGATAGTTTTGTTTTCTCATTGCCTATTCTAATTCCTTCAATTTTGCTTTCTTCTCTTGTTGCTAAAGCTAATGTTTCTGGTACAATATTGAATAACACTGGTGATAATGGGCATACTTGTTTCACCCCTGATCTTATTGGGAATGCTTCTGGCTTATCCCCATTAAATATAATGCTTGGTAATGGATTTAGATAGATACTACTTATTTTAAGGAAAACTATTTATTCCTATGTTCTCTAGTGTTTTGTTATTGATGTGGTCTATTGTGCTATTAGTTTTCCTAATACTGAACCAGCCTTGCATTCCTGGTATAAATCCCACCTTCTTATAGTGTATTATCCTGATAAGTTATTGTAACCTCTTTGCTAATATTTTATCTAATATTTTGGATCCATATTCTTTAGTGAAATTAGTCTATAATTTTCTTTCTCTGTTTTGGCTTTTCCTTGTTTAGGTATTAGCATCATATTTGTGTCATGAATGGAATTTTGTAGGACTTCACCTATTTTTCCGAATACTTTATATAGTGTTGGAATTAATTGTTCTTTAGGGGTTTGGTAGAATTCATTGCAAGTTCATCTGACCTGGGAAGTTTTTTCCTAGGAATTTCACTGATGACCTGTTACATTTCTTTTTCTAAAATGGTGTTATTTAATTATTTTATTTCCTTATCAATTAATCTGGGCATTTTATATTTTTATAAATATTCATCTATTTACTTAGATTGTCAGATTTATTGGCATAGAGTTGAGCAAAATATCTCCAAATTATTGATTTAATTCCTTCTTTATTTGAGGTGGATTCATCTTTTTCATTTTTAATACTGGTAATTTGGTTTTCTTCTTTCTAATCAAATTAACCAAATATTCATCTATTTTGATGTTTTTTTTCATAAAACAAATTGTTAGTTTTATTTATTAATTTATTTTCTTACTTTCAATTTCATTAATCTCAGCTTTGATTTTCAGAATTTCTAATTTGGTATTTAATTGGGGATTTTTAATTTATTCTTTCTCTAGCTTTTTTTAGTTGCATGACCAATACATTTATCTCCTCTTTCTCTATTTTATTCACGTAAGCATTTAGAGATATAAAGTTTCCCCTAAGGACTGCTTTGGCTGTATCCCATAAGTTTTGGTATGTTATCTCATTATTATCATTCTCTTGGATGAAGTTATTGATTGTTTCTGTCATCTTCCAAGCCCTCAGATCCCTTAATGTAGAAGCTGCTAAATCTTGTGTTATCTCGATTGTGTTTCCACAGTACTTGAATTGTTTCTTTCTGACTGCTTTCAATATTTTCTCCTTGACCTGGGAACTCTGGAATTTGGCTATAATACTCCTAGAAGTTTTCCCTTTTTTATCTCTTTTAGGAGGTGATCAGTGAATTTTTTCAATTTCTACTTTACCCTCTGGTTCAAGAATATCAGGGCAGTTTAACTTGACAATTTCTTGAAAAATGGTGTCTAGGATCTTTTTTTTTTTTTAATCAGGCTTTCAGATAGTCCAATATTTTTTTTTAAATTATCTCTCCTGGATCTATTTTCTAGGTCAATTATTTCTTCCAATGAGATATTTCACATTGTCTTCTATTTTTTCATTCTTTTAGTTTTGTTTTATAATTTCTTGATTTCTCAGAGAGTCATTAGCTTCCATTTGCTCCATTCTAATTTTTAAGGAACTATTTTCTTCAGTGAGTTTTTAGACCTCCTTTTCCATTTGGCCCATTCTGCTTTTTCAGGCATTCTTTTCCTCAGCTTTTTGGACTTCTTTTGCCATTTGGGTTAGGCTATTTTTTAAGATGTTATTTTCTTCAGCATTTTTTGGTGTCTCCTTTAGCAAGCTGTTGACTTGTTTTTCATAATTTTCTTCAATCACTCTCATTTCTCTTCCTGATTTTTCCTCTGCTTCTCCTACTAGCTTTTCAAAGTCCTTTTTGAGCTCTTCCATAGCCTGAGACCAATTAATATTTTTCTTGGAGGATGTAGACTTTTTGGAGCTTTGACTTTGTTGTTTTCTTCTGATTGCATGTTTTGATCTTCACTATCACCAAAGTAAGATTCTATAGTCTGAGTATTTTTATGCTGTTTGCTCATGTTCCCAGCCAATTACTTGACTTTTAAATTCTTTATGGTAGGGGTCTCCTTTCAGTGGTGAGAATGTACTGTCCCAAACTTCAGGGGTCTTGTGCAGCTGTTTCCTGAGATACTTCTAGGGACCTGTACATTTTCAGTTCTTCCAAGGTGGTATGATCAAGGGTGAGGTATTTACTTATTTCCTGGCCAGTGCTCTGGTATATCAGTGTCCACAAGCACTCTTTTCTGCCTTGGAACTGTGAGGAGGATTCACTCTTTACCACCATTACAAGCTCCACCATCAATGCTCCTCCTCACCCCAGGACCGCCATATAGAACTGTGACCCAGATCCAAGTAGGAACAAAGCAAGAGAATCCTGCCTTAGCATGAGAAAAGAGATCCATGCAATCCCCCTCTGATCAGCCACTCAATCCCGCTCTGTCTGTGGGCCAAGAGATCCAGAAGCAGCCATTGCCACTGAGGCTGCCACCCAAGTGTTCCACTGGGCCAGGGCTGGACCGTACTCATCTCATGCAGGTCCAATAGACCTATTTCACTGACCTTCTGAGTTGTCTTTGGCATTTGTGGGTTAAGAAGTCTAGAAACCAAAGCACTCCACCTGATTCAGTCCCCTGAGGCCTGTTCCAGGTTTGTTGTGGCCCCATCTGTGATGGTGTGGCCCATGCTGAACTGTACTCTTCTTCCAGTCTGGCTCAACAGACCTTTTGTGTCAACCTTCCAGGTTTTCTTGGGCTGGAAATTTGTTTATTCTCTCTTTTTGTGGGTTCTGCTGCTCTAGAATTTCTTTAGAGTCATTTTGCAGGTATTTGGAGAGGTTTGGGGGACAGCTGAAACAAGTCACTGCTTTTACTGCACTATCTTGGCTCCCCAAGGAGTTGTTTTCTTCACTGGATTTTTTCCTGTATTTGGCCAAGTCTATTTTTTAAGGAGTTGTTTTCTTCAGTCAGTTTTTGTGTTTCCTTTTCTAAGCAATTGATTCTTCTTTTTTTCATAAATCTCCTGTATAACTCTCATTTCTTTTCCCAATTGTTCTTCTACCTCTGTTACTTGATTTTTAAAATTCTTTTTGAGCTGGCTCAAGAGGACTTTTTGGGCTTGAGGCCAATTCATATTCTTCTTTGAAGCTTCACATGTAGGCATCTTGACATCCTTGTCCTCTTCTGAGTTTGTGTTTTGATATCCTGAGGACAGGGACACTGTCCCATGCTTTCTTATGCTGGTGGACAGGGGCTTGGTCACTGGCTTTCCTTGCCAGGGCCTGTGTTGTTGGCAAATTGTTCACTGTGTTGTGATGGCCTGGCCTAATCATACTTGTGCTGAATTTCCATGGCTGGCAGTTTGCCTTTTGTGCTGGGGTTGGAGGCCTCACAGTTGGCCTGCTGTGCTCCTGGCCTGCTGAGCTAGGACAGAGGGGCCTCAGTTGATGATTTGTGCTATGGCTAAGAGCCTCCTGATGGATTGCCCAGGTCCCATCTGCAATGGGCTACACTTGCCTTTTATCCAAGTGAGATAGGCTTTTATTTAATTCCATCTAAGTTATCTTAAGCTGGATACTACATCTTTTTATGGGTTCTGTCTCTTCAGAATCTGAGGGAAACTGGGGAGAGCTCATGCAGCCTTCTGGCTTCTCTCTGCCATCTTGGCTCTACCTAGTGATCATTAACTATTGTCTATCAGTTATTGTCTGTCAGTGGAGATAATATCAACTTGCTATCACTGTACTTTCCCAAATTTTCAATTCAATTACTTATCACTTTTGGGGTGACAACTCTTAGGAAGAGACGATACTACTAAACTGGTACCACTCTGTTGGAAATAAGTAAAGTCCTTAATTACATACTAGGATTGAGTTAAAACAGTTTCTTGAATTAGGCCACAATCCTGTTAGATTAATTATTTGTGAGTGTTTTTATGGAAGTATGGAATCATAGATATGGAGGTGGTAGGGATCTTAGTAGCTATCTACTCTAAGTCAGAAGGGAAGAATATGAAAAATTTCAGGGGATGCATTATTAACTGTCCTTCCTAGAAGTGTAGGCCTCACTTATTCTGTTGTATCTAAATAAAACCAGAGCCTTAAATTATGGAACAGCTCATTTTTCTATATATCACTTCACAGTTTATCAGATATTTCACTTGTAATAACTGTACAATAGAAAGAGAAAGAGAGAGAGAGAGAGAGAGAGAGAGAGAGAGAGAGAGAGAGAGAGAGAGAGAGATTGATTGATTGATTTCTTGGAATGAGAGCACTAGCTATCAGGAGATTAGCCTTATGTAGGAGGTGACACTTGAGCTGATCCTTGAAAAAAAGGTAAGGATTTTTAAGGTGAAGACATGAAGAGGAAACATTTCAAAGAACAGATATATCCTATGTAAAGGCATGAAGTCATTGATAGATGAAATGTAAAATACAAGGATCAAAAAGTAGGCCAGTATAACTCAAATACTGGGTGAATGGATAAGTAGAAGAGAGTGATAAGTACAGAGAATAATGTCTAGTATTTGAATTTTAACAAGTAATAACAGAAAGTGGGTTAGGTAGGATGTCAGTGAAGATTGAACAGAGGAGTAAAATGATTAGATCTGTGCATTAGAATGACTATTTTGTCTGGTGCTTGAAGGGAAGAATGGAAAAGTGAGGGAATGGGATCAGAAAGAGCTGATAATTCACTAGTAAGTCTATTGCTTCTCTTTCCTCATCAAAGTGTTGGATAGAATAAAGTAGTAGAAATAGACCATTGTATGAAGCCTTCCTTTAGTCTTATCTATGTCTTTCTTTTTGATATATTTAATTCTTCAAGATTCTTGTGGGCAATTTTTATTTTTATTTTTTAATTCATATTTACACAATTTTACGGACTGCTGGAGGAAGCTACAAATTCATTTTGACTAGGTCCACCAAATTTCATGTTAACTAACCACAGGTCTTTCACTACTGCTCAGAAATTATTTATTCATCTTGTCTTTACTCCTTATCACATGCTCCACAGCATCTGTTTAAATCTTTATTCTTAAATCTTATTTTTTCTTCCCCTTATCCTCAAGTCCCTAACTTCATACCCACTCAGTAGAACCTTCCCTTTCCCCTAGTATTCATGTTTAATCAATTGTCAAGTCCTTGCCCATTCTATCACTGCAATACTTATCATACTAATCCTTTTCTCTCTACTCTTACTGTTCTCCAATTCATTTTGTCATTATTTCTCATTTGTAATATCAGAATGGCCTTCTTAATGATCTCCCTGATTTTAGTTTCTAGCCTTTCCAGTCCATTCTTCACCTGTGTACCAAATGATAGTTAATGTTGTTGAGTAAATGAGAATGCCATTACCCTATTGAAAATACTCAAAGATTCTTTACAATATGTATGATAAATTAAAATGACTTAGATTTGGAAATTAAAATCTAAATTATACACTAATTTAAAAGAAAAAATATCATACTACTCATACTGTTTCCAAATTCTATGAACTGTTCCAACTTATTTTTTTTTTTAGTTTTTACCCCTTACACACATTCATGCATACCAAGTTTCAGTAAACTTGAATTATTCCTGACCTTGTCTTCCTCTCTGCCACTCTTCCATGTCTGCTTATCTTGTGATTCATCTCTTCTCCAGGCATTCCAAAAAAAGTATCAGCCATTCTTTAAGGTGACCCACACACACAACACACACACACACACAACTTTGGCTGAGATTTCATTTGCATTGAGAACCCTCTATTTTTTTTACTTTCTCTGCCTGTTTTTTTTCATTTCTATCTCTCTTCGTTTTGCTTTATTTCTGTTTTCTGTCTCTGTTTCCCTCCCCTTCAATCCTCTCTACCTGTAAAAGACATACACATGCAAACACACACACACACGCACACACACATGTACACACACACATTAGATTGATTGGTGCTATCCTCCATACATGATAATGACCAATATGAAGAACCAATGCAGTAACGCTTTGGATTCTTCACATTAAATCAAACCAGAGTCAAAAAGGGTAATTATCTAACTTCTCAGGGGGTGGGGAGGAGAGGAGAACTATCTATCATAAGGCTAGAATTAAATAAATGCAGAAAATTGTTAGAAACAGAGGAAAAATATGTCTCTGAGTATATTATGAAGACAGAGACATAAAGAGACAGAATCAAAGTGAGTACATTTGTGTTTGAGAGAGATACATAAACAGAGACAGCAATGGAGAGAGAAAAAGAGAAAAAAAAACCTCCTAAAGGAAAGGAGCTATATCTTTTTTTTTCATTTTGTTATGCAAGTATGTATAAATATATATGTGTATATGTATGTGTGTTCACACATATAACTTTTGTAATAGAGGCTTCATGAAAACTTGTTGAATTAGATTTTGGTTAAATGTACACAAGGGTATAGATAACCTCATCATTGGGGGAGGGTGGGCATGGGACAGTTTTAATGGTGAGAAATGTTTTATTTTGATTTTTGCTAATTGTATTAGCTGTCCCAACACAATAGAAGTGTATAATGGCCAGAAGTATAGTATTAGACATTTTTTTTTATAATCTGCACTTTAGGAAGCTATCACACCTGAAACTAAATAAAATTGTGCCATCTTTCCCTTTTATTTTCAGTACAGCTTTTCAGTTTTGAACAAGTGATGTTTTCTAAATATTTTCTATCACAATTTTTTGAGCAAAGCAGCAGTTGATAGAAAGACCTTGTGGCTTAGTAGATTCAGAATTTGAATGGAAGTGCAGACGTCTTGGGTCCAAGTCTTGCCACTAACTATTTGACCATAGTCAAGTCATTTAATGTCTCTAAGCTAAAACCTCTCTAAGATTTGTAATCCATGATATAGATGAGTAAATCCTCATGTCCTTTCCTATATGTGCATACTCTTACTTTTTCCTCTGACTTTAACAAATGTTTGCATCTATTTGATGTGAACAGAATGATTTTATTTCCTTCTGGGATGTTAGATAAGTTATTTTTTTTTCTATTTTAATTCAATCTAAGTGATTCAAAACTTTATAAAATTATCCCTTTACATTGACCTTACCCTTTGATGGAAATTAAAATTTTTGCTTCTAGTTCTTCCATAAACGTATTTCAGCATTGCTTCTAGGAAACTAAGATGGTGGAGTAAGTAGTAAATCACTGTAAATCTCATATGGAGATTACCTCCAAACAACCATAAAAGATGCCCCAAAACAAATCCTGGAACACAAGAACCAGCAAAAAGAAAGTGTGAAGCAATTTTTTAGCCCAAGAAATTTGGAATATCAGCACGAAAGTTCTGTCACATTGGGGCAAAAGAGGAGCAAAGTCTAGGAAAGGAAGCATCCCAGCAAACCAGCAGTAAGTTCCATCTCAGCAAACCAGTGGGAGATCCTGAGCCCCAGTACAGTGGAACAAGCAAAAGCCAACACAGGACCCCCCCCCCACTTGCCTCTGCATATCCACAGAAATAAGCAGACACCAGCTCAGAGAATCTTTACATACCTCAGCATAGCCCTGAGCAAACAGGCAGCTTCCAGCAGCCACACCTCCACATGCTTCCATGTAGCGCAGGGAAATGCAGAAACACTGCAACAGCCTCAGCACACCCTGGACACCAGTGCTGTCTCAGCACAGGTAAGCTGCCAGGCACCTTCAGCCCCCAATAGTGCCAGCCACCCCCTATCATACCACCTCAGAGCACCACCAGACATGTGGGTCACCTGTGGGACTCAGGGAAATATCAGGCAGTAGCACTTAAATGGCCAGGGACTGAATAGCTAGCATAAGAAGCATAAAATATCCCTTCCACCCAGGAGCAGAGCTCAAATTTAAAAGAAAGTTAAAGGCCAAAAAAAGAAACTGTCCATAGAAAGTTATTATAGTGATAGTGAAGATTAAAACACAAACTCAGAAGCGGACAACAATGTCAAAACATCTATGGCAAATCCCCAAACAAAAAGAAAAAGTGATCTCAAGTCCAGAAAGCACTCATGGAATAGGTCACAAAGGAGCTTAGAAATCACATAAGAGTGGTATAAATAAAAAGGAAAAAGAAATGAGTGATATAAGAGAATTATGAAACAAAAAGAGTCAACAGCTAGGAAAAAGAAAACAACTCCTTAAAAACTACAATTGGCCAAGTAGAAAAGGAAGTACAAAGCTAACTGTGGAAAATAACTCCTTAAAAGTTAGAATTATGCAGGTGGAAGCTAATGACTCTATGAGACATCAAGAATCAGTCAAACAAAAGAATGAAAGAATAGAAGAAAACGCAAAATACCTCACTGGAAAAATGACTCATCTGGAAAATAAATCCAGGAGAGATAATTTGAGAATTAATGGACTACCTGAGGTCCTTAATCAAAATGAGGCCTAGACAGCATCTTTCACATAATTATCAAGGAAAACTACCCTGATATCCTGGAACCAGAGAGCAAAATAGGCATTGAAATAATCCACCAATCATGTCAGGAAAGAGATCCAAAATTAAATTTAAAAAATCCAAGGAACATTGCAGCCAAATTTCAGACTATCAGATTAAGTAAAAAAAAATACTGCAGGTGGTCAGAAGAAACAATTCAAATATTGCAGAGCCACATTCTGGATTACACAGGACTTAGCAGCTGCAACATTAAATGATGAGAGGTCACAGAACACGATATTCCAGAAGACAAAAGAGCTAGTACTACAACCAAGAACAGACTACTCAGAAAAATTAAGCATAATACTTAAAGGGGGGGAAATGGTCATTCAATGAAACAGATTTCAAGCTTTCATAATAAAGAAGAGCAGAAATTAACAAAAAAAAAAATCTCCAATATCAAGCTCCAAGAGAAGCCCTAAAAGGTAAAAAAGGAAAAGAAATCTTAAGGGATTCAATGAAGCTGAACCATTTAAATTCCTTCATGGATAGATAATACTTGTAATTATCCACCCCTACCACCATGTAATAGTATTTTATTTTTCCACTTACGTATAAAGATAGTTTTTAACATTCATTTTTATAAGCTTTTGAATTCCAAATTTTTTCTCCCTTGCTTGCTTCTCTTCCCCCTTCTCAAGATGGCAAGCAATCTGATATAGGTTATACACTTAAAATCATATTGAACATATTTCCACATTAGTTATGTTGTGAAAGAACAATCAGAATAAAAGGGAAAAAAACACAGGAAAGAAAAACAAAACAAAACAAAATTGAAAATAGAGTGCTTGAACTGCATTCAGACTCCACAGTTCTTTCTCTATATGTGGCTAGCATTTTCAGACATTATGAGTCTTTTCAAATTGTCTTAGATTGTTGTATTTCTGAGAAGAGTCAACTCTACCAAAGTTGATCATCATACAAGGTTGCTGTATCTAAATTAAAACAAATTAGATACTTTCAATTCTTAAAAATTGTACCACCAATAGTACAGCTAGAAGGAATATACCTAGACAGCAGGTATGGATATAAGGTGAATCTGAGGGAATTATAAGAACCAAAAAACCAAAAAACAAAACAACTAAGGGATGAGAAAGAAGAGTACACTGAGAGCAGAAGGAAGGGAGACATAGACAGGGGTAAATTATTTCACGTGAAGAGGTGTGAAAAGCCTATTACACAGTAGAGAGAAAGATGGCAGAGTGGTCAATGGGTATTGCTTGAACCTTATTCTCATCAGTATTGGCTCAAGGAGGGAATAATATACACAATCAGTTGAATATAGAAATGTATCTGACAGGAAAGTAGGAGAGAGGGAGATTAAGTGATAGTGGGTGGGGGAGAGGGATTGACAGAAAAGATGGAAGACTGGGAAAGGCAATTGACTGAAGAAAAACATTGTTGAGTAGGCAAAAGGAGAAAGGAAGGAGAGGACAAACAAGAGAAAAATAGGATGGAGGGATTAAGTTAGTTATCATAACTGTGACTTTGAATGGGATGAACTCTCCCACAAAACTGAAGGAGACTGCAGAATGGATCAAAAACTAGAATCCTACAATATGCTGTTTATAAGAAACAAACCCAAAGCAGATAGACACACATACACAGAGTAATGCTAAGGGACTGGACCAGAATCTATTAGTTTTCAGCTAAAGTAAAAAAAAAAATTTAGGGGGCAGCAATCCTGATCCCAGATAAAGCAAAAGCAAAAATAGATGTAACTTAAAGAGATAAAGGAGGAAACTACAAGATACCAGAGACAATGAAGTAATATCAATACTAAAATAGTCTACCTGTCAGATCTATGGAGAAGGGAAAAATTCACAACCAAACAAGAGATAGAGAACAATAAGAAATGTAAAATAGCTAATTTTGATTATATTAAATTAAAAATTTTTGCACAAACAAAAACAATGCAACCAAGATTATAAGGAAAGCAGAAAGCAGTAAGTGTCTCTGAAAAAGGCCTCATTTCTCAAATATATATAGAGAACTGAGTTAAATTTAAAATACAAGCCATTCCCCAATTGGCAAATGGTCAAAGGATGTGAACAGGCAGTTTTCAGATGAAGAAATCAAAGCTATCTATAGACAATAAGAAGAAGTGTTCTAAATCACTTTTGATTAGAGAAATGCAAATTAAAACAGTTCTGAAGTACCAGCTCAGACTTACCCAATTGGCTAATATGACAAAAAAGGAAAATGACATATGTGGGAAAATTAGGGCACTAATGTGCTTTTGGTGAAGTTATAAACTGATCCAACCATTCTGGAGGGCAATTTGTAATTGTGCCCAAAGGAAACCAAACTGTGCATACTCTTTGATCCAATAATATCTCTACTAGGTCTGTATCCCAAAGAGATCATTAAAAAGGGAAAAGGACTTATGTGTGCAAAAATATTTATAGCATCCCTTTTCATGTTAGTTAAATGCTGGAAATTGAAGGTGCACCCATCAATTGGAGAATGGCTGAACAAGCTGTGGTATATGAATGCAATGGAATACTATTGGGCAACAAGAAACAGGTAGATTCAGAAAAAAAATTGGAGAGACTTGTATGAATTGTTGCAAAGTAAAATGAGCAGAACCAGGAAAACGTATGTAGTGTCAGCAATACTGTATGATGATCAACTATGAATGACTCAGCTCTTCCAAGCAATGGAATGATCCAAAACAAGTACAAAGGATTCACGAAGAAAAATGCTATCCACATCCAGAAAATGATCTGATGGACTCCATGCAAATCAAAGCATACTTTTTTTTCACTTTATTCTTTTTTGTGTTTTTGTTTTCTTTTGATCTGCTTCTTTTACAGCTGTGACTAATATAGAAATGGGTTTTACATGATACCACATGTATAACCTATGTTAAGTTTCCTACCATTTTAGGAAGGGGGGAGAGGAGCAAAGGAGGGAGAAAAATTTGGAATTCAAAATCTTATAAAAATGAATACTAAGAATTTTCTGGATATAAAATTAGGGGAAAAAAAGATGAAAGACTATTTAACAACAAGATGAAGAGGAAATATTTCAGCAGTGCAACTCTTCTTTCACTAGATTGACCACAGAACATTGTGGTAAGTGCTCCAACAGCCCCTGTTAATTGCTCTGTGTATGGCCTGCATTTTAACATAGTAATCCTGATACGTTCAAGTGAGATGATGATAACCTGGTAAAATAATGTCCTTTGGTAGGAATTAATCAAAGAACACTGCCATCTAGTGATAGATGGGATGCAAACTTGCTTTAGCAAAACTGCATGACTTTATATAACCTTTGATAAGCAACTACGATTAACTCTCAGCTATGTAAGAGTGAGGCAAGCAATAACTGTTTTAAGATTAATTGACTATGGAATTTCCATAGTGAATTAATTTAGAATCTCTAAGAAGATGAATGAATGAATGATTCTATGAGTATTTTTATTCAGAGATTTTCCAAATATGTCCTTGCCTCAGAATTTATTTTCACTTTTCACCTAAGATGCATCTCACATCCTACAGGGCTTCTTTTGTTTGTTTTCATCATACTCCTTGAGATGGGATATAGAAGACATATTAAAATCCCATTGCTGAGACAAATAGCCTGTTGAAAAAAGCATTTGGTATTTTGGTTTGAGTGTCACAGTAAATTTTCCATTAACTATAGGACGTGACAATGAAATTGTCATCTCCGTCATCTTTGGAACCAAGTGGATTTAAATAACTGCAGAATTGTCACAAAGATCTTAGTGCAAGGACCTTAAAACTCCAATTTGCATCATAAAGTTCACTGTAAATATTATTTTCACAGAAGGGGGGCACCATGTAACTATCTCGCCTCAGTAGCCCAAATGTTTTAAATATTCTTCAAGAAATGGTTTATAGAGGTTGACATCTAAGAATTCTTTTTGCTCCCTTCTTGTAATTTACCTATTTTATTTAAAAATTCTACCAGGGAGTAATTTGCAAAGGTTTTAATAATATTTTCTGAGGAAGAGTATAATGGGCTTTAGAACATCACTTGAATTTTGGTTCTGTAAAAATGCCATAACCTGGACTCAGGCATCCTGGTCTCAAATCATCACTTTGCTATTTATTCTCATTGTGGTCTTAGAAAAGTTACTTTCCTGTTTTGGGTTCTCAGTTTTCTCATCTGTTAAATGGAATTAGTTGTCACTGTACCAGGCCAATTAAATTGGACAAGGTCCCTACCAGATTTAAATCTATAATCATATAAAATAGAATTTCTATTTCCCTTTATTATTACTGTTGAAGAAATATCTTAAGAAGACAGATCATGTTGCATATTCTAATTATCTGGATATTTACTCTTAGGAGGTCTCCCAATTCTTTAGAGTTGCTATTATATCAGCTTTAGATGAAAAGTAATGATTAGGTAGTCTCATAAATATTTCTTGACTCGTATATATTGAAGTTTAAATATATCTTAATATCATAATATGATTTTTTTGGTCCCCTGGTTGTTCCATTTCTTTTTCTCAATGTGTATTCTTCCCTTTTCTATATTATAACCCCTCAAGACAATGGAAACTTGTTGAGGACAGAGTATTTCTATTTTAAAATTCTTGTGCCTACCAAAATATTCCTAGGAAGTTTTTAATAAATGCTTGTGAGATTGAACTAGATTGGAATCAATTTATACATTATTGTATTTTTGAGTGACATAATTTAGATAAACCAATAACAAAACAGCAGTACTAAAACTTTGGTATTCTCCCTGCCCCCACTCTCCAGATAACTCTAGCTTCATTTTTCATCCAGGATATGAAATGATTTTGATATTGCTATAATATCCATCCCTTTGCGAATATATAAAATGTGAGAAGTGAAAGTACTGACTGGACAAAAACATGAAATGAATGCTCTCAACAGTCTTCTTCAACTTAGTCTTATCCATTCCTAATTTTTATGAGGCTTTTTTATTTTAGATGTCAGCAAAGGTGTCATTATGCCTTTCCCAAAGGCTCACCAGGGCTTCTCTTGCCTGCCAAAAGGACACATTAATTTCTGGGAAACAAATCAAGGTCTTCCTAAGGTTATAATGAATTGCAAACAACTAGAAAATGGTATGATATTGAGATGTGTTGGAGGTGGTGGTGCTGGTGGCTCTGATTTTATTTGATCCTTGTTTAAATACTGGAAAGGGAAGAAATGAAAACAATACTATTGAGGAATCACAGATAAGATAACACTCCTGGAGCTGTATCAACATGTACTCTGTTAGTGTATAATGTCATTTCTATGTGGCAGGGTTCCTTGGGGGAAAAAAAAAAGAACAATTATGTTTTTGTCTTTCTATAAACAGAGTCTAGTGACATCTTTTGACTAAAGCAGACACTCTGTAAATATGGCATTTAATGAGTAGAAAATACAACACATTGCCATTTTATCATACACTTTAATTTGTAATTTTGAGATATTAATTAAAATTATTGAGGATGAAAGATTTGAACTGATTGTGTTAAAAAAAAATTTAAGAATTATCATGGTGTTGCCCCATCTTTAATATGAGATAATATACACACTCCCTAGGACTTCATTAGAAAATATGGTTTTATGAGTAATGATTTAGGAAAACACGATTTTATATTGCTGAGGCACCATTTTTTAAAATTACTTTTTATTATGCTATTATTGGCTGATATTGAGCTACTCAGAGATGTGATGATTTCTTAAAAACAACAACAATTGGAGGGTAAAAATTATATGTAGATAGATAGATAGATAGATAGATAGATAGATAGATAGAGAGAGAGAGAGAGACAGACAGACAGACAGACAGACAGACAGACAGATAGATAGATAGACAGACAGACAGACAGACAGACAGACAGACAGACAGACACAGAGACAGATAGATAGATGATAGATAGATAGATAGATAGATAGATAGATAGATAGACAGATAGACAGAGGTCACAGGGTTAGTTGAAGATGAAGGGGTGATATCTGGAGAATAATATTAAGAGGTGACAGAGGATTATACTGGGAGAAGGAGAAAGGGAGAGGTAGAATAGGGTAAGTTATCTCACATAAAACAGACAAAGAGGCTTTTACAGTGGAGGGGAAACAGGGAAATGTGAGAGGGAATGAGTGAATCTTATTCTCACTGGATTTGGGAATAACATACTCAACTGGGTACGGAATTCTATCTTACCCTACAGGAGAGTAGCAGGGGAAGGGGACAAGAGAGCAGGGAGATGATAGAGGGGAGGGCATATTGGGGGAGTGGGTAATCAGAAGCAAACACATCTGAGGAGGGACAGGGTCAAAAGAGAGAATAGAATAAATGGAGGCGGGCTAGGATGAAGGGAAATATACTTAGTTTTTCATAACATGACTATTATGGAAGTGTTTTGCATGACTACACATGTATAACCTTTATTGAGTTGCTTGCCTTTTCAATGATGGTAAGTGGGGAGGGAAGGAGGAAGGGAGAAAATTTGGAATCTAAAATTTTAAAAACACATGTTAAAAAATTATTTTCACATGCAGCTGGGAAATACGAAATACAGGAAATGCGGCATAAAAATCTATCCTGCCCTACAGGAAAATAGAAAAGGAAGGGCACAAGAGAAGGGGGAAGTGAGATAGAAGGGAAGGCAGATTAGGGGAAAGCATATACAGAAGGCATGCCACCTTGGGCTGGTGGGAGGGATGAGATGGGGAGAAAACTTGGAACACAAAATCTTGTGGAAGTGACTGCTGAAAACTAAAAATAAATTAAAAAATTAAAAATTTAAAAAAAACATTGGTTCATTAACTGATGAAACAATGATAAAATAATGTGTTTTATTTTTTCATTTTTTATGAAGACAATGAAGATGAGGAAAGTCTTATTATAAACATTTTTTTTTAATTTCTCTTCTACAACATATAGTCCTAGAGAATAGCCTGAGACACTGAGAGGGGGTCACCAACTGAAGAGTGACATAGCCAGCATATATCTGAGCTAGGACCTGAACTTAAATTTTTCTAAAATGAAAATCAGCTCTCTCTCCACTGCAAAGTACTTTCAACTAGAAATATTTTTCTGTGCTTATATTTGGGGGTGATGGAAAATTAAAGCTATGGGGAGCCAGGATGGTGGAGTGAAAGCAGTGACTTGTTTGGGCTCTCCCCCAAACCCCTCCAAATACCTACAAAAAATGGATCTTAACAAATTCTAAAGCAACAAAACCCACAAAAAGACAGAGTAAAACAAATTTCCAGCCTAAGAAAACCTGGATGGTTGATCAGAAAGGTGTATTGTGCCAAGCTGGAAGAGGAGCACAGTTTGACATGGGTATGCAGGCCTCAGCGAACCTGGAGCAGGCCTCAGAGGACTGAATCACTGGCAGCTATGGTGGTTTCCAGACTTCTCAACCCATGAAATGCAAAGACAACCTAAAACGTCAGTGGGAAAGGGCTATTTCTGTGGTGAGAGAGAAGATAGGTCTCAGCCTCAGTTCCCGAGTGTGGCCCTGTGGCAGCAGCTGCCTCCTGAGCTCCTGGCCCACAGACTGAGGGGGAATCCCGTGGCTGATCAGAGGGGGATTGCAGGGATTTCTTTGCCAGGACTGAGGCAGAAATCTCTTGCTTTGCCCATGATTGGATCTGGGTCACAGTTCTGAGAGGCCGTCCTGGGGCAAGGAGGAGCCCTGGCGTGGTGGAGCTTGCAATGGTGGTGGAAAGGAAATCCTCCTCACAGTTCCAAGACAGAAAAGAGTGTTCATAGACCAGAGCACTGGCCAGGAAAGGAGTAAACACCTCGCCACCTGTCATATGACCTTAGAAGAACTGAAAATTTACAGGTCCCTGGAATTATCTGTGAAAACAGCTGTACAAACCCCTGAAGCTTGGGATAGTACATTCTCCACATTGGAAGCAGACTCTTACCTTACCAAAGAGTTTTAAACTCAAGTAATTGTCTGGGATCACGAGCAAGCAGCACATAAAGAGTCAGACTATATTATCTTACTTTGATGACAAAGAAGATCAAAACATACAACCAGAAGAAGACAAGAAAGTCAAAGCTCCTACATCCAAAGCCTCCAAGAAAAATATAAATCAGTCCCAGGCCTTGGAAGAGCTCAAAAAATATTTTGAGAAGCAAGTAAGAGAAGTAGAGGAAAAACTGGGAAAAGAAATGAGAGTGATGTAAGAAAATCATGAAAATAAGTTATCAGCTTGCTAAAGGAGACCCCAAAAAATACTGAAGAAAATAACACCTTAAAAAATAGCCTAACCCAAATGGCAAAAGAGGTCCAAGAAGCCAATGAGGAGAAGGAGTCCCTAAAAGGTAAAAACTGGCCAAATGGAAAAAGAAATCCAAAAGCTTACTGGAGAAAATGCTTCCTTAAAAATTATAATAGAGCAATTGGAAGCTAGTGACTTTATGAGAAATGAAGACACTGTAAAACAAATCCAAAAAGAATGAAAAATTAGAAAACAATGTGAAATATCTCATTGGAAAAACAACTGACCTGGAAAATAGATCCAGGAGAGAAAATTTAAAAATTATTGTACTATCTGAAAGCCATGATCAAAAAAGAGCTCAGACATCATGTTTCAAGAAATTATCAAGGAAAACTTGCCCTGATATTTTAGAACCAGAGAGCAAAATAGAAATTGAAATAATCTACCAATGTCCTCCTGAAAGAGATCCCCAAGGGAAAACTCATAGTAATATTGTAGCCAAATTGCAAAGTTCCCAGGTCAAGAACAAAGTATTACAAGCAGCGAGAAAGAAACCATTCAAGTATTGTGGAAACACAATCAGGATAACACAAGATTTAGCAGCTTCTACATTAAGGGACCAGGGGGCATGGAATATAATATTCCAGAGGGCAAAGGAGATAGGATTACAACCAAGAATCACCTACCCAGCAAAACTGAGTATAATGCTTCAGGGGAAAAAATGGTCATTCAGTGAAATAGATGACTTTCAAGTATTCTTGATGAAAAGACTAGAGCTGAATAGAAAATTTGACTTTCAAATACAAGACTCAAGTTGAACATGAAAAGGTAAACAGGAAAGAGAAATCAGAAGAGACTAATTAAGTTTGAAGTGTTTACATTCCTGCATGGAAAGATGATATTTATATCTCATGAGACCTTTGTCAGTATTAGGGTAGTTGGAGAGAAAAAATTATATGTATGTGTATAGATAGACAGAGAGAGAGAGAGAGAGAGAGAGAGAGAGAGAGAGAGAGAGAGAGAGAGAGAGAAGAGGGACAGGGTGAGTTGAAGATGATGGGGTCATATCTGGAGAATAAAATTAAGGGGTGAGAGAGCACTATACCTGAAGAAGAAAGGGAGAGGTAGAATGGGATAAGTTACCTCACAAAAAAATAGAAAAGGAAAGGCTCTTACAGTGGAGGGGAAACAGGGGAAGGTGAGAGGGAATGAGTGAATTTAGCTGAAGGATGGAATAACATACACACTCAGTTTGGTATGGAAATATGTCTTACCCTACGGGAAAATAGGGGAAGAAAGAGACAAGACAGCAGGGGGATGATAGAGAAGAGGGCAGATTGGGAAAGGGGATAATCAGAAACAAACACTTCTGAGGAGGGACAGGGTCAAAAGAAAGAATAGAATAAATGGGCGGGGTAGGGGGTGGGATGGGATTAAGGGAAATAGAGTTAGTTTTTCACAACATGACTACTATGGAAGTGTTTTGCATAACTGCACATGTATAACATCTATTGAGTTGCTTGCCTTTTCAATGAGTGTGGGTGGGGAGGGAGGAAGGGAGAAAATTTGAAACACAGAGTTTTAAAAACACGTGTTTAAAAAAATGTTTTCACATGCAACTGGGAAACAAATACACGAAAAGGGATACAGAAATCTATCCTGCCCTACAGGAAAGTAGAAGGGGAAGGGGATGGGAGAGATAGAAGTGAGGGTAGACTAGGGGAAGGCATATTTAGAATACATGCTATCTTGGGTCAGTAGGGGAGAGATAGGGTGAAAATTTAGAATTCAATATCTTGTGGAAGTAAATGTAGAAAACTAAAAAAAAAATAAATGTGGATAAAAAAAAGGAAATTAAACCTATGGATGAATCTATGTTAAAGTGCTCTAAGCTTAGAAATTTGAATCATTTGCAATTGGTTTGCACTTACTAATGGGGACTTGGAATTTTCTGTATATGTTTGCATGTGTGTGTGTGTTTGTGTGTGCAGGCATGTGTCACTAACCCAATATGGACCCAAAGAATATGTTGTGAAGAGATCAGAAACACGCCAGAATAATTTAAAAAAATATATCAATCTCCTGGGTCCAGAGTAACATGCATATAGACACACATACACGTATATGAAGATGGTGTTCTTATTTCTGGGAGTGTTTAGTGTATAGGAAAGTTTTTATCTAATCCTGAATTTTGATTATCCTTGAATACATTTACATAAATAATGATAAACATACATGGTTTACTTTTTAAATGCAATGTCTACAGTATTGTTTCCTTGGATTGTGCTGGTGTGCTGTGACTAAAATTTTCCATGACTCATTGATAGCATTAGTAAGTCAAGCCTCAAGTGGCTGTGACTGATATTCAAGCTTTCCAACCTAACCTCTTCAGGGTGTGAGACATTTCCTTTTGTATTTTTCAATTTCAAAAGTAAAAAATAAACACACATACACACACACACATATGCTTATGGAGCCATGCAATTCTAATTAGGAGAAAAATTGGATTTTACTGAATGTAAGGGGAATAAAAACTATAGAAAGTAAGCCTTATTGAATTACAAACTCATTTTTTATCTTTCTTCCTTTTCTAACTTCAATCTTTTAAACAATTTTAATGTTCATATGTTTTAGAAGGTCCATAACAATGAAGACATAATTCCCAAAGAATTGGTAAGCATCACTTAGGCGGAAATAGTTTTCTATCTCCTTTAGATAAATAACTGAGAAGTAAGGTGATTTTTTAAAGGTATCCTTAGAATATTAGATTGATTCTAGTCTTATGGTCTAACACTTTGGGTCCTTTTTCAATCTCTACTTTTAGCAAAAGTTAATTAGTTCAACTGATTGACTGTTAAAGGAAAATATATTGGTAGGTGGCTATGAACTAAAGCAGTAAGAACAGCAAGGCACTGCATTACCCATAGAAACTAAACAGCCACCCTCTGAGGGTTCAACAAGTACAAGAGCAAGTTGGGATGGCAATACAAACATACATAGAACCATATGTAGAAGCATACACACATACTTGCAAACATGCTTACATACTCATATACATATACACATACATACCTGCATAATACACATTTAAACATATGTAGTAAATGATGACCAAGGTAATTTTAAGAAACCAGGATTTCTGACTCCACATCCAATATTACTTTCCTTATACTACTCATATCACTTTATTTGGATTTTTTTATGATCTCATTCATCCTCTTCTCACCATAAGACTTTTGTAAGATGATTCCTTATGTCCAGTATTTCTTAGCATGAAAAAAATCACTTACTCTAATCAGATAAAACCCTTCTTTTAAAGGGTAGATATACATGTGTATGTTTGTACCTGTATATATATGTGTCCATATATCTATATAGATAGACATATATATATACACACATACTTATATTTATCCTTTGACATATATTATATATGCATATATGTATGTGTTTATATGTGCATGTATATATGAGTAAGAATATAGACATATAACTTGAATGCAACATCCAATTTTCCAAACTTTTGCTATTTACTAAATGAACTGATGGGAATACAATCCCTCAGGATATATTATTTTACAATTCAGGCAAATATTTTAGAAGTATCATTTGAAATGCAAATGCAACACCTCTCCCCCTCCAGTAATACTTCTAAAGTTACACTTAACAATAAAATCAAAGTTATTTAGTGCTCTGTAGTCTCACATATTGAATATCTTCTAAGGTATTTAAAAAAAAATCTAGCCGTATTTATGACATTTGAAAAAAACGCCAAACACTTTCTGAAAACTAAAAAGACCATGGGAAATGAAACATGATCCCATATCTTATTTAGCAATTTTCAAAATGATTTTTAAAGATCATATTAGCAGCCCAGAAAAACCAGACTGCTAAAGGTACAGATCAGAAGCTTGTGAATCCAATCTCATATTCAGAGCATGCCATTTTGCTAACAGCAAGAGACCACATTTCCCCAGAGAATCCAAGAAATAGCCACTATGAAAGTCTAGCTACACATTTGCCATCCATCTCTTCTTCAGGGTTCAATCAATTCTAAATTACTAAAATAATGTAAAGAAATGAAACAGGTCTTTGTTCTTTAGACTGGGAACTGAAACAGTGATCATTTGGTTTTCCAACACTGTGATCAAAAAAATCTTTGAACCACATACTGAAACATTTTACTTCAAGATCAGGTATGTGACTATAAGGGAAATGATGTCTCTTCTCTAATTCAATAGTACATTTTCCCCTAAAGTACCCTGTTACATTATGTATTGGCTCTCTAGGTTGATGGCAATATTAGCAATAGTGTAGTAGCGAAACACTGATTTCATGATGAACTGAGTTAAACATTAGAGAGTTTCACAAAAGATCTTCATTTTCCCAGCAGATTTAGAATGGTCTGCCCAAAGGACATATATTCTTTGTGGAATTTCCTAATGATCTTTTATTCTGTCTTAACAACCACAGAACCAACTCCACAACCATTTGCCTAACAAAGATACCATGGTCCCATGTCATTTTTGCTTATAGTTGAGTAACCTAGTTACAAAATACAGTGTACATTGAATTAGCAAGAAATTTGTGGCATTTATTCCTTCAAATTAGGTTGGTATAACCAAAATTATTGGCCTCTTCTATCTGTCTTTGGTAGTTGATTGGCCAAGGTGTGGGAATATGACTATTTTCTGCCATTCACTATCTGGTTATGAAATGTTTTTATTTTCATTTTTGTTGTGCCTTTAGAAGAAATGTCTAAAGGCTGCCAGTGTAGCATAAACAGAAATTGCAAGAGAGTAGATGGAACATGGCCACAGCAAAGATAGGTATAATTATAGTTATTCTGCTAGCCATCCTTTTCTTGAAGACTTCCTGCCTCTATTTCCAGGATCATACCATTAGAGGCAGGAAGACCTACATGCAGATCTAGGTCTTCTATCATTTCCTACATGATTAGGGACAAGTCACTTAATCTTTCTGACCTAAGCAACTCCTTATAAACTCAGCATTCTAGCTGTGATCTGTGTTTCAAGGACTCCTAACACCAAAGATATAAAATCATGTATTAGAACCATATATCCATGGTTAAAAGGGACATCACAGATCTTCTAGTTCAATTTTATTTTACTGATTATGAAACTCTTAGTCAGGCAGCTTAAGTAAATTGCCCATGGTCACACAGGAAGTAAGCATCAGTTGTGTTATTTGAACCTGTGTTGTCTGATTTGTTAGTCATTGATTTTTCACCTGCACATCATAGGTTTGTGGCACATTCTTCTTTGAAATTATCAGAGTTATTCATAGGTAATCATCTTCCAAAGAGATTGTACACTCCTTGAAGGCAAAGATTATATATCTCTGCATTTCTCCCCAGCAATTAGTACAATGCCTTGTACATAACAAGCAATTATTAAATATTTCTTCATTCACAAAGATTTTTTTTGGCATAAATTACATCAGGAAATTTGAAGTTTGTGTCACATTTCAATGAATGATTAAGTAAGTAAATGAACATAAACTAAGATAAATAAGCACTTTAAAAATATATTTAAAATTGGGAAGAGAAATGAGAGTGATACAAGAAAATAATGAAAAAAATGTGTTAACAGCTTGCTAAAGGAGACATACACACACACACACACACACACACAAATACTGAATAAAATAATAATACCTTAAAAAATAGCCTAGGCCAAATTGTAAAAAAAAAAATCCAAAATGCCAATGAGGAGAAAAATTCTATGAAAAGCAGAATTGGCCAAATGGAAAAGGAGGCCCAAAAGCTTACTGAAGAAAATAATTCCTTAAAACTTGGAATGGAGCAAACGGAAGCTACTGATTTTATGAAAAATTAATAAACAATCAAAGAAAACCAAAATAATGGGAAAAAAATTGAAGACAATGTGAAATATCTAATTGGAAAAAAAAAAACAACTGACCCAGAAAATAATCCAGGAAAGATAATTTAAAAATTATTGGACTCCCGAAAGCCATGATCAAAAAAGGAGTCTAGACACCATCTTTCAAGAAATTATCAAGGAAAACTACCCCGACATTTTAGAACCAGAAGGTAAAACAGAAATTGAAAGAATATACTGATCACATTCTGAAAGAGATCCCAAAAGGAATGGGAATTAGAGGAATTTCTCATTAAGTCACTATGCTCATGATGCTCTACTCTTAGAGAAAATAAGTATCTCCGTTTGTACTTACTAATATCTCATTTCTCTCTTTTTCTTCACTATAACATTTTTGGGAAATAAATTAATTAGAACTTAAGGTTCTATTTCTTTATCAGCTACAAGCTCCTCTCCCTTTTGAATTTTAATTATACTTGATTACTGTCCTTGTCATCCCACTGACGTTAACCTCCTGGCACATGTAAATATTGGCCTGTACCTTTTGGAATATATATACATGCATACATACACACACATGCATACATACATACATATGCACACATGTGTAGGCATGTATATGTGTGTGTATATATATACATATATATATATATATATATATGTTTTCATATTACTGTTCTTCTTTTGTTCTTCTGGAATTGGAGAGAATATTTCTTTCTTCCTAATAACCTGAACATTGGAAAGCCATTCATTTTTTCTAGGAAAGAAGACAACCTATCCTCTGAGCATAGCTAATGGTCCCTTGGCTATAGTGAGGCTAGACAGAAGTTCATCCAAAAGTGACTTCAGAGGTTTTAGTGGACAATAAACTCAAAATAAGTCAACACTGTGATTTACCACCCAAGAAACTTAATGTGCTCTTATACTGCTTTAAGAGATGCACAGTTTCCAGAACTAAGGAGTGATAGTCTGGCTATGAACTACCTTATTCAATGGCACCCTTAATACCTTGATTTCTAGGTCTTGAGATTTTAGAAGCTCATTGAAGTGATGGAAAACATAGTATGCAACCAACCTTGATCTTTATATTCACCATTTTAGATCAGACCTTCATCATGACACTATTCTACCTGGTTTCTTTGCTTCAAGTCTCTCTCTACTTTAGCCCATCCTCCACAGAGTTGTCAAAGTGATTTTTGTTAAGTGGTTTTGTTTCAAAGTCCTGCTCTACTCAATAAATTACACTGGCTCCCCACTACATTTAGGATCAAATATAAATTCTACTTAACTTACAAAGCCCTTCACAACCTTGCCCCAATCTATTTTTACAGTCTCATTTCCTTTCCCACAATTTTACAATCCAGGTAACACCATTCCAGATACAGGGTTGTCTTTGAGGTCATGTGCTTATAGCTAACTCCCTGAAAGAATAGGTAACTCCTATCCATCCACCATCTCCAGCCTGAAAAAGTTTTCCTGGGGGCCTTCAGGAGGAGACCTCTATGGGCTGGGACTGCTCATTCAGCTCATCTGTGCAAATCTAGGTTAGCATCATGGAATATCAGAAAGACCTGAGTTCAAATCCAATCTCAGATGCTTACTAGCTGTGTGGCTCTGAGCAGGTCACTTAACCTCTGTTTGCCTTAATCTACTGAAGAAGTGAATGGCAAACAATTTTAGTAGCTTTGCGAAATATGGGCATGGTACTATCCATGGGGTCGCAAGATTTGGACATGACTGAATAAACAGCCATACATATACATACAGTTATATTCATATACATGAGAAGCAGTATGACAAAGTAGATAGTTAGTTGACCCCATTATTAGAGAAACGTGGGCTGAAGATACATTTCTGGTATGTACTGTTTATAAGACCATAGGCAATTAACTTAACTCTTCAGTTCCTGCACCCCATACATTTGTTTAAGACTATAAAGTGCACATCATTTGCCAGTTTATATTGGTTGGGGATTTTCCTCAATAGGGAGGGACTTACACTGATAAGGTCACAAGTTCATATTAAAAAAATTATCATCATCATCATTATAATTCTCATCATCATTGTAAATGCACTCATAGGCCATTAGCTATGTGTGTGAAACTTTAATTTTGCAAACTTCATTCTTAAACCATCTATCATCAAAGTTCATGGCACATAGTAGGTACTTAATAAATATTTATTGATTAATAATATGAAAGATTACTAATAAACATTCATTTCATGCAGCAACTTCAAGAATCCTAGCTATTTCATAATAGGTGTTTCATGGATTTTCTGTCATTTGACATGATCTGTATCTCATCTTTTCATCCTGGCAATTAGTTTTTCAATTAGCATCCCTGTGCTAGAAGAATTAATGGCAGTTGTATCCAATTCATTACTGTCCTCATCTCAGATTTTCTAAGAGTGTTTGATGTTAAAATTAAAATGAGATATTAGACATATGCTGCAGAAAACCTGTGCTGTGTTTGGAGATGGAAGACATCAAGACCTGATATAACATTTAATTATCCGAATAAACATTGGCATAAAGTGATTTAACTCAGAAATTAAAATCCCACTCAGATGAGTTCCCCACTTACAAATAAAATCAGCCCACTATTGTGATCATATCAATTATTCCTAAGAAGAAACTCAGATTTTTGAGTGAATGAGGAAAAAAGAACAATTCCCATTTTAAGGCAATATCTCATCTACTAGTATTTCTGAAGGAAGTTTTTGAAATGATAGTGTGGCAGAGTGTGGTCACTAGAGAACTGGCCTTGAATCCAGGAAAATCTCAGCTAACTTCTGAACTCTGGCACATACTGGCTGTTTGATCCTGTGCAAGTCCCTTAGTTTTTCAGTGCTCTAGGCACCTCTCTAACAGTACAGATTTCAGAAATGTTGCTGACCTTTCTTGGTAAGAGTACCCTCAACTAAAGTTCCCTATATTAGTGAAATCCCAGATACATTGTCTTTATCATCCTTCTCTGAGTAATAAATTACCAGAGTGGGTCATTGCACGTTCCAAAGTCTCTAACTTATTCCTAATGTGATTGATTTTGACAAATGATTAGCTAAGTTTAAGAGGAGAAGGGATTAAAATTTTTCTTTTTGCTGTTAAATTGCTAAAAATTAAGAACTGTTTTACTTCCTTGTTCAATTTTAAAGATATCAACTGGTAGGAAAAATCAATTGCTAAATTAAGTAAAAAAAGGAGACATTCTCTGCCATATGAAATGATAAGCAGACCAATCCAGATATGGTTTAAAAAATGAAATTATACCTTCCTTTTCAATTACAGTTTTGTGCAATTTGTTATAATTACCTGTAGCAATAAATAGCTCCAAGAATCACACATGTTTTTACACAATGTCAGCTAACAAGTATAATTAGAAAATAGCTATTATACAGAATGCAGACCTAGATTTATCAAACAACCATCAGTTATTTTTCTTCACATCTACCAGGGCACATTTCCAAGGTAGTTTTATAAAGAGGCATTGGAAGAGGTTAGCATTTGAGGGTAGATCAGCTATGTAGGAAAAAAAAAAATCTCAGTAAAACATGATGAATCAGTGAAAAATAAAAATAACCTACCCTCTTCTCAATTTTAGTTGAATTATTAAAAAAAATAATGATCTAATCCCCTTCTAGGTACCCCTAGTTTAGAATGGAACAAAATACTGGGTCATATAAGATTCCAAAGAAACAAAAAACAAGAACAGCAAAACCAGTTACATATAACCACACTGAAAGAGATAAGTAAACATGGTAACAATATGAATTTATATGAGGATTTGATTTAATAAAATGTGAAGAAAAGTATCTTTTTATGGTCAATATATCAAAACATGTATCTAGAAATATTATTTGGGTGAAGTAAGTGTTGAAAACTTAGTTTATAGTACACATGACTTCATAATATTTATCCACTAAACTTGTTATGGGAAGCATTATTTCTAATTCTAAGAATATACTTTTGCTAAGATTTGCAAAGGATACAAATAAATAATGAGTTTTGAAAAATTTTGAACACTTTAAGTAGAGAAGTTTTCAGAAAAAATCAGAAGCATTTCAGTTTAACAAAAGTGCTTCACTTCACCTCAATTCAATTCAAAAAAGCAGTTATTAACTATTTAATATGAGCCAGGATGCTAAATGTGGAAGATACAAAGATAAAAATAGAACTATCCTTTCAATCATGGAGCTTATATTGTGCTGGACCAGGAGTAACTATGTTTAAATGTTGCCACTGGCACATACTTTCAGTGTTAACTGTTATATTGCTAAGGCCAGTAATCAATCTTTCTGAATTTTGGTTTCTTCAATTGTAAAATGGATTGTTACATTACCACACAGAGTTGTGATGAGGATCAAATTTAAAAAAAAAATACTTGTAAACCTTAAATAGCTATGTAAGTGTGAGCTATTATTATTTTATTATTGCAGTGAGAAGGGATGGAAATATATATATATATACATTTATATATTATATGTGTACATATATGTATATATGCATATATACATATACATACACATACATACATATGTGTGTATGTGTGTATGTATGTGTATGTGTGTGTATATGTATATGTATATATATATATATATATATATATATATATATATATATATATATATATATATATTTCCACCCCATTCAGAAACTGGTCTGTGCAAATCATAGATTAATATTCACAAGTTGTGGCATTGGGGAAGCCCTCAAGTCTGCTTGGCTACAAGTTTTGAGCAAATGAGAAATAAAATGAGTCAGCCAGCATTTATTGATTATCAGCTATGTGTATTGCCAAATTAGGCATATTGTGAAGAAATGAGAGATATGAGAGTAGCCAAAATCATGATAACTACCCTTTTGTACACCTGACATCCTAGGTGTAACCTTGACCATTCACATTAATGTTAGCAATACAGGCATTACTTTTCCATTATTTGTTTTTTTTTTATGAAACGCTATGGTTATAAAGAAACTCAGGGTGTTTTAAGTATATGCTTTTATTTTTTAAGTGTAGCAGTTTGAAAACAGAAAAAGAAAAAGAAAGTAAGAACAGAATGGTAGTCAACCTGTGAGGGTACAGCCAATGTAAATTTGATATGGGGGAATTGAGGGAACCACATTGACTTCATCTTATGACTTATTCTGGAGCTAGCTCAATTCCCTTTCTATTCAGTTAAGGGTGTATTGCAGTTTCTATCTTGTGAAAAAACTTTACTTATGGGAATTATGAGAAAAATATTGCATTGTTTGAATCTAAGCCTTCATTGCTGGGAAGCTGGACCACCTCTCCCTATTGCTTAGAGAGGTTTCCCACTCTCTCCTATATGTTTATATTCAATCAAAGGAGCAAGGAAATAGTTACTGATGGGCCACTATGGGGCCAGTTTTCAGACAAGACACATAGGAGAGAGTGGGAAACTTGTTTTTCTGATTTCAAGATGTTGTACCTTTTCACTCTCTCTCTCCCAACGTTCTTCCAATTAGAAATCAGTTTACCTAATCCTGAATCCTGGTTTATATCTTGATAATTATTTTCTTTTAATGCATAAATTTTGTCTCCCTCTTTATTCAGGGTCTAGTGCCATGCTGAGGAGGCCTGATCCTGATTTCTTATGCAATTGCCATGCTTAATAAATCATTATGCTCAAAAGCTCAAACCTTTGTTTTCTCAGTTATTTCAGATTCCACCCATGAAAATAGTAACTAAACTTTGGGGACTAGAGTTGATTAAGCTTTGTTAAACAATTCTGATTTAGTCTATCAAATGCTTCAACAACTATATTTATCACTTGGGGATTACTTGGTTGATTTTTAGTTTTTGAGGCTACAACTATTCTCTAATAGGTAGGGACAATCAATTTATTTCAATTAAACAGACATTTATTAAGGACTGAATAAGATATTAATTCAGTCAGAGTTTCCATAAAGCTAAATGAAACTTTACTTGTCTCCAAGGAGACTATAATCTAAGAGAGATGAGATGTAAACAAATAAGTATAGCTTAAGACCTAATATTGGAGATTAGAAGAGTTTTAAACAGGACCCTACATAAAAACCAAGAGGGAAGAATTATATTTGGCTTAAAGATCAGTTAAGGATTCATTCATCTGGGTTTAAAAACCCAGACTGGGTTTTTAAGTCTAAGAAATAAATTATTACAGAGTATTCAGAGACAGCTAGGAATTTCAAAAGTTCTTTGATATTATCACAAAGAGGACACTTTTTTTAGGTTTCCTTAATTTAATATTTTATTTTTCCCAAATTGCATGCAAAAACAATTTTAACATTTGTTATTAAAATGTTTGAAGTCTAAATTCTCTTCCTCCATCCCTCTCCTGCTTGTCTTCATTGAGAAGGCAAACAATTTAATATGTTATACATGTAGTCGTACAAAATATATTTCTATGTTTGTCATTTTATGAAAGAAAACAGAGACCAAAAAAAAGGTAATAAAGTAAAGAAAAAAGTATGCTTTAATTTGCATTCAGTTCTTTCTCTGGAGATGTAAAGCATTTTACATCATAAATCCTTCAGAACTATCTTGGATTATTGTTTTGGTGAGAATAGCTAAGTCATCTACAGTTGATCATCAGACAATATTGCTGTTACTGTGTGCAATGTTCTCCTTTTTCTTTTTCTTTAATTTTGCATCAGTTTATGAAAGTCTTTCTAGGTTTTTTTTTTCTGAGTGCATTTTGCTCATCATTTCTTATATCACAAAAGTATTGCATCACAATCATACAACCATTTTTTCAACCATTCCCCAATTGAAGGGCATCATCTCAATTTCAAATTCTTTCCACCACCAAAAGAGTTGCTAAAAATATTTTTGTACATATAGGTAATTTTCCTCTTTTTGTAACTCTTTGGGATATAAAAGCAGAAGTGTTATTACTTGGTCAAAGGGCATGCATGAGTATATAGTCCTTTGGTCATAGTTCTGAATTGCTCTACAGAATGGTTGAATCAGTATGCAATTTCACCTACAGTGCATTAGTGTTTCAATTTCCCCACATCCCCTCCAACATTTGTCTCTTTTTTTCTTTTTCTACCACATGAGACAATTTTATAGGTGTGGGGTAGTAGCTCAAAGTTGTTTTAATTTGCATTTCTCTAATTAATACTGATTTAGAGCATTTTTTCATATGACTATAGATAGCTTTGATTACTTCATCTGAAAACTGCTTGTTCGTATCTGATGACCATTTATCAATTGAAAATTGACTCTTATTTCTACAAACTGGACTCCGTTTTTTGCATATTTGATAAATGAGAATTTTTTTCATAAAACTTGATATAATTTTTTTCACAGTTATGATTACTATGTATTTTCCTCCACTATATTTTGCCACTGTTTATCCAAGTATCTCTCTTCTTTTACCCTATCCATAAAAAGTGTTTTGCTTCTGACTTTTACTCCCACCAATCTACCCTCCTTTCTATCAAGCCCTCCCTTTTCTTATCTCCTTCACCTCCTACTTTCTAATATAGCAAGATAGATTCTTATACCCAAATAAATATGTATGCCATTCCCTATTGCATCTAATTCCAATGAGAGTAATGCTCCTGCATAACCCCCCCAACTCTGTAATCTTCCCCTTCACTAAAAAAGCTCTTTTGTGCCTCTTTTGTGTGAGATAATTTACTCCATTCTAGCTCTATCTTTCCCCTTCTGCTAATGCATTCCTCTTTCTCACACCTTCATTTTATTTTTTTAAGATAATGATCCTATCATATCCAATTCATTTTCATGCACTCTATTTATACTCCTTCTAACTGCCCTGATAATGGAACAATTTTTAGGAGTTACTGGTATCATTTTCCCATGTAAGAATGCAAATAGTATGACCTTTTTTAATATCTTATAATTTCTCTGTTCTGTTTACCTTGTTGTGCTTCTCTTGAATTTTGTATATGAAAGTCAAATTTTCTATTCAGCTCTCATGATTTCATCAGGAATGCTTGAAAGTCCTCCATTTCATTGAATATCCATCCCCCCCCCAAAAAAAAGGATTATATTCAGTTTTTCTGGGTAGGTGATGCTTGGTTGTAATCCTGGCTCCTTTGCCCTCTGATCCAAGTCCTCTGATCCTTTAATGTAGAAAGTACTAAATCTTCTGTTATACTTGCTTTGTCTCCACAATATTTAAAATATTTCTTTTTGACTGCTTTGCAATATTTTCTCCCTGACCTGGTAATCAAAGATTTCCTGTAGAAGTTCCCCAATGAAAAGGGTTTTTTTTTCCATTTTCTTTTGAAGACCTTTCATGAACATCAACCTGAGATAAACCATTCCATATTTTCTTTTGTTAGCTCTATTTACTACACAGTTTTTCTTCATTACAAGACTAAATTTACCTCTCTGAAATTCCCACCTTTCATTTTCTGCTCCCTAGACATAAGTAGAACAAGAATAATTTATCTTTTGACCAACTTTGATAGATCTAACTCTTCTCAGCAATACAAGGATCTAAGATGATTTCAAAACACTCATGATGGAACATGCTTTCAACATCCAGAGAAAGAACTGTGGAGTCTGAATGCATATAAAAGCATACTATTTTCTCTTTTTTGTTGTTTTTGTTTTTTGTTATTTGTGTTTTTTCCCTTTAGTTATAATTCTTCACAAGATGACTATTGTGGAAATATGTTTAACATGATTGTACATGTATAGCCTATATCAGATTGCATGAAGTCTTGGAGAGGGAGGATTAGAGGGAGGGGGAGAAAATTTAGACTTCAAAATCTTATAGAAGTGAATATTGAAAACAAAAAACAAATGAAGAAATATTTTAAATACATAAATAAAAAGAATTCATCTTAGTGTCCTAAAATAAAGACCATTGTCAAATACCCCTTAAATTGTTTGTCTTCCTTGCTAGACATACTCAGTACCTTCAACTGATAGTAATATGATAAAATCAAGACATGTCAGAATGTTGGTCACTCAATTCTGAACACTTTAATTTATCAATCTTATTAAAAGCTTTCTCTCAATCTTAATATAGAACTTGTAGCTATGGTCTGACCACAGCAGATTACAACAAGAAAACTGCATCCATATCTCTTGCATAGTAAATATTTCAGTTAATTCAGTCTCAGTTCTGTATAGGCACCAGAATATATCCCATGAAACATGTGTAGATATGTGTCTGAGGACCATCCCATGGAGCATGGAAGAGGAAAACCCTGTAACCTTCCCTTTATAATGGAAAATTTATATGCACATACACACACATACACATATACTTATGTATGTATATACACATAGATATATATGCATGTGTGTGCACATATGTATATATCTGTGTGTGCATATGTATGTGTTTTTTACCTTCTTGATGAAGGCTGCATATGACCACGGACTCTTGGTTGGTCCTCTGACTTTTATAGTGATGTGAGAAAGCTTTTCAAATATCATTATAATCTAATTAGGAAGAGCTGCCTATGTGACAGGCTTTAAAAGACAGAAAAAAGAAAAGTTCCATTTTCAGCTACTCTTCTCTCAGTGAACATATAATTTGAGTGTCTGATGGCCCTCTTCCATCCTTGGGGGTAGGTGCAGGGTTCACTTTTCATTCCTAACTGGATATTATAGTAAGTATTTATTATGTCCAATTGCTTGAGTAAACCCAAGACAGGATTTGAAGTTCCTAGCTGCCCCTTCTGTTTTATGTTTCTTTCTTTTAGCATAGGTGAACGAATAGCAAATCTGATGTAGGTATCTTCAGCCTTTGTGGCTACCTCATATGAATTACAGGTGTTAAGTCACTGAGAGTTCCATAAGTTGATTGCATAATTCCTCCATCCTGAGGGGAAAATATGTTCAATATCAGTGGGATGATCCATTTCATTACTGGCCAGAACATTTGGCACTCAAGGTACCGGTCTCACAGTAAAGAATGAAAAGAGAAATTTCTTCATTTCTCCCATGATTTTCTTTGGAGATTATCAAAGTGGTAGATAATGTATTTTTGTATCAGTTTATTATCTTCAATTATTTGTATCCTTGAGTTTCAGTCTGTTTTTTCAGCCTCTTGGCAGAATATAATAGGAGAGATACAGATAGATAGATAGATAGATAGATAGATAGATAGATAGATAGATAGATAGATAGATCAAGACAGTAAACCCCAAGTTAACTAGCCAGCTTTTGGCCATCAAAATTTACCTTCCTTTGGGCACAACACCGTCAGGTAAGGGGAGAGGAAAGGAGGGAAAGAAAAGAGAGGAGAGGAGAGAAGAGGAGAGAAAGAGCTGAGTTACCCAACTGGAACTGGCTGGCTGGGTCCCGATTCAGGCAGCTTAGACTACTCATAGGTTGTACTCATAGGTTGTACTTGCCCTCTGTTCTCCAAGAGGATGATGACATCAAGGAGATGATGACATGACTTGCAATTGACTTTATTTTCAGTGACAGAGGGCTGTGTAAGTTCAGCAGTCTCACTTTCTCTTCCAGAGCCATTGGGGTACAGTGGCGAGATATTCATCAAGATGACTGGAAATACCTCAGGATGCAATGGGAGACCTGGCCCTTTTAAGCTAAGATCTTTTCAGATTCTCACTTTGAGAGAGGCAACACTCCTTCAATGAATAGGCCTCTCTAAGAAGTGAGGGGATGGCCCCTTTAATTAAAAAGAAAAAAAAATAAAACTGGGAGGAAACCCAATTGACTCTGGAACTCATAGATTGGACAACAATAGGTCCCTGCCAAAACACCACTTAATGGTTGTTTTTTGGCTCAGACTGAATGCAAATAGTAAATATTTCACTTTTGGTCAGCAACCCTGAGGGTCTTCCCCTCCCAGTTTGAGTTTTTTGTTTATTCCACCTAGTTCTTAGAAATGTTCTGGGGCAGTTAGGTGGTGCAGTGGTTGAGAGCACTGGTCCTGGAGTCAGGAGGATCTGAGTTCAAATCTGGCCTCAGACACATAACAGTCACTAGCTGTGTGACTCTAGGCAAGTCATTTAACTCCAATCGCCTTGCCAAAAAAAAAAGAAAAAGAAAAAGGAAAAGAAATATTCAGAAACTCTTTTATTCATAATAAAGAAGGATGTGTATCTGGGAAATAAGATTTGCAAAGACATTGAAAACAGTGTCGTTGAAAATTATTTCTGCAAGATAAAGTGTTAGACAGTAAAAAGATATGCAAATCTGTGATGTAACTAAAATTTCCATTGTGGATTAAAATGAAAGGATATTTTCTTAATGACTACAGTATTGGCAAATTATATTTGCATGTAATTGCTCTGGCAGAAAAGGAACTTCATGAATTTGCATGAAGTTAATTCAAGTTTTGGTGATATTCTAAGGCTCTTGATCAGCTTCAAAAATCCACAAAATTGGATATCTTTTTTTTGTGGGTCTTATAAATGTTTAATTTATTCATTTTCTTGAGTTCTTAAGTTTACCAAAATTACATACTCAATTAGGAACAATATGTTATAAGGTAGAAATTATTCAACATAGGAATAAATATAGGAGATCTACCTACTGAAATTGGAAATAGTATAGCCAATTGCATTGTGAAGCATAAACAACAAAAATAGATATTTATTTTGACAGAAATGAAATGTATAAATTAAATGCAATGCATATGCCTATCAGCTATTTCATGTGCTCACTAAGGTTACTTATGCTTTCTTAAGTGAGAATTATTATGGTCTTTTCTCAAGTGTCATCCTCTTGAGATTTTCTACACCATTGACTAATGCCCTTTACAGGATCCTTTATTCTTCCTGCATTTTTATAATTCTGATCTCTCCTAGTTCTCTTCCTTCCTGTTTGATGGCCCTTGTTCTCCCTAAACACCTTCCATGCTGAATCTATGTCAATCTCCTATGTGTGATCATACTACAAAGCTCTCTACTGGCTGATTTTTCTTCACTGTCTCTAGGATATCTTAGCTCCCATGAATTAAATTGTTATCTCTATGCAGATGACTGAAAATCTACATATTCAGCACTTAACACATTACAGGCTAATAGTTGATGCTTGATAAATGCTAGTCATTGGACATATATATATATATATATATATATATATATATATATAGTCTTCATCTTTCTTCTGAGCTCCAGTGTTACCAGTTGTACATTCTAATATAGGTGATCAATTTATATCTCAGATTCAACATATCTGAAATATAATTTATTGTATTTTTTCCAAGCTGGACCTTATTACTAATTTCCCAGCTGGCTCCTTTCAAGGATTCATTTAAATTTAAAATACACAAAAAGTCTTTCTGATCCTGGCAATTGTTAGCGCCCTACCATTCCAAGTTATTTTGTGTTTACTTTGGGTGCATTTTGTATTTACATATTTGTGTAGAACTGCTCTTCTCTCAACTCTCAAGAGAACAAAATATCTTTGAGGGTAAGATCCTCATTTTTGTCTTTATAGAGAAGTTAGGTGGTGCAGGGAATAGAGTGGTGGGCCTGGAGTTAAGAAAAATTTAATTCAAATCTTGCCTCAGCTACTTTCTAGCTTGTGATCCTAAGTGAGTTACTTAACCTGTCTATATCAGTTTCACCATCTATAAAATGGGAGTAATACTACTAGCTGCATCCCAAGGTTTTTGTAACTCTAAAATGAAATAACATCTGTAAAGTACTTTATAAACCTTAGAATCCCACATGATAATGATAATGACATTGACAATCACATTGGTGGTGGTTGTTTCTCTTAATGTTATTCCTGGTGCTTAGCACAGTCCCTGACATATAGTAATCCTGTATTAATTCCTATTAAATGAAATGGATATATTTTTGAGCACAACCATTGGTTCTTAATCTCACATAGTTTTATTTATTTTTTGTGCTTGTCATTAATAAAATGGGTGATAATGTGGGAAAACAAAGAAAAAGCACTCACCCTACTTGACCAAGTTTCTTGTCCCAGTTCTATTACCATTTGTATCATTTTTGACAATTCACTAACCTCTTTTTTACCTAACTCCCCTCATATGTTAAACGAGAAGTTTTGACTAAATATGTTCTAGAGAAGGGAAGGAAATTGTTCTGCATTTTCCATCAGTGGCTCTGCTGAGTTTTTACTCCACAGAAAATCATGTCCCTAGGCTGGTAATCCCTGGTGGCTCTCTCTTTGCCCCTATGTATCTCTCCCTTGCCCCCCACTTTTCAGCTTCCTGTTAAATCTTGTAAGGTTATTGAGAGCACTGACTTTCTTATACCTATTTGTATCCCCATTGTTTAACAGTGTTTGGCACATAGTAGATTCTTAACAAGTGCTATTATTGAATTCAAAGTAACAAATATTTGCTAAAGGCCTACTACATGTCAACCCTTAGACTAAGCACTTAACAAACACCATCTCATAACAACCCAGTGATTTTATTTCCCTGATTTATGGATAAGATGTCCTCAGATATCTGAAACAAAGGTTAAACCTCTTGTCTGGGTACACATGGCTGGTAAGTGTCTAAGGCCAGATTTAAAATCAGATTTGGCTGCCTCCAGAACTGATGCTGTATCCACTGAGCAATAAATCTCAATAATTCTTGCCATTTGTGTAACATTTTAAAGTTTCCAATGTGCTCTGTATGCATAATCCCATTTGAACCTCACTGCAGCCATGTAAGGAAGACATTAAAGCTAAGATTATCATCATCTTATAGGTAATGAAACAGCGTCAATAAGAGTAAGTGATTTTCTCGAGATTACTGAGCTTGTGAAGTGTCAAAGGCAGAATTCAAATGTATATCTTCTGCTAAGTAAATGGTCATATATTCCAAAAATACAACTTTTCTTTCCTCTTTGCCTATGTTCTTTCCCTCTATTTCTCTTTCTTATCTTTTGTTATATCTAGCATTTCTAGAACCATATTAAATAATGTTGTTGATAACTGGCATTCATGTTTTACCCCTTATAGGAAAGGCCTTTAACTATTTTGCATTTTACACACACACACACACACACACACACACACACCACACACACACACTCACTCACTCACTCACATGTATAATGATGTTAGCTATCAGTTTTAAATGGATATTATCTATTATATTAAGGAAAGATTGATTTATTCCCATGCCTTGAGTTTTTTAATGTAATCAATTGCTGATTTTATCAAAAGCCTTTTTTTTAGCATTTATTGACATAGTTACATGGATTTTGTTATTAACAGCATTTATTATGTTTTCTAGTATAAATTCAAATTAGTCATTAGGTATGAACTTTCTAATATGTTATTATGGTCTATTTGCTAAGATTTTGCTAAAATGTGTTACTATTCATTAGGGACATTGATCCAATGTTTTCTACCTTGTACTATGGTTGCTTGGTTGTTGTCCTTTGTGCTCTAAGAGGACCAAAATTACATCACTCTGCAGCATCAAGGTACAGTGTGTCCAGCTGTGTTTGATCACACTAATAAGACTTTGGAAGTCTCGCCACAGGTCAGACACAAAAAGTCCATATAAACGTTTGAGTGGAGATGTCTTTAAATTTGTGCATCTCATGTTTCTTTAGACCTATTGAGATTCTTCTCTGCTCATAGAGCACAGTGCTTTCTTTGATGTGAGCATGCCATGCTGGCAGCCCTGTGCCAGCATTTCCCATTTCTCACGATCATTTCCAATTTTCTTCAGAAAGATTTTGAGAATGTCCTAGAATGTCTTTTTCTGACCTCAGTGTGAGAACGTGTCTTGTGTGAGTTCTCCACAACATAATTTTTAGTTAAATTATATGGTAATGGTGGAACAGAAAAGGGGTGGGCACCTTCCAAAAATTTGGTGTACACCCATGCATTTACTTATCTGGGTCATATTCACAAACATCAAGATTGGCCTGATGAAAATGATGTGAACATTCAGAAATTGCTAAATGCAAAAAGTAATGCCATGGGGTGTGGCAGCAGGATATTGTATCCATCTTTAAGAAGGCAGCATTTAACTCTATCAAAAGTAAAGTGTAAGAGAAGCTTAAAGAGATGCATGTTTCTTCAGTAAGAAGGCAGATGGAATTCAGTTTTACACTGATAGTATCAATCCAAAGTGCTTTTATGATGCCCTGAAAGCTACTTATGGGCCAAAGACCTATGGTACATTTCAGCTACTTAGCAGTTATGGAGCCACATTGATTAGTGATAGGGACATAATCCTGGAAAGATAAGCTAAACATTTCAATAGTGTCTCAACAAACTAATCGTCAACCAATGCTGAAGCCACTGACTGTATACCTCAGGTTGAAGTTAATCCCTCTCTAGCCCAACTTCCAATTGAAGAAGAGGTTTTGAATGCCCTTGGGTCCTCTCAAATGCAAAGCACCTGGTACTGATTCTATCCCTGCTAAGATTTACAAGGCAGGAGGTTTACTGCACATACAGAAGCTGATTAAAAGAGATTAGAAGGGTCCCTTCTGTCCTTAAAACTAAAATCAGTTTATGTGATATTGGAATTAATTGCTTTTTCAATGTTAAAATTCAGTTGAAATTAATATGGTCCTATTGGATTTTTTTGAAAGTTCTTTTATGAAAAGGTTCTTTTCCTGATTGTGTCTATGCAATCTATTTCTCACTTTGCTAATTTGAGCATTTTATATTTTTTTAAATATTCATTCATTTCTTCTAAGTTTCAAGATTTGTTAACAATATATTTGCTCAAAATTATTTTTTGACAGTTTCTTTAATTTCTTCTTCAATTGTTTTGAATTTTATTTCTCCTTATGATCAACTGGATTTTCTTTTCTTTTTTTAAAAAAATAGGTTTGGAAATAAGGTCCTAGTTTTATTGATCAATATGATATCTCTTCACTTCTGAATTTTTTAATCTTTTTTAATTGTCAGAATTTTTACTTTGTTGTTCATTTACAAAAGTTGATTTGTTGTTGTAGTACATTTTCCAAATGGAGGTCATGTTTACTCTAACGCCATACTATATAGAACTTTTCAAACCATTTCAATGTTTTTTATATGCAAATGATGTTGTCTTACACATATATACTACAGTACTCACAAGAAAATAACATTTTCTTCATTTCATAGCTGAGGACACTGAGTGGTGGTATGCCATCTGCCACATACTTAAAAAGAGGCAAAGCCCATGTCTTCTAACTCCAATGAAATTCAGGATTCATCCTACTATTTTACATTGCCTCTCCAAACCATCAGAGCAGTATTACAAAAGCATCATTTCTCAAGCAAGAGAACAGAAACCATTGCATCTATTCACTTTGCTAAGAGGCTACAATTTATGACATCTGACAGATTATGATGGACAGTGGAGTTTCAACTGTCACAAATCACATAAGCATTTATCAGAACTGAGGGTTGAATATCTGAAGTCCCTAAATGTCAAACACATGCATGTCAGACTTCCAATTTATTCCATATTTGGTGCTTTTTGAATATACTGCATAATTTATTTCTACCTTTAGGCACCCTTTGGATGGGCTGGCAAATCTGCAAGATAAATTATTTCATTCTAATACTGTCACCACATAAGAAATACATAGCAAGAAATTAAGGTAAACAGAAAAATTCAGCTTTATTATAGGTGGGCAAGCACAATATTTTGTTTTCTTATCATCTTTGACTAAAGAGATCCAGATAGCATGGCATAAGGCAACTTAGAAACCTTATCCACAATATAACAATAATATTGTTTAATCACATTTCAAAGGAAAAGAAAAGTTACCAAAGTAATGCACCATTTTTTTTATTTTTGGCATAGTAACTCCACAAATTTTATAATTTAGAAGAGATTAATATAAATTTTAATATTCCAGAAACCAGTATGTTAACCCAAGACATTAAAAATTGAGTTAATTCTTCCTCCTTCTCTTCCTCCTCCTCCTCCATCTTCTCCTCTTCTCCTCCATCTTCTCCTTCTACTCCTCCTCCTCCTTCTTCTTCTTCTCTTCTTCTTCTTCTTCTCTTCTTTCTTCTTCTTCTTCTCTTTCTTCTTCTTCTTCTCCTTCTTCTTCTCCTCTCTGTCTCTCTCTCTCTCTCTCTCTCTCTCTCTCTCTCTCTCTCTCTCTCTCTCTCTCTCTCTCTCCTTTTTCTTCTCCCTCTCTCTAATTATTACTTCCCCTATATCTGAAATCTAAATTTTCAAAACCCTATTTTTCCCCAGAATGAGGACTCCATACCACTTGATAGCCAACTCATCACCATGTTTCCTATAATGTGGTCATTATGCTCACCTTACTCTTCCAAACTTGGACTCCATTTCTAAGTCACAGTTCTGACAGGTGGGATTTTGACTTATTATGATGAGAATCAAACCTGATCTGAACATCTCTCTGCCAATTTGCTATGTGTAAGCATATCCCTGCCAGGTTTCCATTATATATTATTGTTCAATAATCAGAATGTAACCAGCTTGAAGACAGGAATTGTATTACTTGCTTTAATTTGTACCTTGGTGCCTAGTACAGTGCCTGGAACAAAATACTTAAGAAATATTCTGTCTATTTATCTATCTATTTATCTGGAGTGAGGAAATAGTCAAGCTAAATGCTCAGTATCTATGCCTATGTTTCTTTACTGGACCTTATACTCAGTGATGGTATAAATTATTATATTTTTTTTAAAAAAACTACATTTCATATGCTTTTCACATAAATTTTCAATAAGGGTTGAATTTTGTGAAACAATTTTGGTTTAATCTTTAGTTTTTAAGAAAACTCAATTAATCATTGAATCCCTTAGCCTAAGCACATGGGTTGATCAAGGTTTTTTTGTCTTCTAGTAATAATGAGAGGAATTTTCTGAAAAAAGATTCAGCTATGGCACTGAGTAGGTCTGATTCACATCATGCAATGAATTCCTCCTTTATCTTAGTGTGGAAAGATAAGTTTCACTATACAAAAATAATCTCCTTATCTCAAAATATAGCCTAATATGAACAGAAATCTAGTCTGTGCCACTGACCTTTCTATATTCCCCTGGTAAACTATAATCTATGTGCCAGAGACCCTCTCCTGGAAAAGGAATTGATAGCTTTTTGGTAACCAACATACTTCTTTTTCTTTTTCTTATTTGTCTACATCTGGATATAATCTTGGAGAATCTTAGAACTCCAGGATGATGAATTCTCTCATTGTAGTGCTTACATTCTTATATTCTTATTTCCTATATGCTTTATATTGATAAGCCATCAATCAATTAATAAAAGTGCATTAATCCCCTAAAATGGCCAGATGCTTTGTTGCTAATATGAAAAGCGAAAGTAAAACAGTCCACTTCAAAATGCTTACATTCTCATGGAACAGACAACATGTACCTATATACCTATATGCCAAACACAAACAAAATAGGTTTAAAACTTTGCAAAGTTTGAGCTGGTACATTAGCAGCTGGGAGGATGAAGAAAGGCCTTATGTAGAAGATAATGCTTGAGCTAAGTCCTGATGAAAAGCAGAGATTTCAAGAGGTAGTGATGAAAAGATAGTATGTATTCTATGTATGGAGAACAGTTACCACAAAGGAAAAGAAATGTAAAGTGAAGTGTTTTCTCTGAGGAACTAAATGAATGGCAAGTTGGCTAGACTGTATAATACTGAAGAAAAAGGGCAGGATGAGGAGCGACTGTAAAGAACTTTGTTGTTGTTGTTTGTCCTTCGTTGTCAAACAAAGGAATTTATATTTAATCTTAATAGAAAAAGGGAACTCTCTTAAGTTCATTGAATGGGAAAATGACAAAATATGACTTGTGCTTTAGGAAAATCATAATGATGGCTGTGTGGAGGATGAATTAATATAGGAAGAGATAAATCTAATTAGTATGCTATTGCAAAAGTTCAGGTGAGAAATGATGAAGTCCTTAACTAGAGTGGTGGCTTGTGATTACAGAGAAGTGAACACAAGTAAAATATGATATATAAGTAAAAACTGTGAGATTTGACAACTGATTCAATATCTTCAGTTAGGGAGGGAAAGTTTAAGATTACACTGAGGTTTCAAACCTATATGACTAGAATCATGGTGATGCTCTTTACCAAAAAGAAAAAAAAAGACAGAGTTCAAAAGATTGATGAATTTTTGTGGAAAGCTAATGAATTATTTTTGACATGTTGACTTTGAGATATTATGAGACATAGAGTTAGAAAGGCCTAATATGAAGTTGGTGAAGTGGAATTAGATTTCAAAAGTTAGGCAGACCTATAGGTCTGAGAGTCATTTGTAAAGAGACAGTAATTTAAGCTATGGGAGGAGAGAAAGTGACCAAATGAAACAATATAAAGAGAAAAGAGAAGAGGGTCACAAGCAAGGGGTAATGACAAACATCTGAGCACATAGATTCAAAACAAGAAAATCAAAGGCCACCTACCTTCTGCTTTTCTGTGTGCTTTGTTCAGGGACTTGTACATTCCTCAATATTTGCAGAGCTTCCCCAAATGAGTCCCATCAAAAAATAAGGATTCAGGATTCAACCCTCCACAATGGCACAGTGTGTCTTGCTTCTGTTTCTATGGGATCTCCTGGGGACACTGATCTCTAATAATTGTTCTTTCTCCAGGCTCTTTTCCATTCAAACCTTTCATAATTTTCTTTTTCAATCCTCTCTGTCATGCTCCCATCTTTGACTGGTATCCAGGATCTTCCTCCCTGGCATTAGCTGCCCTTTGTTATATTCTCTCATGCTGCTTAGCTCTCTTGACTACAGAGCAACTGAATATTGGAGGAATTACCCTAGAATGTTGGCTCATACTTAGACAGTAGTGTTGCACTTTCAGTGCCAGAATGTCGATAGGCTTTTGGAAACTTGGCTCTTTACAATTAGATTTTATGGTGTCATTCTTACTGTTAAATCTCTTCAGGCAGTTGTTGGAGCCACATTTATTCACTCAGATTGATTACAATTTTTGTTTTCCATTCCTCGCTGTATTATTGTGAGGTCATCCATTTTTTTTTCCCATCATCAGTCTCTAGATGATGCGTGCCCTCTGTTCAGCCAACAACTTGGAGTCCACTGAGGCACTAATGTTATTTTTCCATTTTTATTTTTTCTTCCCACCCTTTTAATGGCAGCTAACTGTGGCTATGTTAATTACCCTCTTGAAACTTTTCAGAAGACATTGGAAAAGAGAGAATCATAACCTGTAAAATAGACATAATAATAGCACCTACCTTCCAGGCTTGTTGTGAGATAAAATATCATAAGATTTGTGTAGAACTATATAAACTTTAAAACACTGTATAAATGTTACCTATTGTTTATCATAATTGTCATTATGTTTGTTTTCTCTACTTAAATTTTCTACTTCAATAACTTTAGGCAACCTTACCTCATACTCTAAAGGTTAATCCAGTAGGTTAGAAAGCTCTAACAAGTTCTACTGAGATATAAGGTTTTTAAGTATAGGCCCAGTGGTAGACTATAGATCTCTTTCTTGTTGACTTGTTTAGTGGAATTCAATAAATTGTTACTCTTGTGTATTTTTCAGCCACAGTAACCCTGAAAACTGTAATACTTTAATATTCTAATACTGTAAACTTTAGAGAAGTGACAATTTGTGTTTGTGAAAGAGCTCCTACACATTCAATGAAATTATGTATCCTTGAAGTAAAGAAAGGGGAAGGAAAGGGAGCAAATATTCATTAAACACCTACTATGTAGCAGACATTGGGACAGGTGTTTTGCAGATATATCATTTGCAGTAAATCATATTGAAGTAAATGAAGAAATGTTGGTAAAAAAAACACTAGTGATATAAACTAAAGTTGCATTATTAATGACAAGCTTGTCTAAGTGAGAAGTGGCCCAATGAGGTAGATATAGTTGGTTTAGAGTCAAGTTTAATTTTTTCCTATGACACATTCTTGCTTGACCTATCACTGTCTGGAGTAGCACTTAAAGACTCCATGTTGCAAAATCAATGTAAATCTGCATTGGTAGAAGGAATTATTCTACCAAGAGTTTTCTAGACTAATGAAAGCAAAGATCTGATTTTTTTTTAAATCAGCTATTTGTCATGGAAAACATTCACCCAAAACAAAATATTTCTTTGTGGGATATTTTTGACTTTATACACATACACACACAAACACATATATATGCATACATACATATGTGTGTTTGTGTTTTTGCAGGCGTGTGTGTGTATGTACATATAAATAATGTTATATATTTATATATACGTATGTACATAACAGATTCAAATTGATATTTATAACTGATTTTTCAAACTGATTTCCTCTCATATGATATAATATTTCTCAACAGAAAATTTAAAAGTGTACATTAGTAATTCATCTGGGAAATCCCTAATTCTTAAAACAAAAATGTGTCCATAAACTAAAATTATATGAGACACAACATTGTAATCAGGTATCCCTTTGATTATGAATAAAATGGACATTTAACAAGGACTTTATTGTTTATTTGAGTAACAATTAGTACTCATTTTATTTGATGCCTAATACCATTCTTTTCTGAGAGTTGCCATATTCTGTTACAGGTGGATGTACTATTCTGTAATCTCATTCATGAAACCTAAAGGGATATTGACCTCATATAATAGGCATTCGCTTCCCTACCAGCAGGAAAGAGAACCCTATAGTGAATATTTGGCAGAGGGCGTACTTGTCTGTTCTGTTATATTAGCAGGATAGAAAACAATAAGAACAGACAATGAACATAACAAATGGCAGACATTATATAATTTGGTGTTTATAGAAAGATGAAATTGGCTTTTTTCTCTCACATAAACCATACACTTTTAAGGCATATATTCTAAGAGACAATGTAATAACAAGATATTTACATTTTTTATTGCAACAAACATCTACAATTACATTTAGAAAAGGTGGTGATAGAGGGAGGTCTAAAGAAGTGAATTTTTAGGCTTTTGTTGAAACTTGAAAAAAAAATTGGTTTAGACTTCCCGCAACAATGTTAAGTGAATAGTTACTAAGTCAAGCTCTCTTTAATAAGCCCAAATAAACAATAAATGAGTGAAATAAGAAAAACAACAATAACAACAACAAAAAGACAAAACAAAGCAAAGCTCTCAAAAGGAAAAATTACCTTGAACAGAAACAAAAGAAGTGACTTAAAAGAATACCTCACTCATAAAATGATGCCAATATAATGCAATAAAATAAACCAAGAAAAGACAGAAAAAAATAACCATGCAAGAACAATAAGCTGACCACCAGAACTAATACCAAATTTTCTACAAGAATTTTAAGAGTGGCTGATGAATTTAATAAGAAAAATAAGGGAACCTCAGATAACTATAAAGATGGAAATTTAATCAATCAAGGAACCACAAAGAAAAAAAAAACTAGTCCAGTCAGTGTAAAATCATAGGTAATAGTGACTTTTCTGAGGAATAATAGAGATGAAAGAAAAAAAATTAGAATGAATTACAAGGTTTTTTAAAAATATAATTGATAAATGATTGAAAAATGTAAATGAAGGAAATTTGACTAATATGAATTAATTTTCTTCCCCAAATATATGAAAAGAAACAAACAAAAAGTCTGTGGGCTATATTTCAGGAAATATACAAGACAAAAAATATCAAATGTAGAAAAAGGTAAAATATACATCAATAGAATGTACCAGAGACTACTAAAAAAATGAAGATCCTTAAATTTAACTCATCCAGAAATGTCAAATACTGCAGGTTTATGAAAAAAAGAATTCTACAAGCTGACAGAAACAAACAAAGATACTACATCAAAAAGCACTCATGCAAAAAAGTACAGTATTTTGCACCGAAGAACTTAACTGAAATGAAAAGTTGCTATGTAATATAAAAATTTATTTAAAAAAAAAAAACAAACCTATGTCCCTTCAATCTCCTATTCATCAAAATTGAGTATTTTTTTATGAGAAAAAATTATTTTAATATAATCAATAGTCTCCTAAGTCTTTCTTAGGAAAAAAAGGGAGTTCTCAAAAGTGATATTTGACATCAAGAGTAATAAATAAGGAAACTATATTATGCTTAGTGCATGCCTGGTTAACAAAATAGAATCATCATTAACTACATGTACTGGATGATCTAGCAAGGAAATAATTTAAGGGAGTCTTTGAAATGCAAAAATATGTAGATAATAACTATTTGATAGTGGAACACTTTAATATTCTTCTAAAAAAATTAGATAAGCTTAAGCAAAAGCTAAATTAAAAAGGCAGTATGGGGTAGCAGTGGATATATAGCTGGCCTTAGAGTCAAGAAAATCTGTGTTCAACTCCTAAATTTTCCACATATTGACTAATTGACACAATGCAAGTTTCTTAACTTCTAAGTGTCCCTGGCAGTTCTTCAAATTCAGAGGGGAATTTCAGGACAAATTTATCTATAGTAATGAAATCAAAGTATTTTTTGTATCAAACCAAAAACAATGAAGAGAATGTGAATAAGAAAGAAATCGTAATTATTAATACAATCCCACAAAAAATGAATTGTACACAAACAGACATACAGATAATTTAATAGGATTTTTATAGAGATTATACATGAGGTATATATAGTATTTTCAGACATAAAATTTATACAAATAGAAGTAATGAGAGTAGAATAAGAATAAAATACATGGCCTTTTCTGGGGGTATTATTCTATTACATTTTTACATAAATTGTAACTTTAAAAATCTACAGGCAAGTTACAGAAATATAATACATTGTGAGCCAATCTCTAATAAGTAAATGCTTGAAGGATATCAAGTCATTTCTTGAAAAGCAGAAAAAAAATATCAAAATCATCTCAAAAAATTCAACATTGAAAACAAACAAGAAAATGAAAATTAGTGTAATTGTGTGATAATTATTTTAAACCCATCAAATTGTCAAGACAAAGATAGGAATATTCACTTTAAGAAGCTGTGGGAAAAAAGGCATTATGTTTCATTGCTGATACTCTAAAATGATTTAACTTTTGATTAAGAGAATTAGATTTATATAATAAATGTTTTTATACATTTTGTGTGCGTTTTGACCCAGAGATCCTAAGATAAAATTTCTACCTTATGCTGGTGATTAACCACCTTTTCCCTACAAGATAATCTTCCACTTACACTGCATATATCTTGTATGCAGATGGTTATTTCCACTTTGTCTGTCTCATTAGAATGTGAGTTTTTCAGAGCAGGGACCATGTTTTTGCTCTGTATCCCAGTGTTTGCTACACTTCATGTTGCATAGTAATCACTTACTAAATGCTTTGTGATTAATTGACAGACTATGGAAAATTAATATCAGCATGTTTTTAATATCAAAAACTTGGGAACAAATTCTATACCCAATAATTGTAAAAAGGTAGAGAAAGAACAATTTATACATTGACTGCTATTATGAAACTGAGGAAGCATTCAGCATCAAGAAAGCTCAAAGTAAACACAATAGATGCCATAGGCACTACATTATCAAAGTTAAATAGCACAGCCTAGCTTCTCTTTAACAAATGGCAAAGCACAAAAGTGAATGGCAAGGATGTATTTATTATCAGGTCAAATAATTTATTTGTGTTCTTTTATCTGATTCTACTCTAGGAGTGTATTTCATTTTAGGTTGCTTTGTGTACTTCATTTCTGTTGTTTTAAAACAGAATTCATCAATAAAAAACACAAATTTTAACTAACTGTATCTTTCATATTTGCCATTTTCAAATCAAAAAGAATCTGCTCCAAGATGGGGATATTTCATATAATTCATTTATGATAAAAATGTCATTCTTAACTTCTACTTAAATATTTAGTTACCATAAAATTTTCACTTGATGAAGGCATGAAAACAACAGAAAATTCAACTATTTCAGTACACACTTTCCTGCCACATTGCTAACAAACAATTTCCTACTTCATTGATTCATCTCTGGAATCATCTTCCTCAACATCTGTGTTTGAGTTTGTTTGTCCATTAAGATGTCTCTTTCCCTTGCAAACACATACCAAGCAGCAAATCTGTTTAGTTTGCTTCAAACACTTGACTAAAACCTGTGTGGGTGGAGTACCAGTAATGATCTGCTAATTTGGAGGTTTATTCGGACAAGATTATCATTAAGCCTCAGAAAAAGAGAAAGACTGTCATAAAACTAGTATCATACAGTGGTTAGTATAGCAAATGGGGAACATGCATCAATAGTCATCTTGCACCTTTAACCTCTAGCTAATGTTCACAAAATATTCTGTTTAGAGATGAATGTACTTTTTTCCATATCAAATTTGATTTCCTACTCTTTTACAGATGGTGAGAATGGCATATTAATTTATTTGTTCAAGGATATGAAGCAAATGACAGTTAAAACTAAAAATAAATTCATGGGCCTCCAGATTCCTAACCAAATGCTTTAGTCACTAGACTGTGTTGCTCTATGTAGCCTTAAAAGCACTGATGTTGGGAAATTTTTATACTTTGCATTATATTAAAAATCTGTTCTCTCTGGTCTTGCCTACACAATTAACTGCTTTTTACTTTGTCAGCATCACATTCATACAAAAGTACAGGCAGTCCTCAATTTGAAAAAGAGATTGTATTCCAATTTTTTTTGTTTGTTTAAATTGGAGATGTTTGGTATTCTGAGCACATTTTCCCATAGAAATAAAGGATATATGTGGTGGTTAGGTTTCTAGGACATCTACCAAGTCTTTCTTTAAGCCACGACCTAGGTTAATGTTAACATTAGTAGTTTGAGTTTGGGTTCTTAGAGGAAGGATGCTGCATTGTGGAAGAGAGAGGGGATGGGGATGAAAGAATTAGAGAAGATGAATGCCCCCCTTTTCCTGATTAAAGGTCAGTGTTATTTCACAGATTTACTCTTTCCATTTTGGTCTCCATATCTTCAGATAATCAAATAGAAAACTTCTTCCCATCCCTTTTTCCCCTCCCTTCCCTTCCCTTCTAAGTGGTTCTTGAAAACTCTCTAAAACTAGAATTTGCATAGACATTGGAAATCTGTACAGGTGGGGAGAGAGTTTTCATATAAAAGATTCCCTCCTTTGATGGAGCCACAGGGCCAACGAAAAATCCTCATTGAACCTAAACAACTCCTGCTAAAGTTGTGGAAATAGATTTTCTTATACATTCACAACTCAACAGGAACTCCCCTTCTCCCTAGAAACAGACACACACACACACACACACACACACACACACACACACACACACACACTTATTCCCTTACTATACACAGTACAGTAGAAAGAACAATGAATTTGAAGTTCAAAACCTTCCACACCAACATCTTCTCAATTCCTGTGTAACATTGGCAGTTCACTCAATCTCCACAAGTCTTGTGTTCTCATCTGTAAAATAAGCAATTTATGTTATACTGCCTCTAAGATAACTTCCATTTTATAGTCTATGATGTGAAGATCCAAAAAATATATAAATGAGAACTGGACCTGTGGGCTCATTAATATGAGGAATTTTCAGATGAAGATACTGCCCCTAATGATGAATATCAGAAATTTCTCTGTAATATACAATCTTAGAGAGTTGCCTAGCACATGAGAGAAAAAATGAGTTGCCCGGGATCGTACAGCCTAGGTATATCAGAGACGGGACTTGTACTCAGATTTTCCTGGCTCTGAGGATAGTTCTCTATCCTCTATATAATAGCTGTCTCTCATGATATTAAACACACACATATGAGATATATGTAAACATATAAGTATATATGCATGCATATATTTGTACATGTATTTTTAATTTGCCATTTCAAATATACAAGTAAAAGACCTTATTTTGAATATGGTGATTAGATTAAGCAGACAAAATTGGAATCCAGAATGTAGATAAATGGATGCCTAGATAGCTCTAAAGCATTTAGCACATCTCCTGGCACATATTAGATGCTTTATAAATGATCATTCTTTTCCTTTGTCAATAAACAGATAGATAAATTGATAAAGCATTTGTTGAGTGCTTCTTATGTACCAAGGACTATATTAAATACATATATATATATATATATTATATTGTATTATATTATATCGACATTTTCCATATATTTGGGAATACAAATAAGAACAAATAAGATGGACCCCACCTTTGAAGACCTTACATTATAATGAAGAAGATAAAATACACATTAAAAAAAAGAATTGGAAAGGGCAAGGGGAGAGTGCTCGTTTACTGCATATGGCATGGAAATAGCTGGAAAATACAATGAAAGCATGGACTTAGACAAGACAAAGCCAAATCTGGCTTAATAAGCCTACAGGTGTATCAAGGGTAGAATCCAAATTTTAGGTATTAGGAGACTAGGTCATGATGGAGATAAATGGAAATTCCATGTTGTTGAGATGACTGGGAAGTGTTATGGAAGCCTGGAATCAAGCAAGACAAGGCCAAAACTGACTTATGAAAGCCCAGGATGGTTCCTGGGATGGAGTCCAATTTCTTGGTGCTGAAAGATGGGGATTATGACCCAAGGGGAGCCTAGGAATAAGAGAGCAAGGAAGTGGTAGGGACTTGTATATCTGTGGAACCAGTGTACTTTGAATATGAACCAGTTTTTACACATAATGACACTGTTCGGACAATACATAATCACACTGCTCAGTTCACAATTGGTCAGTCATTGCCATAATGGGAGAGAAAACATAGGTTTTATTGTTGTTGCTGTTGGGTTATTTTTTTCCCCCGAGGGAAGCCATAGAGAAACTTCTAATCTACTAGTCCTGTCAATGGCTTCATAGAACTGAAGAGTAGTGAAATCTGCCTTTTTTTTAGTCTTCACAAACACCTGGGATAAAGGAAGACAACTAAGGATTGTAGGAATTACATATGACTCCACATTTACACTTGAAATGGAGGCTGATTCAAGAATGCCATTATCTGTATCAAAAAAGAAAAAATAAATAAAGTCCCACCAACACCACAGTTTTATTTATAGATTGGATGTAATTGGATATAATTGGATAATATTGATCAGTTCTCATTCATTTTCTATCCTGTTTAATTTTGTCATCTAAATTCTTCCCTCATGTGGGATCTCTCATTTTATTGTTTGTTGCAATTTCCACAAGTTTAACTATGCCCTATCTAAGGCCAAGCTCTCTACTCACAAGAACCCTTCTATTATACTTGAACATCTTGGCTTCAGCTTTTTCTTAGTTCATTCTATCTTAGATTCCACTGAAAATGCATTCCAGTGGTTATACTTTCTATTCTTTTCCTCATTAATTTCCTCTTTACTAATGATTGGTATAAATAGTATTTCACTTAATAGGATAAATAGTCCTTTTCTTCTCTAACATATCCCATTGTGCTTAGTAAATGGAATTGTTGTTGTTGTTGAATAGTTCAGTCAGTACTTCTAACTCTTTATGAACCCATGCACCATAACATGTCAAGCCTTTCTATCTTCCACTATCTCTCATGGTCTCTCCAAGCTCATGTTCATTGCTTCCATGATACTATCTATCCATCTCATCCTCTTCCATCCCCTTCTCCTTTCAACTTCAATTTTTCCCAACATAAAGGTCCTTTTCAATGAGTCCTTTCTTCTCATTATATGGTCAAAGTATTAAAGCTTCAGTTTCAGTATTTGACCTTCCAATGAAAAGCCTGAATTAATTTAAGTATTGACAGATTTGATCTCTTTGCTGTCCAAGGGACTCTCAAAAGTCTTTTTCAGCACCACTATTTGAAAGCATCATTTCTGTGGTAGCCAGATTTTCTTATATTCTAATTTACGTAGCCATACACTGCTATTGGACAAAGCCATAGCTTTGAATATAAGGATCTTTGTTAGGAAGGTGATATGTCTGCTTTTTATTGTGCTGTCCAGATTTGCTATAGTTTTTCTTCCAAGGAACAAGTGTCTTTTAATTTCATGGCTACAGTTGCTGTCTGCATCAACCTTTTAGTCAAGAATATGAGATCTGGCACTGCTTCCAATACTTCTCCCTCTATTTGCCAGGAAATGATGGGATCAGTTGTCAAGATATTAGTTTTTTTTATGTTAAACTTCATCATCCATAGAACAGTGACTGGCACATAGTAGGTGTTTAATGAATGCTTCTTTGTTTCCTTCCAATAAAAAATACAATCAAGATGACAGAAGGTTAACAATTTATGTGTTAATATCACCATGTCTGTAACATAGTAGGCACTTAAAATGCTTGTTGATTGATTGATTTCCCCCTCATGAGCTCCCAATGTTTTACCCCTCTTGCCAAGATGTCATATACTTCTTGAAAGTATTTCCAAAGGAAAAGTTTCAATTATGAGTCACCTAATAACACCCACCACCCAGGGGTGTGAGCATCAAATGAGATCAATAAATCAATATTTATTAAATATCTACAGTGCTGGGGATACTAAAAGAAGAAAAACATACTCTCTGCCTTCACAAGGTGAAAATTTAATGGGGTTGACAACAAACATATAGAAAAGACAACAAGCAAAAGAAAATTATATATACAATAAATGGGAAATAATTCACTCGGAGACAGCACTAGAAATCAAAGGGAGAAGATTCCCTACTTCTCTATCACACTTCTATCTTCCTGTAGAAAACAGAATTTTAGTTAGGAATTTGAAGTAATACAGAAGATAGAAATTGGGAAGAAGATGATTCCAGAAATGATGAACAGTAAAAGAAAATGTCCAAATCAAATGATAGATTATCTTGTTCAGCATCCCAGCACTTTACACTACACAGTGCCCAGAAGTGGGGTACATTAACTATTTGTTGAACTTAATTGAATAGTTCTCAGTTCTGTCAATAACCTTTCCCTCTATTACCAAACTCTGGGAAGAGATTGCATATACAAAAACAAAAGTTATAGATGGCATATGATTTGTAAAGCATATGGCTAACCTGAAAAACCAAGTCTAAAGAAAAATGTGTTTTTTCTAACAGCTAGTCACTATCACCTATGAATATGACCTTATGTTGAATATCTGCTTTTAGCTAAGATGGAGACTTGGTATTACCTTAGATGTAGGTAAAAAATTGGCTGATAACTTCTAGAAAGATGTGTTGTTTTAGGATGTGCCAGGTAGGGCCAAAAATCTATTGTTCTAATCAATTCTCATTTATCACCCTGTAAATCAGACTGAACTTTCCTCTCTAAGATGAATGTCATCTGTAAACTCAGTTCAATTGAAGGAAAGATGAGAGTTACAATTTTTAACATTGCTGAATTATAATTGAAATTTTTCTTTTGAAAATACTCTCAAAAAGTATACGGGATCTCATTTTGGCAAGATAGATGGCCCATTGGGCAGTTTGGGAATGGGAAAACTGGTCAATCAATAAGCATTTATGAAGTGACTACTAGGTGTCATGCCTTGTTAAATAGTGATGTTAATGCAGAAATTGTCTATTCTCTCTGTCTCTGTCTGTCTCTCTCTCATTGAAAATGAGAGAAACAAGCATTTATTAAGCACCTACTATATGTTAGGCACTTTATCAATATTATCTCATTTGATCCTCATAGCAATCCTGGAATGTAGGTGTTTTTATGATCCCTGTTTTACAGGGATTCAGAGGTAGAAAGAGGTTAAATGACTTCTCCAAGATCACTTAGCTAGTAATCATCTGAGGATGGATATGAACTCAGGTTCTCTTGATTCTGGGCCCATTACTCTTTCCACTGAACTACTTAGTTCCTTCTACACTTACTAGCTGTATAAAACTGTGAAAGTCAATTAACCTCTGTCTTCCTCATTTTCTTCAACTGTAAAATAGAGATCATAATAGCATCTACCTCACAGGATTATTGTGAGAATCAAATGAGAAAATATTTGTCAAGTACTTAATATAGTGTATGGAACAGAGTACATGCTCAAAAATATTTGTTTTCTTCCCATCTATCCAAGTTTCAACCCACTTTTTTCATCTCCAATGGCTTTGGTGAATAATTATTTTTTAAAATGGCACATAGATTTAGGATCATAGATTTTTATGCTGGAACAGAGTTTAGAAATCATGGTGCCTAATAGTCTCATTTTATATTTGAGAAAGCTAAGACTCAGAAGGGTTAAATGACTTACCCAAGGTTGAGAAACTAGTAAGAAGAAGAGACAGGATTCAAATCAAGGACCACTGACCTCAACGGCAGTGTTTTTTCTACTATATTAAGTTTTTTTTAAATTTGTGCTATCATTCTTATTCTTTTTTGCATCCTCAGTCTCTCTGTCTTCTGATTCTTTTCCTTCTGACTACATTTATCAAGCTTCTATTATTCATATCACCCTCTGCCGTTCAAATAAACTCAGGTGATAACCCTATTACCACCAGGGTAAAATATAAAATCCTCTCTTTGTCTCTTAAAACATTTAGCTTTCTGTTCTCTTTCTGTATTTCCAGTTTATTTATGCTTTAGTACCCTCTATGTATTGTATGATCAGGAGACATTGGTTTCCTTGCACTTTCTCACATCTTTTGATGCCACATATATTTTCATTGTCTGTCCCCATCCCTTCATCTCTGCCTTCTGGCTTTCTTGGACCTTCAAATCTCACTTAAAATCTTATGGTCTAGCCATTGATTTTCTGTCTTCTCTGTCCTGGGAATTTTATTATTTTTCTTTTCTTTTTCCTTTCCTTTCTTTCTTTCCCTTCCTTTCTTTTTTTCTTTCCTTTTCTCTTTCATTTTTCTTTTCTCTTCTCTTTTCTTTCTCTTCTTTTTTCTTCTCTTCTCATCTCTTCCCTTTCCTTCCTTTCCCTTCTGTTCCCCTCTTCTCCACTCCTCTCCTTTCTTCTCCTCTTCTCTCCTTTACTGCCCCCTTTCCCCTCCTCTTCTGCTTTCTTCCTATACTATTCACTTGGTGATCTCATCAGCTCCCAAGAATTCAATTATCTCTGTGCTGATGATTCACTAAAATGCTTATCCAGCACTACCTTTCTCCTGAACTCCAGTTTCACATCTCCAACTGCCTACTGGATATCTCAAACTAGATGTTCCATACATGTATTAAACTCAATCTATTCAAAATTGAACTCTTTATGCTTTTCCTCCAAACCCTCCCATCTTTTTAATTTTTAATACACTGCCCTTCCAGTAATCCAAGCTCACATATTAGGTATCATCCGTGACTCTTCACACTCTCTCACACCAAATATCCAATCTGTTTCCAAATCTTGTTGATTTTATCTTCATGACATCACCTACATATGTCCTCTTCTCTCCTCTGATGCAGCCATGACCTTGGTACAAGGTCTCATCACTTTATGTCTGGACCATTATAAAAGCATTTGCATCTCCTTGCTAGAACTCTCTTCCCACTGCATCCAATCCTCCACTCCCCTATCAAATTAAAGCTCTGACCACGTCACCCTACCCACCCACTCAATAAAGTCAGTTGTCTCTCTCACCTCCTCCATCAAACATAACACCCTCATTTGGTTTTCAAAGCACTGCATTGCTCATACTCCCCTATGTTACTAGTCTTTTTATGCTGATTCCATGTCCTCAGTGATCCAATGATCCTGGCTACCTTTTTGTTACTTGAACAAGAATCTCAATCTCCCAACTCAGGACATTTTCACTAGCTGTTTTCTATGCTTAGAATGCTCTCCCACAACATATCTTCCTCCTTGCTTCATTGGTTTCCTTCACGTCTCAGCTGAAATCTCACCTTTTACTTGAAGGCAGAATTTCCTGATTCCCCCATAATTCTGCTACTTTCCCTTTATTGATTTGTTTTTGCAAATAGTATTTTTTTTCAAATTACATGTAAAGGTAGTTTTCAACATTCATTTTTTTTAAGATTCTGAATTTAATTTTCCCCTTCCTCCCGTCCTCCCTTCCTCCCTCCCATTCCCCCTCCACAAGAAGGCAAGCGATCTGATATGGATTATATATGTGCAATCATGTAAGTATAGTTCCACATTAGTTATGTTGTAAAAGAAAAATCAGAACAAAAGGAAAAAAGCCACAAAAAAAGTGAAAATAATATGCTTCAATCTGCATTCAGACTCCATCGTTCTTTCTCTGGATGTGGATAACATTTTCCATCATGAGTCTTTTGGAATTGTCTTGGATCACTGCATTGCTTAAGAAAAGCTAAGTCAATCATAGTTGATCATTGAGCAGTGTTGCTATTACTGTGTAAAATGTTCTCCTGGTTCTGCTCAGTTCACTCAATATCAGTTCATGTAAGTCTTTCCAGGTTTGTTTGTTTGTTTGTTTTTAATGAAATCTGCATGTTCATCATTTCTTATAGCACAACAGTATTCCATTACATTCATATACCACAACACTCATAGCCATTCACCAAGTGATGGGCGTTCCCTCAATTTCCAATTCTTTGTTGCCACAAAAAGAGCTGCTATAAATATTTTTGAATATGTGGGTCCTTTTCCCTTTTTAAAAAAAAATTATCTCTTTGGGATACAGACCTATTAGTGGTATTGCTTGATGAAAGGGAAGATGCAGGTTTAAAGTCCATTGAGCATGGCTCCAAATTGTTCTCCAAAATGGTTGGATCAGTTCAAAAATCCACCAACAATGCATTAGTGTCCCACTTTTCTGATATCTTGTCCAATATTTATCATTCTCCTTTTCTGTCATATTAGCCAATCTGAGAGGTGTGAGGTGGTAAGTCAGAGTTGTTTTAATTTGCATTTCTATAATCAATAGTGATTTAGAGCATAGCTTTAATTTCTTCCTTTGAAAACTGTTTATATCCTTTAACCCTTTGTTGATTCCACTTTATCCTGTATATACCTTGCTTCTGTATAGTCGTTTACATGTTGTTCCTCTTGCTAGGAACTGAGTTCCTTGAGAGCAAAGACTATTTTTGCCTTTCTTCATATCCCCTGTCCTTCACATTGTACTTGGCACATAATAGGTATTTATTAAATGTTTACTGATAGACTAATTGAATTAAAGAAGCTTTTCCCCCTCCATGGCCCCCTTAAGGCTAGTGACTTCTTTCTGAGATTACCTTAATATGCAAAATTGATTTTATTTCTATATATGTATTTTTCCATGTTGACTCCCCCATTGTACTGTGAATTCCTTAAAGGCAGAGACTCATTTTTGCCTTTCTTTGCATTCCAAATGCTTAAAACAATTCCTGGAACTTAGTAAGTTCTTCATAATTCCTCAATGAATTGTGAACCTACAGAAAAATAAATTCCTAATATTTCCTAGCATGATAAACTACAATATTGTATATTTTGACCTCTAATCTTCCAAAAAGTATAGTATAAAGACACTTCCTCAAGTTTCTTAGCACTCCTCAACCCTGAGCAAATTGAATCTCTGAGTTTTAATCAATAAGTCTTGTCATTTTCTCAATATTCTTCTTCAATCTTTTTTTTTTAGCATTTGATGTTTTTGAATACCACTTCCTTTTAAGCACTATCTCTTCTCTTAACTTCTACGAAGTTTCATTCTCCTGATTTTCTACCTCAATTTTTATTGATCCTTTACTTTCTTGGTTAGCTCTATCTTTAGTCACAAGTGGATAAATTGCCCAAGGTTCTGTCGTGACTTTTTTCATTTATCTTGCTATAATCTGTAACTTCATGAACTCATTTCCTATCAGAGTCTCTCAGAGTCAACTCTAATTCAATGATTCTTAAATGTAAATCTTCCAATATTTCCTCTAAGTTTTCAAAGCTACAGTTCCAAGTAGATGGTTGACATAATTAACCTGGATGTCCTACTTGATACTCAAATTTAGGATGTTTAGGATGTTTAAAACCATCATTATCTCCTCACCCCTCCTCATTTTTTTCTTTCCATTTTTTCCTGTTGCTGTTCAATACATCCATCATTGTTTCCAGTCAACCAGGCTCCATACCATTACTTTATATCAGAAATACTTGACCAAGTTCTGGCTGTTAACCTGTATTTCACTCTTTTGGGGTACTCTTATTTTCACAATTTTGATTATAAATTCCTAAAGGCATGCATGGGGTGTTCAGAGAAAACTAACATCTCTGTTGTGAGGGTTTGCAGAGCCCTTTTCAGGAATACTCATCTGCCTTTGGTGTCTACCTGTTACACAGCTCTCACCTGTGGTTCCAAGAAGCTGTGGCATGCACAATAGTCACACACTAGTAAAATGCATCCCAGCAGATAGACTAAGTCAATAGCCAACAGGCCTCAAACCTGTAGTGAGGTAGGGTAATATGTATCTGAAAGAAATGATTATTAATGCCCAATTATTGGGGAGATTCAGATCCCCCCTTTTTTATCCTCCTTTCAAGACCCCAGTCTCTGAAAGTTCAGCTAACCTTCTCTATCCAGACCCCACTGAGGTGGGGGAGCCATTGTGCTCAGGTTTGGGTGATGATAAATTCTTTGACTAGGTTGTCAAAGGCTGTGGGTAACTTAGAAATAATTACAAAATCAAAGTTCATTTGAATATGTTCAGCCCCTCATTGTAATATTCATTCTCTCCTTAATAATTAACCAGTCAGAGTTGAATGTCGCCCCTGAGAACACCCCTCTAAGAAGGGAGATATAACTGTGAGCAGCCATGGTCTTAGAGACAGCTCAATAACCATGTGTTTTGTTAAAATGCTGACATTATTAATAAAATGATTAAATGATCCAGAAATTATGTCTCTCAAAACTTTTTTAATGCCACATGTCCCAAGCATGTGAAGACTTCTCCTGGACATAATGGGCAGATGAGAACAATTGGTTCCAAATGCCACAACGGCGGTTGAAGCATACACTGTGGAGAGCTTAGAGCTTGATCAGACATCAAATATGCCAAGGTTATCATCTGCATCCAGTGATCCTGACTTTTGTCTTGTCACTGGACTTTGATGACTCTGGAAGAGAGAATGAGGCTGACAACTTTGTGCAATTCTCCCTCACTTAAATTCAATTCATGCATGAGTCAAGATATTACTCCATGATGTCATTGGTCTTCTTTGCAAATGAAGGACAAAAAAATAATAACTTACTCAAAGATAGTGTCTTTGCATTGAGCTTCTTTTTTTGTCTTATTTTACCTAGCACAGTATAAATGCATGGTAAGCACTGAATAACTACTTGCTGAATAAAAATGTGAATCAATCAGTCAATTAACATTTTAATCAAGAAACTAAAGAAATATGTAATCTTACTTGGAACTACAATATAATTGTGAATTAATAGAAAAATCATTTCCCTGAGGATGAGGAGACCTTGTTTCTTCTCTGGCTTCTAATTCCCTCTACTTTTAAAGGAGAAGATTGAACTAGAGTGTATCTAATGTATCTATCATCTCTAAAATTCAATATACATAATAAGAGATATCATGAATTTGCAGATTTAAAAATTTAATGAGAGTAATTAGAAAAAAAGAAAATATGAATAGTATTCTAGATCCAACAAAAATGCATGGATGAAACTTTTTCATTGTTTTTCAACTTGGGAAAATGCTTCTAAATTTTATACTGGCTATGCAAAGGTAGGAACACACAAATGTCCCTCTCAAAATCTTTCAGTGGCTCCCCTTTGTATACAGGATAACAGATAAAACCCCTTATTAGAGAATTAATGTTATCCCACAAATGGTCCTGACTTATATTTTCAGGCTTATTTTGCATTATTCCCCTTCACATACATTTTATCAAACTTCAGTAGTTAATCATATATTTTCTCCTACTCTCTTTTGCCCCTATGCATTCATATAGGCTGTCTCCCGGATCTGGGCCATATGCCTCCCACCCTCACCCCTGTTATCTCTACTTATTAAAAACTTTTGTTTCCTTCAAAGTCTAGTTCAGGAATGTGCTTCCATGTGCTCTTCAGTATCTCTCCAACTGAACTTTATCACTTCTTCCTTATACCTCATTGTGCTTAGAGTACATTGTCTAGATAAGTCTTTTCCCCTCAGCACTAACTTGTAGCATGTATGTCTATGTATTGGGTCCTACTTTTGCTAAAATATTGCAACATTTTCAAGCTGCACTTTTTTTTTTAACCACATCTCCATAGTTTCTTCTACTTAGGTGATTAAGGACTAAATGATTGTTTAGGGTGAGATATTATGGTGAAATGACTGAATATGACAGGATTCTGAATAAAGTGATAAAATAAAGAGTAAGTGTACAGAAGAAAAAAATAGTCATAATTTTAAGTCACTCCTACATTTTCTGATATGCAAGAGTTCCATTTTAATGGTGAATTTTCCCTTTCTTATTTGACAAGCAAAGAAGTATAATATTCTAAGTATAAATTTAAATTATTCAGAGATGACAAAAGCCATTACAGATACAAGAAGTAAGGTCCTTTGACATGGAAACATCCCCTAGGTTTTTATTCACTTTACTTTATTTAAGCCCTTGAATTTCTGTACTCATTATAGCAAGGAATTACTTCAACTTTACCCAGAGTGCCATCTAATGGCCCTGTTGTCTCAAATAAACAAATCTAAATATGTTACTTAGGACAGTAAATTCCAACATCCAAACAAAAGGAATATATTAAACTCTAATTGCTTACTAATGATTTTAAGAGTAAGACACCAAAAAAAAAAGTCTGTTCCTGATCCAGCAAAACAGGGATATTGGCAGAAGGATGAGTAGAAATGAAATCATAGAAAAACATTGAAAAAAATTCAACAAGTTAGCAGGAGACCTGGAATTCTAGGAAATTGCAGTAGAGATTCCCACTGTAATGCCTAGTAATCACAAAAAGGTCACCATGTAAAGCAGATCCTCAATTCAAAGATGAGCATTAAGGTGTAACAGACTAATGATAGCATGGTATAAAGCAAAGAGGATTATACTGGAAACAACAAAGTATAGAGGAAGAAGACCTAGGTGGTGATGCTTCCTTGTTCTATGACTGTAATCATTTTTTTTTAAATTTGGACTCAAACATCTAAATTCAAATACACAGTAGAGAATAAAAAAAGAAACATATAAACTTAGTGAAGCAAAATCAAAGAAAAGAAAAAAAAAGTGTCGTGCACAGTAGAAGATAAGAGAGGATTCAAAATACATAGTGATAAATTTCCATATTAAGAAAGCCTGTACTACATGTTATGTTGAAAGTTGTCCAACTTTTCTTTGCTTCCTTGTAAGTTTTGTTGTTGTAGTTGTCTGCTTTGCATTTTTTACTTTGTTCATTTCCCCACTTCCTTCCTCACCCCCCAAGGCTACAACTAAGTGCAGATATATACATATTTTTTCTCTTACTGCTTGTCTCTGCTGACTCCTCTACTTTACTTCTACCTACTACCTTGCCCTCCTATTACTTAGCCTACCTCCCCCCAAAGATCCCTGCTGTATCCTCCAACTCCCATAAAACTAAACACCCTTCTATAGCCCCTCTTAACCTATCCCCTCACCTTCCCCTCTAGAGATCCCTTCCTTATCCTCCCATACCCATTGATCTAAACACCCTTCTATAAACCCTTCAACCTATTCCTTCACCCTCCACTCTAGAAATACTTCCATTGTCCTCTCCCCCCCATACTGTTTTATTTCTTCTGAATTTAGAAGACTTCTATAGTTATACATACATATATATATGCATGCATATATTGTATTTGTACTGTTTCCTTTTAATCCCATTCCCAATGAAAGTTACCAGAATTAGCAGCCCTCCTCCCCCATCTAATTCTTCTGTATTCATTCTTCCTCTTGCACCTCATTGGTATGAGATGATTACTCTTTTTATCTGTTCCTAAATGGTTTTATTTTTTAAAGACATATCATACTCAGGTCTTTCTTACGAACTACTAAATTATTAATGAAAATCTTAGACACATGTTTTGTATTTTACATATATAAAAAGGAAATGCTCTATCCTTTTTGAATTCCTTATAATAAGTCTTTGGTATGTGCCTTATGTTTCTTTTGGCTCTTGTATGTCAAATCTTCTATTAAGTTAACTGTTTTTTCACAAAGTCTTGAAAGTCTGAGAGTTGATCAAATGTGCATTTTTTTTTCAGTCAGGATTATGCTTAACTTTGCTGGATATGATATTTTTGGCCAGAGCCCTAGTTCATTTGCTCTTTAACATATAGTGTTCCAAGACCTATGGTCCTTTAGTATCTCCACTGCTAGGTCTTGTGTGATTCTAATTGTGGCACAATCATATTTAAATTGCTTTCTTCTTGTTGCTTTTAATATTTTATCCTTGACCTGGGGGTTTCAGAATTTCACTATAATATTCCTATGAGTTTTCCTCATTGTATCTCTTTCAAGTGGTGATCAATGGATTTTATCTATTTCTACTTTCCCCCCTTGTTCTAATGCTTCAGGACAATTTTCTTTAATTATTTCTTGTATTATTGGATCAAGATGCTTTTTATGATCATAGTCTCAGGGAGTCTGAGTATTCTTATGTTTTCTCTTCTTGATCTGTTATCCAGATAAGTTGTTTTTCTTATAAGATGTTGCACTTCTCTTCTATTTTTTCATTCATATTTTGTTTAATTACCTCTTTATCTCTGATAACTTCACTGTCTTCACCTTTCCCAATTCTAATTTTCAAAGTGTCCTTTTCTTCCTTAAGATTCTGGATCTCCTGATAAAATCATCATAAAAATGGGAAAAGGACCCACATGTACAAAAATATTTATAGCAGTTATTCCTGTGGTGATAAAGAATTGGAAATTGACAGAATGTCCATCAATTGGGGAATAGCTGAACAAGTTGTGGCATAAGAATTTAATGGAATACTATTGTTCTATGAGAAATGATGAGCAAGCAGACTTCAGAAAAAGCTGGAAAGACTTGTATGGACTGATGCTGAGTGAAATGAGCAGAACCAGGAGAATGTTGTGCACAGTAATAGTCATGTTGTACAGTGACTAATTTTGTTACAACTATCCCTTCTCAGCAATGCAAGGATCTAAGACATCTCCAAAAGTCTCATGATGGAAAATGGTATCCACATCCAGAGAAAGAACATAGAATTTTTATGCAGATCAAAGCACACCATTTCCTCTTTTTTTTTCCTTCTGTTTTGTTTTGTTTCCTCTTTCTTGTGGTTCCTTCTATTGCTTCTAATTCTTCCTTACAATATGACTAATGTGAAAAGATGTTTAGTAGGAATGTATATGTATAGCCTATATCAGATTGCATGTTGTTTTGGGGAGGTAGTTGGGGAGGGAACCAGAGAAAAATTTAAAACTCAAAAGCTTATGGAAGTAATTGTTGAAAAGTAAAAATAAATTAATAAAAAAAAAGAAAAAATATTCTGGATCTCCTTTTTTAATTGATTGACTTTCTGTTCATAATCTTTTTTTCTTATTTATTCTTTTTTTGGTTTCATCCTTTTTAAGTTTTTCCTCCATCTCCCTCATTTGATCTTTAAAATCTTTTATTAAGTTCTTCTATGAATTCTTTTTTTAGCAGGTGACCATTTGATGTTATTCTTTGGGGTAGAAGAGGGTTTCTTAGCTTCAATATCCTCCTCTGAAGATGAACCCTGGTCTTCTCTATTCCCATAATAACTTTCTATGGCTGGATTCTTTCTCCTTTCCCTTTGCATTTTTTTTGTAGTAATAGCTTAATTTTTGTAATCACCTCTAGTCCTGGGGTAAGGGGGATAGTGCCCCTTGACCTACTTCTTCAATTCTCCCCTCTAGTCTGGAACCAAAGTCAAACTTCCAGCCTCCTCTAAGTGCTGGCAGCCAGGGGCATTCTACTCCATTGCTTCTGCACTCACTGGGCATGTGCTAGTTCCTTCCCTCACAGCTCTCTAAAGCACAGCTGAGTCTGGCATTCCTTGTCAGCAGAGGTTCCCTTCATTTTCCTGGACTCAGATGCCCAATCCCCTCACTTTCCCATGGGTAAAAGTTACTGTGGCTGTAGGTAAGGCAGCCTTCTAAACCAACTAAACTACTGGCTTCCTGCTTTTTTAAGCTGCTTGTTGTTAACAGGGACCCTAGACTGCAGGTGTTTACTCTTCACAAGGACCAAACCTGGTTCTGGGATTTTTCTTCTAATCTTCTCAATTTCTCCCAGGAAGACCCCTGTTGTGGCCCTATTTTTTATTTATTTTTACCTGAACTTTGTTTGGCCTAAGGTGCTATTTTATCTCTTGTGGTGGGAAATATTTAGAGCTTAAAATTTTATGACCTACTCCACCATCTTCCCAGAATCCTTTCCTGTAGTCAACTTTAAAAAAATCATCATCAGATTACTAAAGGAAAAAAAAACTTTATTAACCTTTAAACCCATACTAAAATAATGCCATGTATAGGTGTAGTGCTTACCTACAGTTCTTACTCTACAGTGGCTGAGATTGGTTGACCTCTTGAGTTTTGAAGTTCTGAGATGTAGTAGGATTAAAACAAATCATGTCCACACTTATAAAGCATCAAGAGTATGAGCCACCAAGAGTAGAAGGTGACCAAACTTCATAAGGATGGACAAAACAGCCTGGGTCAAAAAAAAATGGATCAAAAAATGGATGGGAAGGAAGGACCAGGAACAGGAGGGGAAGAACAACAAAAGATCACCAGAATATGTGAAATATGATGGGGGGAGGCGTGTCTGGCAATGTGAAGCAGGATTTATAAGGCAATTGTATTAGCTATGTGGAGTAGTGGATAGAGCGCTGAGCCTGGATGCAAGAAGACTCAAATTCAATTCTAGCTTCAAACACTTATTATCTATGTGACCCTAGACAAATCACTTAACCTTTGTCTGCCTCAGTTTCCTCAGTTATAAAATGGAGACAATTATAGCAGCTTTTTCTCTGGGTTTCCATAAGGATAAACTGAGATAATATTTTAAAGTGTTTAGTACAATAAGGAAGTAAAAAAATATTTCTTTGAATGAGAGATGTATATATGTATGTATACATATGTGAATATTTACATATATTAATATAGACCTGAAAGATAGATATATATATATATATATGTATGTATGCAGATGTGACTATATGTATGTATGTACATGTACATATAGAGAGGCAGAAATAGACACAGAGATAGACACTCTTGCCACCTCTTTTAAATCTCTTCTACTTCTATGAAATCACTACATTCTTTTCTTTTATCTTGACAATTTTTTCATGAAACATTCCCTTGATATCTCATTTTCTTGAAGAGATGTCTTATCTTACACATTCTACTATTTTCTTCTATTGCTTTTCATTTATCATTCAAGAAAACCTTAGCACTCCTTCTTAGTCTGTAGAATTCTGTATGCAGTTGGGTATCTTTCTCCTTTACCTTTTTGGTTCCCTTTTTTTTTTCTCAGCTATTTGTAAAGCATCATCAGACAGCTACTTTGCTTCCTTGTCCTTATTTTTCTTTAGGATGTTTTGTTGTTACTTCCTCCCATACAATATTCTGAACCTCTGTCCATAGTTCTTAAGGCTATCTACCAGATCTAATCATTTAAATCTATTCATCATTTGCACTTTATATTTATAAAGGATGTTATTTAGGTTGCACCTATATGGTCTGATGATTTTTCTTACTTTCTTCAATTTAAGCCTCAACTTTTCAATAAAAAAAAATCGCATGATCTGACCCACAATCAGTCCAGGTCTTGTTTTTAATGGACTATATCGAACTTTTCCACCTTTGGCTGCAAAGTATATAATCAGTCTGATTTTGATATTGACCACTTGGTGAGATCCATGTGCAGAGTCACCTTTTGGGTTGTTGAAAAAGTGTTTACTATGACTAGCAAATTATCTTGACAAAAGTCTCTCAGTCTCTGCCCCTCTTCATTTTGTATTCCAAAGCCAACCTTGCCTGTTATTCCAATTATCTTTTGATTTTCTACTTTTAAAACTTTCCAATTCCCTATGACGAATGTGACATTTTTTCGGGGGGGTATTATTTCTACTTGTGGATCTTCATAAAATTGATCAACTTCAACTTCTTTGGTTAGAACATAGATTTGTATTACTGTGGTGTTGAAGAGTTTGCCTTGGATTCAAATAGATATCGTTCTGCTACTTTTGAGGTTATGCCCCAGTACTGCTTATTATTTTGACTGTGATGGCTACTTTACTTCTTTTAATGCAATGATCATCCTCAACCAACAGGTCTCAAACCTTCTCTTGGTTCTGCTCATTTCACTCAGCATCAGACCATACAAGTCTTTCCAGGTTTTCTGAAGTCAGCCTGTTCATCATTTCTTATAGCACAATAATATTCCCTTACATTCATATACTACAACTTGCTCAGCCATTCCCCAATTGATGGGCATCCTCTCAATTTCCAATTCTTTGCCACCACAAGAAGAGCTGCTATGAATATTTTTGTACATGTGGGTCCTTTTCCAATATGTATGATCTTTCTGAGATATAGCTCTAGAATTGCTATTGCTGGGTGAAAGGGTATGAACATTTTTATAGTGCTTTGGGCGTAATTCAAAATTGTTCTCCAAAATGATCGGATCATTTTACAACTCCACCAACAATGCATTAATGTTCCAATTTTCCCACATCTTTTCGAACATTTATCATTTTCCTGTTTTGTCATGCTGGCCAATCTGATAGGTGTGATGTGGTACCTCAGAGTTATTTTGATCTGTATTTCTCTAATCAATTGTGATTTAGAGGATTTTTTCATATGACTAGAGATGGCTTTAATTTCTTCATCTGAGAACTGCCTGTTCATATCCTTTCACCATTTATCAACTGGGGAATGTCTTGCATTCTTATACATTTGACTTAATTCTCTCTATATATATATATCTTGACTTTTGTCTTGCCACTGGACTTTAATGATTCTGGAAAAGAAAGTGAGACTCATAACTTTGTGCAACTGTACCTCATTTAGATCTAATTCATGCACAAGTCGAGAAATCACCCCATGGTGACATTGGTCCTCTTTGAAAATGAAGGACAAGCAACAACAATGGTCATATAAATTAAATTCACCCATCCCCATCCATTTAAGTTCACTGACACCAAATATATCAATGTTTAATATTTCTGTCTCCTGTTTGGATAGTCAATGAAATAGAGGACTTTCAAGCAAGCATTCTTGATGAAAAGACCAGAGCTGAATACAAAATTTGCCCTTCAAATAAGAAACTCAAGAGAAGCATAAAAAGGTAAACAGGAAAGAGAAAATATAAGGGACTTAATAAAACTGTTTACATTCTTACATTGGAAGATGATTCTTGTAACTCCTAAGAACTTTCCCATTATTAGGGCAGGTAGAAAGAATACACATGGACAGAGCACAGGTGTGAGTTGAATATGAAGAAATGATATATACAATAATAAAATTAAGGGGTGAGAGGGGAATGTACTGTGATAAAGAGAAAGGGAGAGTTAGAATGGGGTAAATTATCTCACATGAGACAAGAAAAAATTTTAGAGTGGAGGGGAAGAGGGGGGTAGGTGAGGAGAGTTAAATGAACATTACTCTCATCATAAATGGCTTAAAGAGTGAATAATATACACACTCATTTGAGTGTAGAAATCTATCTTTCTCTACAAGACAGTAGGAGGGAAAGGTGATAAACAGAGGGGAAGTGATATGAGGGAGGACAGATTGGGGGAGGGGATTGTCAGAGTAAAACACTTTTTTGGGGGAGTGATAGGATGGAAAGAGAGAGAGAATAGAATAAATGGGAAGAGGGAAATATGGTACAGGAAAATACAGTTAGCAGTAATAACAGTGAAAAAGATTGTTGTTAGTGATTGGGAAGTTCCTAAAAAGGATTGGGGTAGGCTAGAGTGTGACATGATTTTAGAAAGTAAAACCATTTAGGAACAGATGAAAAAAAGTAATTATCTTACACAAATGAGGCACGAGAGGAAGAACTGACACAGAGGAATTAGATGGGGGAGGAGAGCTGGTATTTCTGGAAATCTATTTTCACTGGGAATGGGTTTGAGAGGGAACAATACATTTATATCTAGAAGAGTATAAGAGTCTTCCGAATTCAGAAAGAAATAAAATGCTAAGGGGATAGTGAGGAGGAAGAGAATAAAGGAGGGATATTTAATGAGGAAGGTCAGGGAATAGTTTAAAGGTGGGGTATAGAAGGGTGTTTAGATTAATGGGAATGGGAGAATGGGGAGGGTAAGTTAAGTAATAGGAGGGCAAGATAGCAGATAGGAGTAAAGTAGAGGAATCCAGAGGGATAGGAAATAAGAGATATACACAAATACAAAATAAAGATCAGGAGTAGAATTCATTAGGGTAAAGGAGTAGGGGTGGTAATCATGATTTTGGATGAACTTAAGGCTTAAACAGATTTAATCAAAAGAGAAAAATAGGGAAACTACACTATGTGTCACCTATATTCATCAATGTTGTTTTGGATGACTTAAAACAACTACTAGATAGAACAAGGTTGGATTAGTGCTATGGTGTAGGAAATGATGAGGTGGTGGATTTGGAAAAATATGGAAAGACATAGGCTTATAAAGGAAGAGGTTATCCACTCTCAGAGAAACAGAGGACAAATAAGTATGGTATGATAGTCTTACATAGATACATATGAATATATATGCCTATATATGAGTATTATTTTAGATACATAAGTATATGCATGTGTAAATGTATGTATATATGAGTATATATATGAATATGTATGTGTGTATATCTATATCTATATCTATCTATATTATATATGAATAATATGTATTACATATATATCTATATCTATATCTATATATATGTGTGTGTGTGTGTGTGTGTGTGTGCGTGTGTGTGTGCGCACATGTGTATACACTTTCTTTCACTGGAGGAATTACCCTTCTTTCAACTCCAACAAACCACAGAATCCCCAAGGAAGTATGGATACATTTGGTCTTCCAGAATATGCACTGAAATATGAAATTGGACTACAATAACTTGGATTTTATTTTAAATTGACTATTTTTAAGCCTTTGTGATTTTCATGAAATTATCTGGAATCTTTTTACATCAATCGCTATTAATACTTCCCCAATAACCTCCTATGCCAAGCAGCATTGATTAAGACTATGAGGAGTACATTGAAAATTCATTCTCAGACACTGATGACTTTTTAGATCTTACCTAGTCTAGTTTCTTTACCTTAAAAAGTTTAGACAGAGGTTTTATTATCTACATGAAAAGACCTCCATATTGGTTGCTAAATATACCATTATCCATTGCTTGGGGTGTAGTACTGAAGAAATTGAGAAGATTAGAACAGCAAGTGACAGTGGGAATTAGGTGAACCACACTGATTCCACCTTGTGACTCAATTCTGGAGCTAGCTCAGTTCTCTTTCTATTCAATTATGGGTCCAGTCCAATTTCTGTCTTGTGAGGAAACTTTATTCAATTGTGGAAATTATGAGGAAACTTTGTTGATTGTTTGAACCTATTCTGGTGTGGCTGAGAAGCTGAACCACCTCCAAATGCTGCTTAGAGAACCTTAACTAAGGACCTAGGTTATGCTGATTGATGGAATGAGTTATTCACAATTTACATCAAGCAAAGCACATGTGTTTTATCTGAAAACTGGCCCCGTACTGATCAGTCAGTTATTGTTTCCATGTTCCTTTCATTGAGTACAGTCACTTAGGGTGTGGCACCTCTTTTTCCGATTTCATGAAATTAAACCTGTTTGCTCTACCCCTTCCAACTTGAACAGTCCTTAATCTTTCCTCCAATAAGAAATCATGTTACCTAATTTTGTATCCTCATTAATTGTTATAATTAATTAGTTTTATTTGATTAATTGATTTTAGTGCATAAAAATCTGTGTCTTACTGTATTTGGGGTTCAGCCCTAAGCTGAGGAGATCTGGTCCAAATCTATTAGGAAATTGGCATGCATTACTTAACAAATTGATATGTTCAGAAGATAAAATTTTTTTTAAAAAAGAAAGTGGAGAAAAGGATGCTAGAAGTAGAAGAGAAGAGTAGAAGAGAACCCAAGCCAACAACATGAAGTACAATATCAACAGAGTAAAAGTGTGTGATACAGATGGGAAAGAAAAGGCCAAATGTTAGTCAAAGGACAGCTTCTTCTATTGAAAGAAGGGAGATATAAGGATATCTGGAGGATATAACAGCATCTTGTGCTCCACGGATGCTACTATGGAGGAAAGACAGAAGAGAGTAGCATGAATCTCATGTGAATATCTGAGAAATTAAAGTTCAGAAAGGGCTGAGATCTTATTTAAAGCTACCAATAAAAATGGGACTTTTAAATTATGTTGGCATGATATGAATAAGTGAAATAATATTCATAGGAAAATGAGACAAAGATAATCTGAAAGAATCCAGAACCACTTAACAACACTTAAGTCCCTTTTTTTAAAATCAAGAATAATTATATTGAGAAAGGTATAATGAAAAAGTATTAAAAGGGGACCTGAACCCAAGACAAGACAGCTATAGCTAGTAGAACACCTAATTAGCCAAGTGAATTATTCACTCTGGTTGAATTATCTTCTAGAATAATGAAAGGTATTAACAAAAAATGTTAAAAGGAAACTAAAACCCAAGACAAGAGAAAAGACAGATACAGTTAACAGAACATCTAATTAGCCAAGTAAATTATTCAGTCTGGGTGAATTACCTTCTAGAGTAATGAAAATAGCTTTGTATCTGATTACTGAGCTCTGAGACTTCCTAAAGAGCAGGAAAGATGCATTAAAAAATATATTGTCGTAGTTATTTAAATATGAGAGGTGAATTTTTCAAACTCAAAACCAATGACATAGCCATTAATATTTGAGAGATTTCTAGAAAAAAAAAGTACTAGATAGATATTTCATGGGTACAGCCAAGATGGTAGAGTATAGGCAGCAACATAGATGAACTCTCCTGATGTTACCCTCCAAATAGTTGTAAAATAATACCTCAAGTCAAATTTTGGAGTAGCAGAGGCAATTCTATTTACTAAGTAATTGTTTTCTTCAGTCAGTTTTTGGTCTCCCTTTTCTAGGATTTTGACTCTTTTTTCATAATTCTGAATAACTCATTTCTTTTCCCATTTTTTTCTACCTCTCTTACTTGATTTTTAAGATCCTTTTTGAGCTCTTCCAAGATTACTTTTTGGGCTTTAAGTTAATTCATATTACCTTTGGAGGTTTAACATATAAGCATTTTGATGTTGTCTTCTTCTGATTTTGTGTTTTGATCTTCCCTGTTGCCATACTAGCTTTCTATGGTCAGGGCTATTTTCCGTTTCTAACTCATTTTTTTTTCAGTCTATTTCATGATGTTTAAAATTGAGCTCTGTTCTTAGGGCACAAGGGGCACTATCCCAGTTTTCTTATGCTGGGGGCTAGGAGCCTGGTCATTGGCTTTCCTTGCTGGGGCCTCAGATGGTTGTGGCTTCCCACTATGCTGGGGGTGTTCTATCTTATTCACACCTGTTGACGTGTAGTTCCAGGGTTGTAATTTGTCTTCTGTGCTGGGGTTGGAGGCCTTACTGCTGCCCTACTGAGCCAGTACCATGAGGCCTCAGTTGTTGATCTGTGCTGTAGCTAAGAGATTTCTGCCAGCTTGTGCAGATGTCTTCATTGGGCTATACTCCACTTTTACCCAAGTGAGACAGACCTTTCCTGAAATCCTTCTAAATTATCTTAAGCTGAAAAGTTGTTTCATTCTCTTTTTTGGTGGGTTCACTCATTTCAGAATCTGTTTATTTCCTGAAATCTTTGATTTACAAGAGAAACTGGGGAGAGCTCAGGCAACTTCCTGGCTTCTCTCTGCAATCTTAGTTCTGAGGAATGAAAATGTAATAATTGTTGATTACATGAAAGCTGTGATACAAAATGAGCCTAACTATCTTATTTCAAGAAATTATAAAGAAAAACCTCCCCAATATCCTCCAATCAGAAGGTAAAATAGAAATTGAAAAAAATGCACTCTTCAGCTCTTGAAAGAGATAGCAGAATGAAAATTCCCAGAAATATTACAGCCAAATTCTAGAATTCCTAAGTCAAGGGGGAAAAAATTGCAAGCAGCCGGAAAGAATCATTCAAATGTTGTGGAGCCAAGTCAAGATCACATAAAATTTAGCAACTTCCATGTTAAGGGAGAGGAGGGTTTAGAACATGGTTTTTGGGAAGTCAAAAGAACTAGGATTACAAGCAAGAATATACTACCCAAAAAAACTGAAAGATTCTTCAGAGGGAGAAATTTATATTTAATGAAATAGAGAACTCTCAAGTATTCCTGATGAAATAGCCAGAGCTGAATAGAAAATTTTGCATTCAGACATAAGACTCCAGAGTGCAACAAAAGGGTAAAATGAAAGAGTAGTCATAGAAGACTCAATAAAATTAAACTATTTACATTCCTATTTGAGAAGATGATACACGTAACTCATAAGAACTCTATCATCATTAGGGCAGTTAAGACACTGTAGAACAAGGGCACAAGTGAGAGTCAATTATTTTGAGATTATCTCTTTAAAAAAATGAAGGCATGAGAAGGAGGATGCATGTTTAAGAAGGGAGAGGTAGAATGGGTAAATTTTTCTCACTTAAAAGGGGCATTCAAGGGAGAGCTTTTATAGTGGAGGGTAAAATGGAGGAACGGTGGCAAACAATGTTTGAAGCTCACTCCCATTGGAATTAGTTCAAAAAGGAAGATTATATATATGTATATACATATGTGTGTGTGTGTGTTTGTGTGTGTGTTACATATACACACAATTAGTTGGGTATAGAAATCTATCTTACCCAAAGGAAAATAGGAGGAGATAAGAGATATGGAGGGGGTGCTAAAAGGGAAGGTAGGTTAAGTGAGACAGTAGTTAGAAGAAAAACAATCTATTGAGGAGGGACAAGATAAAAAAAGAGAAAGAATAAACAGAAGAAAATAGGATTGAGGCAAATACAGTAATTATAACTCTGAATGGAATGAGTTCACCTAGAAAAACAGAAGCAGGTAGCAGAATGGATTAGAAAATAAAATGCAACACTATGTTGTTTACAAAAAAACACACTTGAAACAGAAAGATAGACATGTTAAAATAATGGACTAGAGCAGAATCTAATATGCTTCAGCTGAAATGAAGACAGGGGAGGGAATCTTGATTTCAGACAAAGCAAAAGCAAAAATAAACATAATTAAAAGAGATTAGCAGGAACACTACATGTTGCTGCAAGAAATCATAAACAATGAAGGAATATCAAAAAAATTAAGGGCAAGTTTCTTTGATAAAGTTCTCATTTCTCAAATACATAAGGAATTAAGCCAAATGTATCAAAATAAGAGCCATTCCCAAAAGGATAAATGATCAAAGATATGAACAGGCAATTTTCAGAAGAAATCAAAGTTATCTATAGTTATATGAAAAAAATATTGCTCTAAATCACTATTGATTAGAGAAAGGCAGATGAAAACAGCTCTGAGGTACCATCTCACACCTATCAGAAATGACAAATATTGGAGGAGATGAGGGAAAATAGGTACATTAATAAACTGTTGATTGAGCTGTAAATTGTTCCAACCATTCTGGAGTACAATTTGGAAGTATTCCCGAAAGACTATAGACCTGTGTATTCCCTTTGACCCAGGATTACTGCTACTATATGTATCTATATCTATATCTATATCTATATTGATATCTATATCTATATCGATATCTATATCTATATCTATATATGTGTGTGTGTTTGTGTGTATGTGTGTGTGCATATATATACATATATATATTGTGTGTAGTGGTAAATTATTAGAAATTGAGGTGGATGTTCTTCTATTTCGAATGGCTGAAAAAGTTGTGGCATATGATTGTAATGAAGTACTATCGTAATAATGATAAAGGGGGGTAGTTTCAGGAATACACACACACACACACACACACACAGAAACATACATGGCACGATCTATATGAACTGATAGAAAATAAAGTGAAACCTACTAGCTGTGTGACTCTGGGCAAGTCACTTAACCCCAATTGCCTCACCAAAAAAACAAACAAACAAAAAAAGCAATAAGGGGGCCACTAAGTAGCAATCACTTAACCCCACTGCCTACCCAAAAGGAAAAAAAAAGAAAATGAAGTGAGAAAAACCTTGAGATCATTGTACATGGTATTGGCAATGTTATAATTATGACCAACTGTGAAAGACTTGGCTACTCTGAGAAATACAATGATTCGATAAAATTCTGAAGGACTCAGAGTGGAAAAAAAATGCTACTCTTCTCCAGACAGGAAAGTGATGCACTCTGAATCCAAACTGAAGCATATATTTTTTTCTATTTCTGTGCTGTTTTTATTTTTTGCTTTTTTGTGATATGGCTAATATGAAAATACATTTTATATGATTTCACATGTATAATTGATATCATTTTGCTTGCCCTCTCAATGGGTGTGGGAGGAGTAGAAAACAGTGAGAAAATTTGGAAATCAAAATTTAAAATGAAAAGAATGTTAAAATAAGTAATAAAATTTAATTAATTTTTTAAAAGATGTTTTGTGATAGTTAACAATGTCTAGTAAATGAGTCAGCTTTGACTGATTGAAAATTTTCTGTATCAGTGCTGTCAGACACAGCCTACAGGCCATATATGGCCCATAACACTACTGAGTTAAGCCTGAACTAGTTTAAAATGTAATTGGCAAATATTTAGCAAATCAAAAAAAATTAAGGCAAAACACTAATAATATTACATTTTATAGCTAAGTCGATATGTGGCCCAGAAGGATCCTTATGTACTATTTAACAGCCACTGCTTCTATTTGACTTTTATACCAGTGGTCTATACTATTTCATTTCCCTTTTTTTTTTTAATACTACAGCTATAATATCAGATGAATGCCATATATACAATAGACTTGGATTTCATGATGTTGATATATCTTTGGAGATGAGAAGTTAAACTGAGTGAATGAAAATTGGATCAATATATATTCTTGCATGAGACCTAAAGTGTTGGTCAAGGGATCAATGTGAACCTGAATCTACATCTCTTCTTGCAGAAGTTCTTATCTTGACATTAGTCTTGCATGTAACATGAAGTTTAAACAAATATCTTATATCTTGGATGAAGATGTGGACTCATGGAATCATAATTAGCTTGGAAAATAGGCTAAATCTAGTAAGTGACTGAATACTGTGCTAAACTCATAGATGAGTGGATTGGGGATAATATGGCTCGTTTGAGAAAATAGGCCAGGTCTAACACCTTCATTTATATTGAAGATAAAATATCTTTTAGTATAATAGTCCAGCCAAATGGGAATTTTTGATTACTTATATACTACACTTTACCTGTGCCCTGGTGTCTTTGTACTTTTTCCTCATGCCTACAATTCAATCCCTGTTCCACTCCATCTGAATGAATACATACTTCCTTCAAGAGCCAGTTAAAGAACTATCTTATGAACAAACCTTTCCTGATTCCTCCAACTACTAGTGTACTTCCTCCCTATCTTTTATTTAAATACTCTGTAATTATTTTCATTATGTATTATATTTGTGTTTGTATTTATTTTACAATGTGTATGTGTATTGTATAAACACATATATGTACACATTTTTATACATGCACATATATGTCTGTATTATATGTACATGTACATTTTAACACATATGCATGTATATATGTATGTATATACAATATACATGTCCACATATAAAACATACTTCTCTCAACTACTATCTGAATTTACACTCTTGGGCATCCAGACGGTAGCTTGTTTGGGAGTCTATATTCCTACTACTATCATTCAGGAGCACCCACAAATATTTCTCAATCTGTTCTTATCAAAGACATTTACTCAAATAGCATAGAAAGAAGAGTAGTTGCAAAATGATCCACCTATAAATCTGTGGCATATTTTTCCATAAATATACACAGAAGTCATGGGAGGAGTGAGTTCAGACTAAAAATACAATATCAATGAGCCACATATTTAGGATACATATGTGGCAAAATTAAGTCACAAATCCTGGTACAGTATTAACGTATCAGTAAGCACTTTCTGTCTTCAGAGAATTCTCAAATGGGTCTTCAGAGAATTCTCAAATGGGTTTGCCAAACACTCCAGAATTGCTAGAAATCACCTCCCATGAAGGTATTTTCTCTCAAATGACTGACTACCTTTATCTATACCTTCAGGAATACATACCTCTGATCTGTTCTGGAAGTAGTTTTCCTTAATAATCTAATACTTAGTAGTCCCCTTCAAATCTACATATCCAATATTGGCATGGAGGGAAAGAAAAATTCCCTGCCCCTCCCTGCAGGCATATTCTTCATAGGCAGATCTTGGTTTTCAATGTTTCAAAATATACAATTCAAATTTCTCAGTGGGGTATCTCTTACTCTGCTACCAGATGGCACAAATAATATGAAGGGAGAAAAATGTCCTGATCCCTCCTGAGGTAGTGTCATTCTATAATTGTTCTGAACCTTCACTGCCCCAAGCTCTTCAGGGGTTACCCTATGTCAGACTCCTAGAGGCACATTTGACTTGTTTTCTCAGCTTAATCCTATTTCATTTTTGACTCAATTAGAATGGGGTTAAAACCTCATAAAATAAGAGTTTAGAAGAAGGGAATGTTAATTAGGTGCCTATTTTATTACAGGTGGGAGCTAGGTGGGACATGGAGGCCATCTCTAGTCATCCTGATCTGCATCTTGCCAGTGGATTCAGATGACTTGGAGGAGAGTGAGGCTGGTGACTTTGCATAGCTCTCCCTCACTTAAATCCAATTCACTTGCAAGTGATGGAATCACCTTCCTGATGTCAAGGTTCTCTTCAAGAATGAAGGACAAACGACAACAGGTGACACATGGATAGCTGAGCCTTCACTCAGGAAGACTCATCTTTCTGAGGTCAAATCTGACCTTAGACACATTCTAGCTGTGTGACTCTGGGCAAGCCACTTAACTCTGTTTGCCTCAGTTTCCTCATCTGTAAAATGAGCTGGGAAAAGAAATCACAAACCACTCTAGTACCTTTGCCAAGAAAACTTCAAATGGATTCACAAAGAGTTGGACATGAATGAAATGACTTAAACGACAAAACCTATATGACAGGCACTGTGCTAAACGGTTTTATCGATATTATCTCATATGTCATTAGAAACATCTTACTTACAAACTAAAACTTTGTCACAGTCAGTATCATTCTGTGACTACTTGAACTAATCTGGGAAGCAAACAGGGAAAATTGCACCACCCTCCTTTATATTTATGTATGTATATATTGATTCCCTGAGAGAATACAACCTCCTTAAAAACAGGAATGGTTTTCTTTATTTTTCAGGAAGTCTATACTTTTATTACCCAACACAATACCCAATACATAATAAGTGTTTAATAAAGTATGAGGTGATCATTGATATTAAATACATGAAAGCTAAGAAAGCCTCCTTATAATACTTAACTACATCCTGATAGTACAGAAAATACAAGCAAAGACAGTTAAGAAAGATGAATATGGCTTTATCCTATGTGAATATTTCCAGGAAAACTATAGCAGAGAAGGAACTGACATAGGCAAGCAAAGCAAAAGGTAACAAAAATATTTTGATTAGATCTGTTATGGGGAAATGGAAGGATCGAGAAAGAAATAGGCCTTTTGCTCTGGGTGAATGGAACCACAGTAATAAATGATGGAGAATATTTATTATTGCTTGATTCCTAATTTGCTTCTGTTTTCTGTTTTAAAAAAATGTAATCTTTTGCCTAGAAAGAAGTGTAAGATTGTTTAATCATTCTTCATAATTTTTTTTTCAAATTGGTAGGCAATATCCCACTCACTTTATATTTATTCTGTATATAATTGAGAAGGTGGGGATGACCATTAAGAGTGTAATCCTTAGAGCCTATGCAAATGTTCTGCCTGGGATCAACCTACATGGAAGCTTAGTAAGTCTGCTTCTTGAAATGTATGATAGAAAGGCATTACCTTACATTCCTCACCTTTTTCTCCACCTTGAAAGTTTATACAAGTATTCCCTGACTGTTTCCTATCACTTTACTGTTGTTCAGATATTTCAGTGGTGTCCAACTCTCTGTGATCCTATTTGGGATTTTTTTGGCAGAGATACTATAGTGGTTTGCCATTTCCTTCTCTAGCTCATTTTACAGATGAGGAAGCTGAGGCAGAGTTGAGTGACTTTCCCAGGGTCACACAGCTGCTAAGTGTCTGAGGCCAGATTTGAACTCAGAAAATGAATCTTTCTGACTCTAGGCGCGGCACTCTATCTGTTGTACCACTTAAATGACATAAACATATACAATTTCTTTTTCCCTGAAAGATTTTGAATAAGGAAGAAAAATTTCTGGGCCTATCGGTGTGGAAAAAGACAACATCAGCAATAGGTTCACTTTCATATTTCTAAGTACCAGCTGATGATTTCCTTCTTTGTACTCCAATCATGACACATACAATTGAATAAATTCACAATTATACTCATCACAATTTCCTCAGTACTTGCCCTTCCTACACTATATTCCCAGTCACTTTGGCTCATAATGGGCGGAAACACCCATGATATTTACCTTTCCATCACCTGACAGTCATCCATTTCAGACTCAAGATTTTCATGACAACTTCCATAGTTCAGACTCTTTTATTTATTTTTCTAGTGGCATGTGGTGTAGAGTATGAGAGGGTAAACAAACTTCCTGGGTATTTCAATGATGATCTTGTCCTTACTTCAGTGGTAGATGTTGTTCAGAGCGAAACATAAATTTGTTCTGCCACTGGTTCATACACTCATTCACCTGATGACTGAGCAAAATGCTTACGTTCCCTGAGTCTTGACTTCCTAATTTGGAATTTATTCAAGGGGATTAAAAAAGGTACTTTCAGTGAATTCACTATGGAAAATTTGTAGAAGTTTGTAGACAGAAATGTATAGCTAGGGTGTCCTCAGCATAGTTAGAAACAATACCTTAAGCCAATAAGACCATAAAAATGCTAAAACTTCAGCTGTTATTGAATGGCCCTGAAACTTCCCCCCCCCTATATTTAGGCATCGTAAAAAGACCATGATAATAGTAATAAGAATAGCTGATATTCGAAAGAACTTTTAAGGACCAGCATCATCTCATATATTCTTCACCACAATTGAGGAAACTTAGTTGTCCAAGGTTATGCTAATAGTAAGTATATGAAATAGGATATGAACCTTGGCCTTTCTGAATCCAGGTATAGAATTCTTTCCACTTTTCCACATACAGCTATACTAATTTTCATATGTAGTCCATGCTCTGAATCTACTCTACCAATTCCTATTTACTTTAAAAAGGGCCTGTCCCCAGAACACATCTGCCACTCCCTTCAGAGTTCTAAGAGTACCGCTGATAAGTTAAGAATTGATTTCTCTTATACCATCACTTTTAAGCCCTCTTCTTGTGAATTTCCCCTCCACATCAATCAATAAGTCAACACCCCAATATCATCTAATGAATGATTAGAATGATATTATTTGCTATCTCCTAGATATCATGTGTAACTTATTGACATCAATTTGTATTTACAAAGAGATGTTTACTGAAAAGGTTTAGAAAGAACTGAAGTACAAAATGCCTTCCTGGTTCAAACTATTTTCTCTCTCCTTTATACCTTTATCCCTGAGAAAAGTGAACTAAAAGTAAATTTACTACAAAATATTCCCTTCCCCCCAAAACAGAGAACACTTACTTCTACTCTTGAAGACCTAGTGGGGGAACAGCTTAAATTTAAAGTATCAGCTATAAGCACTACTTCAACCAAATTCACTTCTGAGTTGTTGTTCAGTCATTTTTCAGTCATGTTTGACTCTTCATAACCCAATTTGGAGTTTGCCATGGTTTTTGCAATAGTTTGCCATTTCCTTCTCCAGCTCATTTTATAGATGAGGAAACTGAGGCAAACAGGGTTAAATGCCTTACTTAAGGTCACACAGTTAGTGAATGTCTGAGGCCAGATTTGAAGTCAGGATGATGACTCTTCCTTAATCCAGGCCTAGCACTCTTTCTACTCTACCCCTCATTTTTACTCACTTCTGGATGCAGCATAGCTTATATAAAAGTCACACTGTTCTTTGAAGGATATAGAATCTTAGCTGCTGGGTCAATCTACTAGTACGTTTAGCTAGGACTTAGGACTGCACTGCCTTACCAAATTTGGCTACTGTGACTACAATACACTGTGCTAGGGACTTCTGTTGCAGAACACCTGCTGACTCCTCTGAGCTCTCATGGCTCACAAGGTCATTCAGATCTCTGTTTCATTCATCTAGGATCAGAGAAGAATAAACATAGCAGAGATAGAAGAAATAAAAGTGCCATGCATTTTAGGCCATGTGGCAACTAGATGAAGGAGATGTTCTTTCTGAAGGCTTATAGGACTTCTTACTTGTAGCTCATAGAAGCCATGAGGAAAAAAAAAATTGGAACTTTTTGTATGGACCCTTAGTTTTGGATGAGTAGCCAATTAAAAGATTGTTCATCACTATGAAGGAAAGGAAACACTCGATGAAAGCCTGTGCATATACTGAATTGGAAGGAAGGTCCCTAAATTACACATTGTGATTGACTTAAAGAGGCAGGTGAATAAAGTCTCTAACTAAGATTGCCATTTGGCATCCTAGGTGGGGTATGCACTTGGCCACCATAGGCTAGTCCCCTACTGTACACAAATGCTTTCTTTATTTTTCTTGGGAGAGGGGCATATATGTCTGGTATAATGTTTAGGAAATAATGGTTTCTTAATGCCTTGCAAACCTATCAATCAGTTTTGAGATAGGGAAGCAAGAGAGGGAAGCTCCTTGAAATGTAATTGTCCTAAATCTACTATTTATCCATGCCATTGATAAGCAGATAAGTTATAAGACATCAGAATCTATCATTTTCACTTGACATATTACGACTTGAAGTGTTTCTTAGAGTTATTTAAGAATTGAATTGATGACCCTTTTTATGTGGTCTGAAGTCTAATCAATAACATACTTTCATATTCTCACAATTTGATAATTCAAAGAAAATTAAAACTAAATAAAATTAAATATATTAGAAAATCATAATGCTATAAATTCAGACTCTATGGAATCCAAATGCCTTCTTTAATAGATGAGGAAACTAGGTCATGGAGAGTTCAATCTAGTTGCTAGGATCGTAAAATTAATTATTGTCTGAAAGGAGAATTTGAACCTAGATCTTTCTGACTATAGAATCATCTCCCTATTATGCAATAAATACTGTCTCTCAATCAAATTCTACTTGTAATGATTGTAAAATATTCTCTCAGTCCTTGCTATATGTGTTTGAGGGTACTTTCACAAACTCTCTTATTGTAGTTTTAGAAGAATCAGTCTCCAGTGTTAATTTCATACTGAATCCTGATATTTAACACATAGAATTTCAGAGATTTAAGATAATACATTTTTTAATTCCATCCAGAGGTTTGCCACTCTTAAAGAAAATAAATTTTAGATCCTTTATGGAACACACACACACACACACAGATATTAATTCCCTTTCGCACCAACTGGACAGAATTTCTAAGTCAGCTACTGTAATGTTAATAAAATAGAAATGTCAGAAACCAAACACAATTTCCTTCCATGCTACAAGGCACAAGAAAGGGAATATGCTGGATAATGAAAATCTCCACCTCACCCTCCATGAAATTCACTTAATTTAATTGAATTTTCCTTGAAATACTATCTTCTCAATTCTAATTAAGTAGAAGCCTTTAAATGAAAGGCTGTGCTCTGGCCATATTAAATATTCCTTTCAAAATTAGTTCTTATTCAGTTTAGGGTTACTAGAACCTTTCTTTTAATCTGAAAGATACATAAATCATTATAAATTTTTTAGCTTGATCTAAGCAGAAAACAGCAAAAAGGGAAGTGAAATGTTTGTAGTAATTGAAAATCATGAGGTTTAAAAAAGCATTATCCTGTTAATGAGGTCTAGAGGTTTAGGGGTGCTGGAACTCCAAAATCACAACATGCAATTCCTCCATGAAAGAATTCGACCCAAGCTTTCTTTCAGCCAAAGACATTAAAGATCCACCATATTGGCCAGACCTTTAAAGAATCTGAGCACCTGTGATTGGCTAGATTGTAAAAATCTGAGCAGTGGCTAGATTATAAGAATTTGAGCATGTTAATGGAGACAAGATGCACCCTACATGCAGAAAGACTATGGGAGGGATCTAGGAGTGACCAAGTAGTCTAGGAGGACCTATACCACCAATGCCAAAGGAGAATGGAGCCTAGATAGGAATAAGAGTGGCAAGTAGCCTGGGTCCAAGGGGAGAAAAACAATAGAGGGCTAGGCTAGGTTATAGGTAAATGAATTAGGAGATTAGGTGTAGCCACAATGAAAGGCCAATTGATGGGATTATAGATTCAGGCGAATGCCAGAGATTTAACAATGTGGGAACATCCAGGGTTTTTCCTTTTTGGGGTCTAGATCCCATCCTCATCACTATGAGTTGAGTAGCACAGTGCTGAGAAAATGAGGAAAATGAAGTTAAGAGAAATTGGGATTTATCTGTTTTTACACAGAATGTTTTTGAACAGGGATTTTAACTCTCATCTTCTGATAACAAACCCAGCTTTTTTTTTTAACACTGAATTAGGATAACTCTGAAAACTGAATTTAAATTTGGAGTCAAAAGACATGGATTCTAGACAGGGATGTGGGTGGTTAAGTGAAACATTGGAAGAAGCACTAAATTCTGCCTCAGGCACTTAATAGCTATGCGACCTCAGGCAAGTCACTTAACCTCTATTTGCCTTTGTTTCCTCATCTACAAAATGGAGATGGTAATACAACTACTTCATAGAGATGTTGGGAAAGTCAAGTGCGATAATTGTAAAGTGCTTAACACAGTGCCTATCATATAGCAAGTGTTATATAAATATTAGTTATTACTATATTATTAAATATTTAACAACCAATTATCTGGGAAAACTATGTATACACTCACTCAAGTTTAATTTTCATTATTAATATTTTCTCCATTACTTTCTTACATCTAGTCAATCAACAAAATATTATTTTCAGATTTCTGAGGTCCAATTATTCCCATTCAAAATATAACAATTAGGGGGCAGCTAGGTGGTGCAGTGGATAGACAGCACCAGTCCTGGGTTCAGTAGGACCTGAGTTCAAATCCGGCCTTGGACACATAGCACTTATTAGATGTGTGACCCTGGGCAAGTCACTTAACTCCATTTCCTAGCCAAAAAAAGAAAAACAAAGAAAGAAAGAAAGAAAAGCAAGAAAGAAAGAAAGAAAGAAAGAAAGAAAGAAAGAAAGAAAGAAAGAATTTGAGCTAAAGAAAAGAAAAGAAAAGAGCCCAAGAGCCATTTCAAGCTGGCTCCAGCACATTCTTGGTGTTAGCTTTCTCTTATATACACATATTGTGTGGGACAGCGAACCCAACCCAAATTAAACTCAGAGACTTCTCAAAGTGGAAAGCAAAGGTTACCTTTATTACAATCTCCCGGAATGGTGTCTGCTCCTCCGATACACGTGGACAAAGAGAGAGAGAGAGAGAGACCACCTAACAGGGGCTGCCTTATAATAGCAAATCTCCCCCCACCATGAAAACAAGTCTCCACCCACCACTATCTTTACCCCCTTAACTGGGGGTGGGCTTAAATTCTAAGCTTGAAAGTTTCTTCCTATCCCCTTAACCGGGAGTTGGGGCTTATATTCCAGGCTCGAAATTCAAAGCCAAGGACGAACGGCTCAGGTTGGAGGTGGGGCAGGGCTTATTCTTTCTGTTAAGTGCTAAAAAGCTGGGTCTGAGTTGGGGAGGATTTTGAAAGTAGTAATCAAGAATCATTTGATCCTTTGAGGAACTTTCACTTCTGAGAGTTTATTTCTCACACTACCTTCTGAACTCATTACCTTAATTACACTGAGAAGTCTTCACTGGGACATGCCATTCAATATAAAATATGGGACATCCTGGTTGCCCAGGATGTACTTTAGCCTTTACCTCGTTTGTAAACAGTGATATCTTTAGCTAAACCTATCATTCACTGGGCAGCACGGTACAGGAAAAAGTGTACTGACATAATTTCTTGAGCACATGGTTCAAATAAGGACTAGTTATGTTTGTTTATCTCTATGACCTTGAACAAGTCAATTAACCTTTGTGTATATAAAGTTCCTCATTTGCAAAGAGAGGGACTTGAAATTGATGATACCTAAAATTCCCTCCATTAATAAATCCTAAGACCAGCACAGTGTTATTGAGAAGGAATTGTTTGCTAAAACTTTAAATATAAAAGGAACATTAATAATATCCTGATAAAATTATATATTAATGTAAGATAGCTTTTTATCTCTTATATTAGCATATTATTACTGATAAATAGAAATATGCATAGAATGATTTTACACACACAGGTATGTATTTGTGTCTAATGGTAGCCACCTCTAGGGCAGGGTGGGAAGGGAAGAAAAAAGGGGGAAAAAAGAAAGTTTGATGATAACTTTATTATATATTTAAAAGAAGTAGTTTTGTACAAAATAGATTTGCAGTTTCATATGCAATCATCTTTTTTTGTATTTTACTATGTTATAGAAATGCTTGTTTTATTTCTTAAATTCAGAATAAAATGAATAAAATTTAAAAAAGAAAAAAATATTAGCCCAGGAAGCATGATGTAGTGGAAAACAACAACAACAACAACAACAAAACAACCTAGATTCAGAGCTTGGAAGACTGAGGTTTATGCCCTGTCTCTAGCACATGCTGGCTCTGGGCAAGTCATGTAAACTCTCAATGCTCTAGGAAACTCTTTAAGACTGGAAGTAACAATTTCTTCATTCAAGGAATTCCATTGAACTCACAAGCCTAGTATCTATTCCTTTCTATATTAATTTTCTTAGTATTTGTTTCCTTTTAACACTTTTTTCCCAGTGCCTATTAGACTGCATACCAGGCATTAAAATAGGTTTGGAGAAATAGCTGTTTTTTCCACCCCTATGTGTTGTTATTTTTTTCTTTTAATTTCAGGTTAAAGTGTTTATTCAGGGGTGGGGAACCTGTGGCATCAAGGTCACATGTGACCTTCTAGGTCCTCAAGTATAGCCCTTTGATTGAATCCAAACTTCACAGAACAAATCCCCTCAATAAAAGGATTTGTTCTATGAAATTCGGACTTAGTCAAAAGGCCACATCCAAGGACACAGAAGGTCACATTTGGCCTCAAGGCCAAGGTTCCCCAACCTTGGAGTAGATTAACATAACATACAGGTTATTATAGTATGAGAAAGGTAAGATTTATTTTTAAGATTACTGGAATTGCTTTTTAAGAACAGAACTCAAAGTAACAATATGGATTCTACAAATAGTAGACCCTTAAAACATAGGTAAATGTTTTCATGGAAACCAGTACAAAAACAAGGATCAGAATTGAATTCAAGTTACTGTTTCATTGTTGTTGTTTCTTGTTTATTTGTTTGCTTGAAGGATGGTCTAAATCAGCTCAAATAATTGACTTTTTTAAAACATTGAATTTGATGATTTTACCATAGAAATATGGAATCTTAAAGCTGGAAAAGATCTCAGAACCATCTGAACCAAATAAAATAATTCCCATGCAATATTGTCATCAAATGATAATCCCACCTTTATTTGAAGTCCTCTTTTCATCATTGTTTTTGAAACGTGATTTCATATATGTAGTGAATCCCCAATGAAGGCATTCCATTCTACAATGCATATGGGATTTTTTTTCCTGTAATTTATAGTCATAGATATTTTCTAGAGACTCTGAGTGGTTATAGCTTGTATTTGTCAAAGGAAGTACTTGAATCCATGTCTTGTACTGAGAACAGCAAAAAAAAAAAGTATTACCCCTGAAGGAAGCTACTTTGTATAGCTAAATTGTTTATCTCTTATATTGAGATGTCTGTCAAATTCTAGACTACAATGGTCCTTTACTATTGCTTATTATGTTCATAATCTTTTGACTGGTCTTCCACTCTGTTTCTTAGCCAGATAATTACCACTTTGTAGTATAGTTTGAAATCTACAGCTCCTAGGATAATTTTTTTTACTTTTTTCCCCCATTGATTCCCTAGTTATTTATGACCATTTGTTATGCCAAATGAATTTTATTTCTATTTTTTTCTAGCTCTGTAAGATAATTTTTTGGTTGTTTGATTGGTATGGCACTGAATAAGTAAATTAACTTAGGTAGAATTGTCATTTTATTATGTTGGCTGGGCCTATCTATGAGTAATTACTATTTTTCCAATTGTTCAGATCTGACTTAATTTCTGTGAAAAATGTTTTGTAATTGTATTTACATATTCCATGGGTTTCTCTTGGCAAGTAGATTTACAAGCATTTTATATTGTCTGCATTTATTTAAGTGGAGTATCTCTTTCTATCTCTTGCTGCTGGTAGTATATTTGTTGGTAGTATATAGAAATGCTGATTATTTGTGTGAGTTTATTTTATAACCCTCAAATTTATTAAAGTTGTTCATTATTTTAAGTAGTTTTTTTTTTTAGTTTATGCTTTAGGGTTCTCTAAGTTTACCACTATGTCACCTGTGAAGAGTAATAGCTTTGTTTCCTCATTGCCTATTTTTATTCTTATGGGTTTTTTTTGTCTTACAACTATAGCTAGCATTTCTAGAATAATATCGAATAACAGTAGTGATAATGAACATCCTTGCTTCACTCTTGATCCTATTAAGTGGGCTTCAAGTTTATCCCATTACAAATAATGTTTGCTGATTGTTTAATATAGATAATATTTAACATTTTAAGAAAGTTTCCATTTGTTCCTATGCTTTCTAGTGTTTTTAAAAGGAATGGGTATTTCATTTTTTCAAAGGCTTTTTCTGTATGTGTAAATATAAGTTAATTAAATTTATTGTTTTTATTAATAATATGGTCCATTCTGCTGAGAGGTTTCCTAATATTGAAAGAGTCCTACATGCCTGTCATAAATCCCACCTGGTCATATTGTATGATCTTTGCAATATATTACTGTAATCTCCATGATATTATGCCATTTAAAAATTTTTACATCAACATTAGTTAAGGAAATTGATTTATACTTTTGTTTCTTTGTTTTTGCTTTCCCTGGTTTATGAATCAAAACCATATGTGGATCACAAAAGGAATTTGGTAGTACTCCTTCTTTACTTATTTTCTTTCAAATAGTTCCCATAGTGTTGGCAATAATTGTTCTTTAAATATTTAGTAGAATTCACTTATAAATGCATCTGGTTCTGGGAATTTTTTTTTTTCCTTAGGGAGTTCATTGGTAGTTTCTTCAACTTCTTTTTCTAAGACAAGGTTATTTAATTTTCCAATTTCTTCTGTCAATCTGAGCAGTTTCTATTTTTGGTAAATATTTATCCATTTAACTTAGATTGCCAATTTTACTGGAATATATCTGGGCACAGAAACTCCTAATAATTGCTTCACTTTCATATTTATTGCTGTGCATTTAGCCTTTTGATTTTTGATACTGTTTATTTAATTTTCTTCTCTCTTTTTTAAAACAAATAAACAAATAGTTTATGTCTTGTTGTTCTTTACAAACTAGCTCACAGTTTTATTTATTAGTTCAATTTTTTTCCTTGAAATTTTATTGATATTGTCTTTTATTTGTTCAAAACTTCCATTTGGATGTTTAGTTAGAAATTGTTAATTTATGCTTTTTCTATTTTTTTTTAGTTTCATGCCCAATTTATTCATCTGTTCTTTCTCTTATTGATGTATGTACTTAGTTATATACAATTTCACCTAAATATTACTTCAGCAGGATCCCACAAATTTTAGAATGTTGTCTCATTGTCATTCCTTTTGATGAACTTATTGATTACTTTGATGATTTGTTCTTTGACCACTCATTTAAAAAAATAGATAATTTAGTTTCTGATTAAGTTTTAAACTATGCTTCTATAGCCCATGATTGAATGTAATTTTTATTGCATTATGGCCTGAAAAGGATGCATGTAGTATTTCTGCTTTTCTGCATTTGCTTGTGATATTTTTATGCCTTAATATATGGTCAATTTTTGTGAGGGTGCAATTTAAAGCTGATAAAAATGTGTACTTATTTCTATTCCCATTTAGTTTTCTCTAGAGATCTATCATATTTAACTTTTCTAAGATTTTATCAATGTCTTAACTTCTTTTTTAAATTTATTTTATGGTTAGATTATCTAACTCTGGAAGGGAAAAGTTGAAGTCCCCTTCTAGTATAGTTTACTCTCTATTTCTTCCTGCAATTCATTTAACATTTCCTTTAACAATTTAGATGCTATGTCATTTGGTGCATATATGTTTAGTATTGACACTACTTTGTTGTCTATAGTTCCTTTTTGCAAGATGTAGTTTCTCTCTCTATCCCTTTGAATTACGTCTATTTTTGCTTTTGTTTTGTCTGAGATTGCTTAGTACCCCTGCCTTTTTTTAAATTTTAACTGAAGCATAATATATTCTGCTCTAGCCCCTTATTTTAAATCTATATTTCTTTCTCTGTTCCAGGTGTGTGTCTTGTAAATAACATATTGCTATATTCTTGTTTCTAATCCAATTTCTTATCCATTTCTTTTTTTATTAGTGAATTCATCCCATTCACATTCGTAGTTATAATTACTAACTATGCATTTTCTTCTATTCCATTTTCTACTGTTTATCCTGTCCCTACTCTAAAGTCTGTTTTGCTTCTGACTACTGCCTTTTGTTATGTTCCCTTCTTTTTATCTTTCCCTTTTCTCTTACCTCTTCTTCCCCTTCTTCCCAGGGGTTTAAGATAAAGTTCTATTATCAATTGAGTATGTATATCTATTTTCCTTCTTTGAATCAATTTAGATGTGAATGAAGTTCAAGCATTGCATATCACCCCATCATTTTCCTCTAATAATCTAATTTGATTTTGAAAAACATTTTTTAGCCCTTGCTGCAATTCTTGTTGGGTTTGTATCCAATTTACATTTTTTCTTCCAGGCTTTGCTTGTAGTTGTTTTGTCTTCATCGTCTTCTTCTGAATTTGTGTTGTGATCTTCCTTATCATCATAGCAGCATTTTTAGGGTCAGGTGTGGGTATTTTGGGTTGGTAGTTTGCCCATTTTCCCACTATTTCTTGATTTTAAACTTTCTGTTAAAGTCAAATTCTGTTTCCAGTGTGTGAGGGTAGGAGCAGTATATCAAACTTCAGGCATTTTCACACAACTGTTTTCGGAGCTAGTTGTGGAGGTTGGGAAGTTTTTGGTGCTTCCAAAAAGGTGTGATCAAGGAAGAGGTGAGGTCAATACTCTCCTGCTCTGCATTCTTCTCCTTACCCTAGAAGGGCTTCTGATTTCTTGTGATTGCCTTCTCAGGGCTTGCATTCCCTCATGACCTAAGGTGCTTTTACTTCTTATCTTGCACTACGACCCAGAAGTGGGGTTAGTCAATAAAGTTCCCAAATAGCATCTGGCACTATGTTTAGTGGGAGCACAGGGGTCCCCTGTAATCTCTTTCTGACAGTTTTCCAGGTCCCTTTATGACTTCTTCCTTGAGAGTTTTCAAAGCTGATTCTACTTCTATCATCACCACTTGGTCCTACCAGTGGTGTTTGATTCACATGGGATTCAGGGAAAATCTCCTCCCCCACATCACAGATATCTCTTTCCAACCTCCTAAGTTGTCTTGGCCTGGGAGAATGTCTTGTTCTGAACTTCTTTTGACTGAGTCATTCCAGAATTTAATTTGAGTTGTTATTTTACAGTTGTTTGGAGGGAAATATTGGCTGTAGTACTTCCAGTACTGTGCCATCAGAGTTTCTGTGAGAGAAAGGAAAAAAAGGGGGGAAAAAAGAGAGTATAAGTCATATCTACCAAAAAGCTACACAGGTCCATCTAACAAGAGCAGTGAAGGTATATTGGTCACAATGTACTTGACAATTTAGTATAGACTTGGAAAGAAATGTAGAAAGTTGAGTATAAGACTAGATCTTTGAATGGGATTCATGAATGAATTTCTTAGAAATGGAGACAAATCATTTTTCAGGTTGTTTCCAGTCCACATGCAAGAGAAAAATTATTTTAATCAAAATATCTGAGACTGATGAGGATGGGATCTAGACCCCAAAAAGGAAAAACCCTACATGGCCAAATCTTTGGCATTCTCTTGAGGCCATAATCCCATAAACTGGCATTTAATTGTGGCTATGCCCAATCTCTGTTACCCTCAACCTAGCTTGGCCCTCCATTGTCTTACTTCTCCATGGTCCCAGGCCACTTCCCAACCTTAATTCTTTCTAGGCTCCATTCTCTTTTGGCCACATGGTCTAGGTCCCTGGAGTTGTATTGCCTCATAGACTACTTGGCCACTCCTAGATCTTTCCCACAGTGCTTTCAGTATATAGGTCCATCTTGTCTCCATTAAAATGTTTAGATTCTTAAAATCTAGCTACTGCTCAAATTTTTTTTAATCTAACCAATAACATTCAGACTCCTTAAGAGTATGCTCAATATGACGAATGTGCTAATAAACCTTGTCTTTGGCTGAAAAAAGGCTTGAATCTAATTTTTTTGGGCAGGCCCCCCATGTTCTGATCTTGGAGTCTCAGCACCCCTAAATCTCCTCAAGACCACTGCCAATATACTTTATTAGCAGAAATGGCAACAGATGATGGAGCTGTTACTTAGACTTTCCCAGGTACTTTAGAGAAAGGATAATTATTTTTCTTTAGTTCTATCTGCTATAAATGAATCCATGGTTACTCCTTGACAACATCTTAGGAGTGAAGTGTACACATCAGAATAAATGCTCATGTAATAAATCACTTTGCATGCTACCCTCTACTCCATGAAAACTATAATTTAGTGGACACAGATGGAATAAATTAAGAAATGAATGAGCATAGGTATATTGATGGAAATATAAAACAAAATAAGACGTTTAGCTTTGTTAATCTTAAAGCCAGTTTTGAGCTCTGCACAGAGATTGGAGGGATGCCATAGGTCAAAAATCAAGCTTTTCTTTTTCTTTGTCTTTAGAAGAGAAAACCTGAATTAGTAAATATGGCTCAACTATAACAACATAATTTCCGACTACATCAATTTTCAATCAAAGCAGCTACTGGTTGCTTTCATATGTATACCATCTGCAATGCAACAATATACAACAGATCTCCATAACATAATATGCCATAGGACTGTAGGATCATAGGATTAGAGCAATAAGAATCAGAGACCCTTTAGTTTACTCCTTTCCTCATTGTTCAGAATGAGCAACTGATGTCAGAAAATGTTAAGTGACTTGCCAAAGATGAGTCATAGAGTAAATCAAATTAGATATCTTTAATAGCTTTGCTTCTCATTATTCATGTTTATTATATACACATATGATATATGTATATATATATTATAAATGATGTTATAGATATTTATTTAGAGATGTAGAAGTAAATTAATAGATATATGGGCTATGCAGGTATTCAGGGAACACTAGTATTTCTGGTGTGAAGGATGCTGAGCCCTTTTCAGGGCAGCTTTCCACTTTTGGTGTTCACCTGCCACCCAGTTCTCACCTTTGGCTCCAAGAAGCTTGAACATATTCAGTGGCCACACCTTGGTTAATAGTTTCAGCAGATGGGCTAAATCAGATTGAGGGTAACCAAGGGGCCTTTAACACATCAGTGAGTTAAGAAAGTGTCTACTCCATGCTTTTGAAGGCTTCCCTGGTGAAACAGGTGGATATGAAAAATTTGTTACAGGGGGCCATGAAGGAGGAGGAAGCAGTAACTGTGGAGTGCTTAGAGCTTTGTTAAACACTGAATACCCCAATATCATCCACTGCACCCCAAGCCATCATCAGTCATCTTGTCTTTTTTCTTGCCATAGGACTTTGATAACTCTGAAAGAGAGAGTGAAGCTGATGACTTTAGGTAACTCTGCCTCACTTAAATCTGATTTATGCATGAGTCAACAGATATCACCCATACAATTTTACCATTTTTAGCTACCTCAAAGTCCTGTGACAATGGACAAGTAATGAACCAGCAGATATGAATACACTGAGAGCTGTAGTCATGACTGTGCCCATAGGTGCCCCAGGCACATAGGGTCATTTTCTCACTTGCCTTAAGCAGCAGTAGGATCTGATAGTCCCTTGGCTGTCTGAGCAACCTTGAACCACACTGCTTATTTCCTTGCATGAGTAAGAGGCTAGGAAAGGTGCCCTAAAAATTGCCTGCTTCATTCCCTTGGCCTGCTTACCATGGCAGGCAGGGATCCCACTATGAGGTTGAAACACAAGAGAATATGATCTTATGGAGAGCCTTCCAAGTTTTCATTGGTCTGATCAGTCACAGTCAGACACATTGTACTTGACCCCGACATAGTGATACCATTTGGGTCCTCTTCAAGCATGAAGGACAGCAACCACCAACAGATACATGACTGGATTGATAGATAGATGAATGGATAGAAAATAAGACAGAGAGACAGACAGACAGACAAGATAGATAGATAATAGATAGATAGATAGATAGATAGATAGATAGATAGATAGAACCATCTTCAAATATTCTTAAGTATTTCTTTCTTTTTTACACTAGTCTTTGCTTTATATATAATTACTTAGCCTTCTAGTTTAGCCAGCAAAAGTTTCTGTCATTCCCCACTTGTAGTACAGGTTATAACTATATTGTGATACAGCCAAATTAGGGCTTCATCATTATATGTCTTATAAAGAAAGCTAACAAAATTATCTTTTGAGGAAAGGCTGTACTTTGAAAGATAGATTCTAGTGATATAATATTATAAAATTAGCCAATGAAAAGATCACCCTGTGAGCAAAGGCTTTTTTGGTTAAGTTCATAGAAAGTGATAAACACTTATTAAAGGAAAAGAGAGTGCCCAAAACAATGAATCCTGTTCTATGAGGAGGCAGGTTATCTTAGTTGTATTGTTCACATTAGATCTCCAGAGATGGCCTGCTCTAGTACATAGAAGATTAGTTTCAGAATGCATGCTATTCTAAATCTGGACAATTGAATTCTTGTACGTTGGCATACCAAATCAAGGACTTAGAACTGGAATGGACCTCAAAGGTCATCTATTTGAAGTCTTTCACTTTACAGATGAGGAAATTGAGGACCAGAGAGATTAAATGAAAGTCACACTTGTCCTAAGTGAGAGGGGTAGGATTTGAACCTGGGTCCTCTAAGTCCAACCCTATATTAGTTGTATGACCAAGCACAAGTTATTTAACCTCTCAGTGTCCTAACCATTCTCTTAAGACTGTTCATCATATTTGAGTTGCCAATATATTTTGATGGATAATATTTCCAAACTCAAAGCTCTTCACACTGATGAAATCACAGGTTTGGGACCTGAAACTAACATTAAAAAATTGTTTTAAAACAAAGATTTAAAATCTAGTCTTAATATATAATAGTTTAGTATCATTTTGACAATGCTTGTCTTTCTATGTTGAATCTGATTCCATATCTATGAAAAAGGGGAAAAAAATCAAACTTAAATTGTTTAATTGATCTCATAAGAAAATGACACATTAAGTCATACTAATTATTTTTAAATTCTATGATCTTATGACCTGTGTAAGAGAGAAGAGTGTTAGTAAATGGATATGTGTTATTGATCTCTTCCTTTATTGTAATAAACTCTTACTCAGAATACTTTTAAAACATAATGTGACTATTTTTCCTTCATCAGCCCGTGTAACTGAAAACTAAGTTGAGACTGAAAATTAATAACTTAGAATATGACTTGGGTTAGATTAATCCCACTTTGAAATACCCCCTTTTACTTAGCGATGTGGTATATATTATCCAACATCCCTAGGATGATATTATTATCAATCTTTTTATCCCTTCTTTTTCTTCCTCAAAACTCAGAACATCAAGCGACCATGACAGTGTAAATTTTAAGACTTTGACATCGTTATATTTGGCTGAAACATAATAGTGTTGCTTAGAATATTGGTCAGAGAGAGAAGTGTCAAATTTAAAGGATTTCTTTTTTTGTGGGGTTAACTACAAATGGAGTCATGCCACTACCACCTATAGATCTGTAAATTTGATTTTTTTTCTTATTTCTCTCTAAGCTTGAAATCTGAAGGTGGTTACTTAACATCACTCACTGAACATTAAACTTAGAGAGTCAATAGAAATTCTGTCAAAGGATCAGCCTGTTAGAACTTCAAACCCTGAACTCTGTTGTCCTTTGTGAGAGGTGTTTTTCCTACTTTACTTCCAAAGAACTAATGACTTAAGAAAGAAGAAAGAAAGAAAGAAAGAAAGAAAGAAAGAAAGAAAGAAGAAAGAAAGAAGGAAGGAAAGAAGAAAGAAAGGAAGAAAGGAAGAAAGAAAGAAAGAAAGAGGCACACAAAAGCACAGCAAAGTGTCTGAGAAGTCCAAGGAAATATAGTCTCTAAAATTTTACCTTACTTCAGGAAACAGTAATCTCTATATAATGAATTGGGATACATGTTCAAACATTCTTTTAATGAGTGGTAGGGAAATATAATGCTTTTTGAGGACTGAGAGTATGCTGTCCTTATCCCAGTAATTTATTCACCAGTGAGATTTCTTTTCATTCTTTGGCCCAGGATAACGTTTGAATTCCCCTCTCCTTCTGAAATATGATTATGTCTATAATCATCACTAGCGCTTCCACTACCTCCCTTTTCTGTTAAGATTTAATAACATTTCCTTTTTCTTTCATTTTTTTTTAAATTTATACAAGGAACAATTTGGAGCCCCAATGTTTCTTTAGCTTTAAAAATATTCTCTCAGAAACATGAAATATATAAGTCATTTAGTGTTTGGTTTTCATTACATTTAGTCAGGTATGAATACAAATTTGCATATCATTAATATGAGACAGCTAAATTTTGTAATGTGCAAGAGCATCTGACCTGCAACTGGAAAACCCAAGTTCAAATCTTCCTTAAGATTCTTTCTGGCTGTGGAACCCAAGGCAAGCAGCTTAGATTCTCTCAAGCTCAGTGTCCTCACCACTTCAGGGATCTTTTTAAAAACTGGATTTTTTTGGAGAACATAGGTGATTCCATCTTGTACTATATTTGCTATTATTATATGAATGTACCTAATATCTCTTTCATTGCTTCCTTTCCCCATTTCACTCTAAAGTTACAAAAGAAAACTCAGAATTTTAAGTATGTCCAGGAACTTACCCAGTTCTCTTTTTCATATGTAGTAAGGCACTTAAGGCACTTGGTAGGAGCTAAACAAATGCTAAATAACTAACTGACTGATAAGGAAGACACTGTTATCTTTTGTGTGGTATTAATAGCTATAGTTTAAACTTTTTTTGCTGAAAATGTACCCTTTCTTGAATAGTTGCTTTACCTGATCTTACCCACACTATCTGGGTGAGAGAGACACAGAGAGACAGTGAGACATAGAGACAGAGAGATAGAGAGAGACTAAGAGAAAGAGAGAGACGGAGAGAGAAATCAAAAGATAGAGACATATCTGTATCTAGATATATCTGTCTAGAGATAGTGTGAAAAATGATTTTTCTTGGTAATCTGTGTCTTGGAGACTCAGAACTCCTAGGCCCCCTTCTCTACTTCTTCAGAAGGACATTACTGATAATAAGTCTGGTCAAACTCCAACCCAGGCCTAAATTTAATTCACTCAAATTTGGGTGGAGACAGATTGTTCTGCATTGATAGACCACTGGGGCTGGGGTGTTCTGATAGATTATGCATGATATCAGACCCTCTCGACCTAAGTCATATACTCAAGACCTCATTTTAATATAGCCAACCTTCCAATATGTTGACCAATCAGAGTGGATTGGTACCCCTTGGGGACACCTACTCTTTGAAGGGTATATAACCCTGTACCCCCAAATCCCAAATGAAGCCAATTCTGAACTGGCCCCCTTAGGGGAGCCCAGTTTTGGACTGAACTTCCTTGCAATGAATGTCAAACCAGCTTGAGAGAAATTAAACTGTGAACATACATAACCTAATTTCATTTGTCTATTAGAACAGACTGTAATTTATTCAGGTTCAATAATAGACATATCTAAATATCTCTATATATGTATATGCATAGGTAGATATAGATATATCTGTTTGTCTAGTTCTTTTTCTACATCTATATGTATCTGTCTATTTTCTGTGTCTATCTATCTATCTATCTATCTATCTATCTATCTATCTATCTATCTATCTATCTTGGAATTGTGAGACACTCATATCCATCACCTATTGATAAGGTATGTCATACTCTTGAATGCATAAAAAAAACCCCTACAGTGTAACCTGTGTTGGCTTGTTCATCCAATGGCTAACAAGGACCCTGAATATTCTTGCAACATCTCTCAATCAAGAGGAATGGGACTTCTTGGGATAAGTATACCTGTAAATGGGGACAGATGATTATTGGTCAAAGAGAGGAAACAAATGAAAGCCACAGAGTTTATTGTTTTTAAAATATTCAAGCCAACCTAGATATAGAGCCAAGTGGAAGCATATTGTACCAACTTAGGGTATAAAAATCTAGAATTTCACAGGAGACAGATGGGTAGAGAAAGGAGGAATTGGCCAAAAAAAGAAAAAGTGTGTGTGGGGGGGATTTGCCATGCACCTGGTAGGGTTTGTTTTCAGAATGAGAAAATATCCCTGCTGAAGGACATGAGACAATGTAAGGTGAACAAGTGCTTTTTGCAACTGTGGAAAAAAAAATATTTTTAGACAAAATTGCAGGGTTAAAGGAACCACTTAGATGCAACTACAGGTGTCTTTTATCCAAGGGCTACAAATAATTATAACCACATATGAGGCCATCTGCTTTAAAATGCTTTTGTATAATTTGAGTATATTTTATTGCTTCTTCAATTATGATGTGAAATTTTTCCCTGTTTGATAACTAGATTGGGGATTTCTTCATTGTTAGTCAATTAAGATATAACAAAAGGATTGGGATTCTTATTTTTCTCCAATATATAAAATTGGGATAACTATAGAGCCTACTCTACAGGACTATTAAAAGGATCAAAGTATATAATGTTTAAATTTCTTTGCAGACTATATAAATACTGTCATATATTTGAATCTGTTTTAAACAAATATAAAATAAGAAAAGAAAAAGAAAACGTTACCATATACACAGCAGAACATAAGAAAGGATTTAATACAAAGTAATAAATATCCATTTCAAGAAAACCTATATAATAAATACCACACATTATTTTCAAAACTATCCATCTTTTCTTGTATTTTTTTCTCTTTTCAGCTGCTATGTAATTTTTGTTTTATTTTTTCCCTCCCTCTGCCACAAGGCTATATTTAAGCACAGCTACAGATAGATTAATGAATAGATATATGTAGATTCATATGTATGTATGTATGTATGTATAAATATATATGAGTGTCTATTTTGAAAAATGATTATTAATAACCAATATCTTTAAGATTCGGAGCTTCCCCAGCCTCCTACTTGCAAGGTCCTAACTTTAAGTTCAGTTTTTCTCCAGAAAGACATTGCTGATAACGAGATTTCATTGACTCTCCTTATGCTGGTCATCCCCCTCATGTAAGCTTGCAAGCAATTTAATTTAAGGTAGGGAAGGCCATGGTGTTCTGCTCATGCTTGAATGGAGACAGATTCTTTAGCTTGCTAGCACTAACTGGGGGAAGGTGTGTCATGCAAGAGGTACTTTCTCTCTCTGGGGGGCGAAATGATGATGGAGTGACATCAGCCCTGTTGAAAGGGTATATAAACTGTGTACCCTAACCTCAAAGTGAGCTCAATTCCAGACTGGCTTCCATACATAGATTCATGCATGCTGCCTGCTTTGAGACAAATAAACACAGATACAACCTAATTCTGAAGATTTGTCTTTCTTGGACCAAACTCAGGTTGACTGTATATATGTGCATATATACATATACACATACACATATGCATATATACACATATACTCAAATACATATACATTAAGACCTTATTATGCTTATTTTCACTACTTATCTATTTATCTGTAGGTGAATAGCATCTTCCTTCATAAGTCCAAGTCTTTCTATATTTTTCTCAATCGACCAGCTCAATATTTCCTACACCACAACAATATTCAGATACAATCACATTCTATCTGGGAATTGTCTATGAGTCTTTTCCCCAAATTTTTTTGTATTCCCTCAATCTCAAACTAGGTTTTATTTATATAGTAATATATTATTTTAAAGTAATCAAAATCCATTTTATACTCCAACACTCATCTCACCTTATAAGATGGTTTGAGGTCTCATGCTACTGAATCTAGTCCTTTCATGCCTTTTTTTCCCTTGGTTTTCTAGAAGTTCCTGACCCTCTGCTCTTCCAAATGAATGCTGTTATTTTTTTTCTGACTCAGTTTTAGTAATTTAATTTGAATGGTATAACATGAATAGATAAGTTGGGTAAAATTAACATTTTTGGTTATGTTAGCTTTACCTACCCATGCACAATAAATATTACTTGAATTACTTAGATCTAACTTTATATAAAAGGTGTTTTGTGTTTAAATTCTTATAGTTCCTGTGTCTGTTTTGTCAGTTATGCTTTCATTTTTTATGCTCTCTTTTTCTTAATAATAGTGCCTCCAACTCAAAATACTAGAGTTGATAAACACATTGCTTTTAAGGAGACCAAACATTTCTTGTATACATTTTTCATCTTTTATAATTTATTATTTAATTTAAACATTTTTTTCTTTTTAAATTTTAATTTCCAAATTTTGTCCCTCCCTTCCACTCTTCCCTTATCTGCTGAGAAGGCAAGCAAAATGATATTGATTTTACCTGTGAAATAATGGAAAAATATTTCCATATTAGCTATATCACAAAAACAGCTAGGTGGGCAATTAAGTGACACAGTGGATAGAGTGTGGGACTCAAAGTCAGAAAGATTCATCTTCCTGATTTCAAATCTGTCTGTAGAGACTTGCTGTATGACCATGGAGAAGTCACTTAACCTTGTTTGCCTCAGTTTCCTCATCTATAAAATGAACCAAAGGGAAAAAAAAATGGCAAACTACTCCAGTATCTTTGTCAAGAAAATTTGAAATGGCATCACAAAAAGTTGGACATGACTGAAATGGATTGAACAATAAAAAATGCATTACCCATTCCACTTCTCCTGTTCTCTTGTTCCCTTTCCCTCCTGCTTCCCTATAGGGTAAGATAGATTTTTAAGCCCAACTGAGTGTGTATGTGTGTGTAATGTGTATGTATGTATATGTGTGTGTGTGTGTGTGTGTGTATTCTTTCCTCTTTTCCCTGACACCATTTTCACCACCACCAAAAAAGTTTTTTTGTGCCCCTTCCAAGTGAGAAAAATTTCGCCATTCCACTTCTCCCTTCCACTTTATCCCAATGCCTTCCTCTTTCTCACTCCTCTTTTTTTATATCATTGCGACATAATTAATTGACTTAAACCCATGTCCTTTGTCTATGTAGAGTCTTTCAAGCTGCCCTAATAAAGATGAACTTCTTAGGAGTTATGTGTATTATCTTCTCATATAGGAATGTAAACAGTTTAACTTTATTGAATCCCTTTCATTCTATCTTTTTTACTTTTTTATGTTTTCTGGAGTTTTGTGTTTGAATGTCAAATTTTCTATTCAGTTCTCGTTTTGTCATCATGAATGCTTCAAAATCCTCTATTTCATTAAGTTATCATTTTTCCCTCTGAAGAATTATACTCAGTCTTGCCAGGTAGGTAATTCTTGGTTGTGATTCTAGCTCCTTTGCTTTCCAGAATATCATATTCAAGCACTCTGCTGCTTTAGCCTGGAAGATGAAAAACCTTGCATGATTCTGACTATGACTCTACAATATTTAAATGATTTCTTTCTGGCTGCTTAAAGTGTTTTCTCTTTGACCTGAGATCTCTGGAATTTTCTGGGAGATTTCATTTTTGGATCTCTTTCAGGTGGTGATTAGTGGATTATTTCAATTTCTGTTTCATTTTCTGCATCTAAGATAACAGAGAAGTATTTCTTGATAATTTCTTGAAATATGGTGTCTAGGCTTTTTTTTTAAAATCATGGCTTTTAGATGGTCTGATGATTTTTAAATTATCTCTCTTGCATCCATTTTCCACATCAGTTGCTTTTCTGATGAGATATTTTTACATTTTCTTCCATTTTTTTTATTCTTTGACTTCATTTGTTTCTTGATGGAGTCATGGAGTCATCACATTCTGTTTTTTTAAGGAGTTCTTTTCTTCAATGAATTTTTGTGTTTCTTTTACCATTAGGTTGATCCTGTTTTTTTACAGTGTTATTTTATGAAACAATTTTGTACTTCTTTTATCAAGCTGTTATTTTTCATTTCATAATTTTCAAGGATCATCCTCATTTCTTTCCTTACTTTTTCATCTACCAATACTATCTCTTTGTTTATCCCTTCTAGGCATTCTCATTGGACTTGGATACAATTTTCAATTTTCTTTGCGGCTTTGTTTGTACCTGTTTTCATGTTATTATCTTCTCAATTCATAGAATTTCTTAAGTCAAAAAACAACACACTATAAAAATTAACTCAGGCTTTCTTGAATCTGATTCTAATTGTATAACTGCTGCAATTAGTAAAGCACATAAAATAATATTAAATTAGGGACCAGAGTATAATTGAAATGGGCAACTAGATACTGAGCCTTGTTTTTACATGTTCTCAAAATGTCTCTGTTGCAGTTCCCTATATGAAAGAGGCTGCAGATCTTGCTTCAAGGAGAGTCATGATGATATATAATACGAGTGCCTGGGAGATATGTGGAACATGTGCAGATATTCTGTAACTGGTTCTTGTCTGCTAACTATAAGGTAAAAGGATCATATTTGATTGATCACTAGCAGATCTTAAAAGAGATCCCAAAATAAAAACTCCCAGAAATGTAATAACCAAATTTCAGAGCTCCAAGGTCAAAGAAATAATGCTGTGAGTGGCCAAAAAGAAACAATTAAAATATCATGGACCCAAAGTCGAGAAAACACAGGATTTATCAGCTTCCACAATAAAGGGCATTGGATGACAATCCACAGGGCAAAGGAGATAGGAATAAGAATCACCTACCAAAAGAAACTGAGTATAATCCTTCAGTTTAAAAAGAAGGTATTTAATGAAATAAATGACTTTCAAAAATTCCTGATTTAAAGAACAGAACTGAATAGAAATTTTAATTTTCAAATATGAGACATGAGAGCCATCACAGGGTAAGATAAAAGAGAAATAAAAAAGGAATGAATGTTGAACTGTTTAAATTCATACATGGGAAGAAGATACTTGTAAATCCTAAGAACTTTAACATTATTTGAGCAGATAAAAGGAATATACATAGACTGAGTTCATGCATGTGAATTGACTAAGATAGGACGATATTAAAAAAATAAGTATTTAGAAAAAGGGATACTCTGTGAGAAGGAGGAGGGGAGAGGTAGAAGGGAGTAAATTATCTGACATAAGAGTTACAACAGAGCTTTTACACTAAAGGGGAAGATGGGTGTGTGGTGGACAACACTTGAACCTTACTCTTATTATAATTGGATGAAAGAGGGAATAATATACACACTCATTTGGTTTTGAAGTCTATCTTACTCTACAAGGAAGCAGAAGGTAAGAGAATAAAAGAAGGGTGTTGCTCAAAAGAGAAAGGTCAGATTAAAGGGGATGGTGGTCAGAAGCAAAACACTTTTGAGGAGGAATTGAGTGATAGGAGAGAGAGAAAAAAAGACAGAGAGAAAGACCGATATATACAGAGAAATGAGGAGAGAGCAGAATAAATTGGGGAGTCATAGTAATTATAACTATGGATATAAGTGGGATGAACTCACCTATAACATGAAAGCACATAGAAAAGTGGATTAAAAACCATAATCTTACAATATGTTCTTTAAAAGAAACACTTGAAACAGAAACACAGAGAGAAAAAAAGGCTGGATCAGATATGGAGTTTGAATGCATATTGAAGCATAGTATTTGCTATTTTTTTCTTCTGTTGTGTTTTGTTTCCTCTTTTTGGTGATTCCTGCTATTGGTTCTAATTCTTACCTACAACATTACTAATATGAAAATATGTTTAATAGAAATGTATATGTATAGCCTATGTCAGATTGCACACCCTCTTGAGGAGGGAAGTGGGGAGAGAGGGAGGAAAAATTTAAAACTCAAAACCTTATGAAAGTGATTGTTAAGAAATTAAAATAAATTTAAAAATAGCAAAAAAAAACCCTTAGCATAATTGACTGTATCAATAACAAAACCAAAAAAGATGATCTGTTTATTTCAGATACAAAAAAGCTTTTGACAAAATCTAAGACTCATTCCTATTAAAAACACTAAAAAGCATAGGAATAAATGAAGATTTCTTTAAAATAATAAAATACTGTTTTTCTAAAGCTATCAAGAAGTAGCTGTAATGGCAATGGACTAGAAACTTTCCCAGTAAATTCAAGAGTGAAATAAGGATGCCCATTATCACCACTATCTACAGTATTCTACTAGAAATGTTAATTAAAGCAGTAAGAAAAGAAAAAAATAATTTGATAGAATTAGAATAGACAATGAAGAAAAAAACATTTTTACAAATGACATGATGGCACACTTGGAGAGTCCTACAGAATGAACTAAAAACCTAGTTTAAATAATTAACAGCTTTAACAAAGTTGCAGTGATGGGGTATGGGCCCAATCCAAAACCTTTGCCACTCACCCAAAAAAAGAATTTGGGTTCCATTTGTCTAAGGGATTCTCCTTGAATTCTTCCACTTGATCAAGGAGGTCTCTGTTGATAATCCTATCAACTGGCCTTTCATTATTGCCTATGCCCAATCTCCCAATTCTTTGTTACCCTTAACCTAACCCAGACTTCCATTGTCTATTAACTCCCAATGGCCCCTGTCTAATTCCCACCCTTAACCCTATCTAGACCCCATTCTCAACCTTCCAGTCACTCTCATCAAGATCCTTCCTAGATCCCTCCCATAGTTTTTCTATATATAAGGTCCATCTTATATATATTAAGGTGCTTAGATTCCTTAAGAACCTAGCCAAAGCTCAAATATGTTCAGATTTCTTAAGAGTCTGGCCAATATGGTGGATCTTTAATAAACTTAGTCTCTGACTAAAAGTCTTGGCTGAATTCTTTTGGGCAGGACCTGATTCTCTTGTTCTTGATATTTTGGGGTCCTAGCACCCCTAAACCTCTACACCTCAACAGCAGGATATTAACTAAACCCACTTAAATCATCAGCATTTCTATACATTACCAACAAAGTACAGCAGCAAAAGATAGAAATTTCTACACACACACACACACACTCTCTCTCTCTCTCTCTCTCTCTCTCTCTCTCTCTCTCTCATACACACACACACACACACACACACACACACACACACACACACACACACACACTTGACCTCTGCATTTTTAACCCTGGAAACTTAATCTGGGAAAGGTTGTGCTCAAATACAATAATTCTATAACAGAGACTGTTATCTAGTGAGAACATTAATATAAGATTTTGAGTAGAATTCAATGCCCACTAGAAACCTACTGTACTCACCTTTTTGTTTTAATTCAACACCAATAACTCAGAATTACTCCAGGCAAGCACAAAAATTTGATATAAAATGAATACTATTGTATCAGCTTCTCTGGAATGATGCCTGATGATTCAAGCTAATGATTCATTGACACTAACAATTATTTATTAAAGGAAACGTTGGCAACAAAACAGTAAAATATGCCATCATTCAATATTTAATGATTTAGACAGCTAAAGTTACACCAAGCTCAGTAGACTCACTTGCTGGTCTACTGCCTAAGCCAATCATAATAAGCAAAACCAATCTCATGCCAAGATGTCAAGGCATAAACAAAAGCTATTACAACACTTCCATTCTCTAGTTTCACGTTAGGTCTCTCTACCTTTTCCCCCAAATAAACAATTATTTTTTTATACATGAGGAACATTGAGTTCAGCAACTGAATTGTTTTAGGGCTTTTTGGGTTGCTAAAGTAATCATTAGGTACTAAATATTGTTGACAGTTTAAAATCAAAAATACTTTTCAAAAAACACATATATCTGAGATTTTTCATCTAAGAATGGTTTAATTAAAATTTTAGATTGATAAGTGAATTCTTTAACATATATTTATCATGAGGCTCGAAAAGAAAGTTGTTTGGGCTGTGGAAGTATAGATGCATGTTAAATAGCAGACCTGCTATTCCTAGTCTGAAACCACTAAGACTATTTTTGAACCTTCACAAAAATATGATAATTAAAAAGAAATATGATGATATAAATACGATAGAGATAAAATCTATTAATCTCTTTTAGAATGAACTCTAAACTGAGGTCAAGAAAGTTAAATTATTTTAAGGGGAAAAGCCAGTTCTGTAGTTATTGGATGGATCTACACCTGAAACTTAATTTAGTCCTTTAATATACATTCGTGTTTTAAAGACAATATATACCCAAATAGCATGGAAACTGATCATCCTACTGAACTGAAATCCCCACTAACAATTTTATTTTGACTATATGGAAAAGGCCTCAGGTTTTTTTCAGATAGAGCTAGTTACCAATGGCAGCTAGCTGTAATAGCTATCTCTGTATAAAAAAAAATGTTGCCTTTTCTTTTAAACTAAATAAAATTAAACAAAGTAAAATTAAGTAAGTGATTACATTCATTCAGTGATTACATTCACTTCATATCCCTCTTACTTTTACACAAAGGGGTCAATGTTTAGCTTCCTCCTCCCCTCTGCATAGTATAATCTCTAGGTTCTTTTAAAGCCTAGCTTAAGTATTTGCTCTTAGGGAAAGGACTTTCCTGATTCCTTCAACTGTTATTACCTTTTCATGTTTGTTATATTTTGATTTATTTAACTTTGTAGATGTTGTATATCCTGTATTCCTTCACATATACAGTGCCTAGCATAGTGCCTTACATATTCTAGGAGTTTGACAAATGTTTGTTGAATTGAACATGATAATCCATAATCCTCATTTAATTTACAGATTGTGACATTTAAAAAGGCTCAAGAGACATAATTTCTGGGTAATTTAATCATTTTATTAATAAGGCCAGAAGGTTATTAATAAAAGGATGATCATTGGCCATCTCTTTTAGACCAAATACAACCATGGTCACAGTTTATATACCCATAGGCAATCAATCAGAGAAATTATCTCTACTCAAACCACCTACAGACTTGGGCTCTCTGGACAAAAGGATCTGTTTTCATTCAAGCTTGAATAGAACATAGTGGGCTTCCTCACCCTAGATTAAATTCCTTGTAAGGTTGGGTGGGGATGTGACCAAGATGAGGTGAGTCAATGTATTCTCATTATCAGTAATGTCTTTCAAAAAATCTGAATTTTCTGGACGTTGGAAGAGTTGGAAAGCTATGAATTTCCTTAAGATATTGGATGTTAATAATCTTTTCTCACAAAATGAAATAGAATTCAAAGCCAAACTAATGGACTAATCCAAGATAATTACTTGTAGGTTGTAATCATATTTTGATTTTTTTTTTCTAAAGCAATATTTTATTCATAGGAAATATGTAACACCACAAAGACAGTTTTTATTTTGTTACTTTTTGGAAGAAATATCAAAAGCATTCTATGACAGAATGAACAAATTTTTATGTAATTGAAATATTTATTAAATTGCACAAATTCTTAAAATCTGGCCTGCTTGTACTGGTGTCACAAATTCTCAGATTCACTAGGAGTCTGGTCCCTTTTATTAGCATTACAAAGAACTTGTTACTTGGACCGAAAGAAGGCTTGAACAGTCAAATTCTTTCCAAGCAGAAATTCCCCTGGATTTCAGTTTTGCTAGATGCTTGAAACACAACATATTCACACCAGATTTAGAAAATATGAGAAAATGAAATTGGGTAATGCTTACATAATGATAGTAGTATACTTTTGCTGAAACTATAGCATTGAATTTTATTTTGGTAGTATAAGTAATTAAATAGAAATATTGATTATATACATATACATATGCATACATACATACACATATATATGTAATTTGAATAGTGGTTTTCCTTCTTCTGAGCTCAAATTCTTCAATAAGTAACTCTGAGCAATAATAAAAACAGTTCATGCTTATATGCTACTTCCCTAAAAATAACTTTGTGAGGTAAATAATGTAAATATTATTAGCCCTGTTTAACAAATAAGGTTGAAGTCTGTTGTCACACAGCTAATAAGAGTCTGAGGTAGAATTTGAATGCGAGTTTTTTGAATCCTCCCTCCTATAACAGGATTCCATTCATGAGAAGAAAAAAATACTATATTAGTTCATTTTAACAAGCTAATCCAAAGCAAATTGGGCAATTTTGCTAAGATCTATCTTATTTTCTAAGTTGCAAACTCATGCTTTAAGAGAATATTGTAGGTATAGGCTTCTAAAAGATCTCATTTGTGTCAAAAGGGATTCATTAAATTCACAAACTGTTGTGCAGGCATGTCCCATTTATTGTGTTTCACTTTATTGTTCTTTACAGGTAATGAGGTTTGTTTGTTTTTTAACAAATTAAAGGTGTGGCAGCCCTGCATTGAGCAAATCTTTCAGTGCCATTTTACCAACAACATGTGTTCACATTGTGGTGTTGTGTCACATATTGTAGTTCTCACAATATTTCAAACTTTTTCATTATTACCATATCTGTTATAGTGTTCTGTGATCAGTGATCTTTGATATTACTGTTGTCATTGTTTTGGGGTGCCATGAATAGTGCCCATTTAAGATGACAAACAATTGATAAATGCTGTGTGTGTTCTGACTGCTTGACTGACCAGTCTCCTTCACCTTATGCCTCTCTATTCTGAGATACAACAATATTAAAATTTGTCCAATTAATAAATTTACAATGGCCTTTAAATGTTCAAGTGAAAGGGAGTGTCAATTGATGTTAAAAATTTTAATTGCTGTCTTACTTTAAGATATTGCCATACCTACCCCAACCTACAGCAACCACTTCTCTGATCAGTCAGCTGTCAAGGCAAGACCTTCCATCAGCAAAAATATCATGACTTACTGAAGGCTCAGAAGATGGTTAACATATTTTAGCAACAAAGTATTTTTAAATTAATGATTTTTTTTAATATAATACTATTTCACACTTAATAGACTATAGTATAGTGTTTATATACACTGGGAAACAAAAAAAAAATCTTATGATTCACTTTATTGTAGTAATCCAGAACCAATTCTGAAACATCTCTGAGGTATGTCTATGTTGGGTCAAACTTGTGTTTCCATCTTAGTAACTGATCAACATGTAAAGGTGTGTACTGTGTAAGAAAACTGGAAAAGAGTTCCAAAGTGACCTGACCAACAAGATGGAGGACTAGAGAGTTTTCCCAGTTTTCAATAACACTCAAAATATCTCTTAAAAGAAGAATTATAGAGAGCTGTCCGAGGGTTGGAGGTGGTGGGTTGACCATGGCCCTGAAACTGTGTGACCCCCAAGTCAGCCAATACTCTCTCTGGGCCTCAGTTACCTCCTCTTAAGATGATAAAAGGTGCTCCCTTTGCAGCTCACCTTGATGGCCCCCCATGGAGGGAGCTGGGCTAGGACAGGTCTGGAGCTGGAGATACCCTCCTCTATTTGGAGGACAATGTATGACTGGTCAGGTCTCTGGCCTCACCCCTGTGGGGAGAGATGAGGGGCAGGAGGGTGTGAGCTATGGGTACTGGACCTGGGGCCCTCCCCACAAATTGCTGACATTCCAAGATGTGGCTGTCAATTTCACCTGGGAGGAATGGGGCTGTTGGAAGCATTTCAGAAGGACTTGTTTAGGAATGTGATCCTGGAAAACTATGAGAATTTTGTCTCCCTTGGGTTTCCAGTTTTCAAGCCAGATGTCATCTCCCAGTTGGAAAGAAAAAGAGAGAGAGAGAGAGAGAGAGAGAGAGAGAGAAGCACCAATACCACTAGCTAAAGGAGTCCCAAGAAGCCTTTACATTGATTTTCTTCATGAATGTAATATACTGGGACAAAAGTACAGACAGGAGTCAATCCCTGATACCCAACAAGAGTTCTTGAAGCAAATATAAAACAATAGTTGGATGTAATTGACCATGATAGAATCTCAGTAAGAGAAGATCTTTGTGAATATAATAAATGCAATAAGCCCTTCATGTACCATTTAATCCACATTTCTCAACATGGAGCAGATTCTCAAGGAAAACATCCTAAACATGAGAAATATGAAAAAAAAAAAACCTTTAGCAGTAAAGACAATGTAACTGTTCAACATTCAGATGATACTAGAGAGAATTTATTTAAATGTAATGAATTTGAGCAAACTTTCAACAAAATTCAAAGCCTATCTTAATATTAAAAGATTCATAGTAGAGAGAAGTTGATTAAATGTAAAGAAGACAGGAAAGCCTTCAGCAGAAAGGGGAACCTCTTTAAACATCAGATAATTCAAAATGGGGAGAAGTCCTACATTTATAATGAATGTAGAAAAGCCTTTAGTAAAAAGGGGATTTTTTATAAACATAAGAAAATTCACAGTGGTGGGAAGCCCTATGTATGTAACAAATGTGATAAAACCTTCAAGTACAAGCAATGTCTTGAAATAGAAAAATTAATTCATTATGGAAGAAAAAAAAGCCTTGTAAATACAATGTATGTGGGAAAGTCTTCAGTAAAAAATAAATAAATAAGGAAATAAAAACAAAACCAAAAACAATAAAACCTTACTTAGAATGTGAGAAAGCCTTCAGCCAAAGGGTATGACTATGAATGTAATAGAATTCATAGGGGAGAGAATTTCTGTGAATGTAATGAATTTTTTGAAAACCATCAATAATCAAAATCTATCATAACATGAAATTATACATACTAAAGAGAAAACCTATAAATGTAATGAAAGTATGAAAGCTTTCATCAGTAATAGCTACCTAATTCAACATCAAAGAATTCATGCTGATGAGAAGCCTAAAAATGTAATGAATGTGGGAAAGACTTCATCAGTAACTACAACTATTTCAGTTTTTCCCCAAGCTCCAAGCGCAAAGCCCTCAGGTTGACCAGGGCTTCTATACGCCTTCTTTCTCAGACTCCCCAGTAGACAAGGTGAGCAGACTACAGACAAGGGCAAGGCCAAATCGGAAATGGGATTGTTGGTGATGTCTTTGTTAACAGGCCAGAAGGTTTGGTTTAGCTCTAAATTGAGGAACCAGGAAGACAGTTTCCTGTTAGGACATTCAGGGCTCTGAGAAAGGATCTTATTGTCCGAGACAGTAGGGGTCCTGGGGTCAAGGTGCATGGATCCCTGTCAGCATGCAGATGGTTTTCACTTTGCCCACATGAGTGGATACAAAGTTCTGTGCCAATTGTGCTTAATGATCTGCTCAAGTGGAATCCTTGCACCCTTCTCTGTAGCTGTGTGTGACACTGTACTGCTGAAGAGGCTTTTAGACTAACCAAGGTATGTGGAGCCTTGACCACCTTTGGAATGGTCCAATTCTTTCTTTCTTTCTTTCTTTCTTTCTTTCTTTCTTTCTTTCTTTCTTTCTTTCTTTCTTTCTTTCTTTCTTTCTTTTTTTGAGGCATTTGCGGTTAAGTGACTAGCCCAGGGCCACACAGCTAGTAAGTGTCAAGTGTTTGTCTGAGACCGGATTTGAACTCAGGTCCTCCTGACTTCAGGGCCGGTTCTCCATCCACTGTGCCACCTAGCTGCTTCTGGTCCAATTCTTTCTCAGTAGGATTGAAGATGGAGGATCAAAAGAATATGAGCCAGGCAGTGAACTCATTGAGGAAAGGAGAATGCCATGGGGGTAACTAGAAAACAGTTCTAAAATTTTAATTGGTTGACACACACACAAACACATGCACATGTGCATGTGTATGTGTATATGTAAATGTAGACATGGATTGACCAAATCTCAAATGAGGACAGGTTACTGGCTGGTAATGTTCAAATAGTGATGGTGAGCTAGAAGTGACAAAGGGGAGCAAGGACTATTTTGACCACTTTCCTACTTTGAATAGTAAAGTTGGAGGTGTGAAAGTGCAATAGTAAGGTCAGGAATTGTGACAAATGAAAAAGGTGGCCAGGGTGCTATTTCATTGGAAGAGCCTCTGAAATGTCAGAAAATGGAAAGAGTGACAAAAAAATGCTCTAAGTTGAAGAGATCCTTCTTCACTGTGGAATAATCATTCCAGAGAGCAGAGTGGAAGAGGTAGCTAGGTCTGGAGTGAGATATTTTGGGGAGTTGGGCTGAGAGGACTGAAAATAAGGAAGTAGGTGGTGGAACTTAGGGAATGGGCTTGTACAATTGATGGCTAGTTGTTTGGAAGCACTGGGATGGGAAGAGTATTGACAGTACCCAGTGGGGTTAAACTATTTTTCTAAGATTATCCAGTTCTAACATAAGCCTCCTAGCTAAGAGTCAAGTTTCCTTTCTTTTATATCGAACTGTCTCTCTCTAAGCATTTCCATTTCATTTGCACCTCTCTCCTGATTTATATGTGCCTGCATTCATGTTTTGTCTCCCCTTCTCTGTTGTGAATCTTTAATGAGATGGACTTCCTTTGGATGGATTATCTTTTATTTCTTTTGCAATTCTGCCTCCTTTGTCCCTGCTGTACTGAGTATATAAAATTCTCTTAACACAGTAGGTACTCAGAAAACATTGTTAATGGTTTTCATAAGGCAAAGTAAAAAGAAAGACTTTGTGTAGGAAAGTGGTAAATGATACTTGTTCTTCAATTGAAACTCAAGGCACCTAAGTGTTCTTCTAGACTCTACCCTTTTGATATACCATATATGACATTGGGGAAAAAAAAGGAGTTTCTACTTCAAAAGTCAGCTGACACTAACCTAAGTTTGTCAAAATAACTTATTTTTACTTCCAATTCAAAAGTCAAATAATCCTGTCTAGGATGCTTTACATGTGTTCCTGCCAGGTGTGGAAGGAGATGGAACAGATGAACTCTCGAGGTTATTTCCATTCCTTTGATTGCATGGTGACTAGAATAGTGGATTGGTAACCCACTGTTCCACTTTGTCATTGTAAAAAGGGTCTATGAATCATCCTGAAACATCAGCTTTCCATTCCTGAAGGCTAGAGGGTTTTATCTACTATCATAAAAATAGGGTTCTCTGAATTTATGTTGAATATTTGTGCTTCCCTGTCTTCTATTAAGGTGTCGGATATGCAATACATTTATTCACCATCTGAATTTCAAATGAGGGTGCTTTACTTTCATATTTATCTCTGCCTGTGTGTCAAGCAGCTTTCTTGCAGAGTTATATGCATCTCCATGGGAATTAATATCCTTTTTGTGAGAAGTTTCAGCCAAACCAAGTGCCTTTACTATTCATAAAAGTAAAATTTTGCATTATGACAGTTGCCTTTTATTACACTCCATTCAGGCTCAGCAGTGTTATCTATTTATTACTGAAAAGAGAATTGAGCAAATGAAAAATCAATTTCACTTTTAAACATTATCACAACTATGAACATAAATAGTATATTATCTAAAAATATCCTTGTTCTTTGCAGATAAAATCATCTGAAAACTATTAGATCAATTTTTCTCAAACTACAGAAAACTGACATAAAATAAGTGACTGTGTGTTTACAAACTTTCTCAGCCAAGATTCCCAACCTTGAGCAACAGAATATGACTTCTCTTTCTGCCTTAGTTTCTTCTCTTTTTTTTCCCTTTTTTGTGACTGTTAACCTATTTTAGCATATTTCTTTGTGTATAGTCTACTTAGTAGACAGTAGAGACATTTACATAATAATTAGTGCTATTTAAGGTGTGTTTTACCTTCATCATTCCTAATCCTTTCCTTTTTGAAATATATGAAAATAGTAATCAATGATTCTCAGGGATGTGAAATTAAAAGGCATGAACAGAACTAATTGCCAGCCAAGTTTGTAATAGAAATCCAGTATTTAAAATAGTGCCTAGCATATGATAGGCACTTGATAAGTGCTTATTAGCTGCCTACCTGCCTGAAATGTAATTAGGATTCTAGTATCTATTATAGAAAATTATCTAACTTTATGCTATTGTCCTAAAAAATTGTAATGCTATAAACACATACGTTTCATGTACTATATATATTTTATGTCTATGTGAATGTACATATAGTGTATGTAGATATGTTTATGTACTTACATGTTATATGTGTTCATACACATATATGCATATGTGTGTGTATATGTGTGTGTATTCCTTAAAGGTTCACACACGACTCTGAGTATGTCTCACTACTTCCTGTTAGTTAGGCAACTGGTATTTACTAAGATATCTACTATGTCGAGGGCAGTTGGCTAAAAATTGGAGATACAAAGAAAAGCAAAAAGACACTTCCTACTTTCAAGGAGCTCACAGTGTAATAGGGGAGAAAAAATGTAAAACAACTATCTACAAACAAGATATATATATATACGTTAAATTGTAAATTATCTCAAAAGCAAAGAATACACATAGGAATGCCTGGGGAAAGTTTCCTGTAGAAGGTGGGTCTTTCACTGAAAGACTGGAGGAAGCCAAGGAAACCAGGAGGCAGAGATAAAAAGGGAAAATGTTCCAGGCATGGTGAAACACCAATGAAAAAGCTAGGAGTAAGGTAATGGAGTGTTTGAGGAATAGCAAGAAATGAGTGTCACTGGATCATCAGAAGGTACGTGGAAATATGTAAAAAGACTGGAAAAGTAGGAAAGGGTTAGATTATTAAGGACTTTGGAAATTGGAACACCAGTGCATTGTTGGAGTTGTGAACTGATCCAACCATTTTGGTGAGCATTTGGAACTATGATGTAAAAGCTATAAAACTGTGCATACCCTTTGATTCAATAATACCAATACTAGGTCCGTTTCTGAAAGAGAACATGAAAGGGGAAAAGGATCCACATGCACAAAAATATTTATAGCAGCTTTTTCTGTGTTTGCAAAAATTCAGTAATTGAGGGGATGCCCATCAACTGGGGAAAGGCTGGACAACTTGTTGTATATAAATGTAACAGAATAGTATTGTGATTTAAGAAATGATGAGCAGGCAGATTTCAGAAAAACCTAGAAAGACTTACATGAACTGATGCTGAGTGAAGTTGGCAGAACCAGTAGAACACTGTGTATAGTAACAACAACATTGTGCAATGACCAACTTTGATAGACTTAGCTCTTCTCAGCAGTACAATTATATAAGACAATTTCAAAAGACTCATAATGGAAAATGCTATCCACATCCAGAGAAAGAATTATGGAATTTAAATGTACATTGAAGCATACTATTTTCTCTTTGTTCTTTCTCATAGTATTTCCCTTTGGTTCTAATTTATCTTTACAACATAACTAATGTGGAAATATGTTTAATATGATTGTATATGTATAGCCTATATCAGATTGCTTGCCATCTTACAGAGAGGGAGGGGAAGGAGGGAAGAAAACATTTGGAACTCAAAATCTTATAAAAGTGAATGTTGAAAACAAAAAAAAATAACAAAAAATAAAAGGACTTTGGAAGTCAAAGGGAAGCTTTCATATTTGATTCTAGAGGTGATAGAGAGTCACTGGAATTTATTCAATAGAGGGAATGACATGGTAAGACTTGCATTTTCAGAACATCTATTTGATGGCTGAATGGGGGTACATTGGAGAATAGAGGCAATAGAGTTAAGGACACTCACTAGAAGGATATTGCAATAATTCAGTCATGAAGTGATGAGGACCTGAATCAGTATGGTTGCAGGCTCATAAAAAAGAAAGGAGGCATATTTGAGAGATGTTTTTATGAAGGTGAAAACACATGATGTAACCACTGTTGGATAGAGGGAGTGGCAAAAAGTAATGAGTAAAAGATGACACCTTGGTTGGGAACCTGGATGATTGAGATGATAATGGTTCCCTAGACAATAATAGCAAAGTTCAGAAAGGGGAGAGTTTAGTGGGAAAGGCAATGATTTGGGGCATGTTGAATTCCATGATGTATCAACTTTAAGATGTCTAAAAGGCATTTGAATGTGTGAAATTCAAGGTTAGGAGAAAGGTGAGGTCTGGAAAACTAGATTTCAGAGTCATCTGCATACGGATGACTCCCAGGTCGTGTATATTCTCTTCTGAGTCATTGATTACTCGAAGTTCTGTATGAGGTACCTACATCAATACAATCTCCATGTCAGATCATGTCAAAGATACAAAAATTTACAAGCAAAAACAAAACCAACAATAATTAAAACAGACTAGCCAGATAAATAATAGAAGAGTTAAGCAAGAAGTAAATATTCTCTGCATTCAATTGCAAAATAGCTACAATTTTGAATGGCATTTAAATTCTTTTTAATATCCCTGATTCTCCTGCCAAAGTGGAAAAAAGACACAGTTGGTTAAAATTCACCATACCAATGGTTAATCTTAGATTTAGAAATCATCTGCCACTTTTTGGGGGGGGAGGAGTGGGGGTTGGGGGACAGCAGTGATTTTTTTCCGCTTCATTTTCCTCCAGGCAAACTGGAAATTTTTGCAATTTCTTGATTTTGAAATCACTGCACCATGACTAGGAAACAGCACGTAGTTTTCTCCTATGTTTTCCATAACTCTGTTTGACTCAATGTTTTCTTTTCTCACCTGTTTCCAGCAACACTTTTATGCCGCTCACCTCTGAATGTCTCTGCAAAATAGTTGCTATATTCTTCCAAGCCTTTGGCCCTTGTCAAAAATCTCTGTTAATTTGAGTGCTTTCTCTGTCTTCCAGTTCAAGCCTGCCTACTCTTCTGTTGCTCTCAGAGAGCTGTGAAAGGCTGGACTGGGCACTATGTCTTCCATCTGCTCCAAAGTGATTTCCTTTTGGACATGGAATCTATATGTTGCCTCATATACAACCTCAGGTGAGAACAGGAGCTGGATATCCCCCTCACCTCAAACATTACATCTCCTGTTACACACGTCCCCAGAGAGAAGGCTGAAAAGAGCCAGGCAGAGCATCTTCTATCTGCCCCAAAGTGAGTTCCTGCTATATCACCTCATCTCCAGCCTCAGGTAATAAGATGAGTCAGACCTTTCTCTGAACATGTGCTGGCCACCTCCTGCTGCATCCCACCTCTTGCTGCCAGCTTGATCTCCCAATAGCAATGCAGAGAACTTCCAGTGCAATGAGGAGCAACCATCCTTTTGACCACAGTCCTTCTATCTCCTTCTGTGCCTGTCATTTGAGGGAAGCTATCGAGGACTTTCTTTTCCTGTGTAGAATTGATTTCCATGTCTTGCTGTATTTCCTGCCTAATCTTCAGCTTTTTGGGGAAGAGGAATAGTGAAATGAGTCCTTTCATCTGGTCATTGGACTGTACCTTCCATCTCATGCTGCACTTGTCTCCAGTCTGATCTTCATGCTCCTTTGGGAAGAGGAATAGCTCCTTCCATTCAGTGATGAACACTCTTACACCTGGTCATATGCAACATATCATAGGGATTCTGGACCCTTGGTAGGTCATCATCCAACCCTATTTCCAGTATTCTACTACCCGATTCCTTTCTCCTTTCAAACCTCCCTCCCCAAAGTTGGCAACACCACTTTCTTTCTCCACTCAGCTTTCTGGAATGCCTACTCCATAGGCAATAAACTTGCTGACATCCTAAATCTTCCCTCCCCCCACTCTTTCAATATTCTAGTTATTACCAAAATCTGGCTCCCCCCTGATAACACAGTCTCCATGGCCACCCTTTCCAGTACGAACTGCATCTTCACTGCTTCTCCTTGTCTCACTAGTCAAGGTAAGGGAGTTAGAATACTCCTTGCTTCCCATTGCCATTTCCATGCTCTCTCCCTGACTCCCTCAATTAACAATCTCTCCTTTTTTGTGTGTGGTTCATGCTATTCATCCCTATTACTCTATCAAAATCAATTACTTAATGAGTTCAGTTATGTGGCTCACAAATTTTCTTTTCCTCCAACTCCTGCCCTCATGGAAGAGGATTTAAAAATACATATTGATTCTCCCTCAAGCACTCAAAATACTTATTTTCTTTACTCACTTTTTATAAGATGTTCCTCCACTCCAGCATAGCCAATCACAAAGATTATTTTCCTCTCTGCCTACTGGCTTCCTTGGTTTTTTTCAAGTCCCAACTAAAATCTCATTTTCTATAGGAAGCCTTTCCCAGCTCCTTGTAATTGAATGCATTCTCTCTCTTGTTTACTTTCTATTTATCCTGTATATAGCTTGTTGCTACATATTTCTTGCTTGTTCTCTCTCTCAATAGATTGTGTGCTCCTTGAGGCCAGGAGCGGTCTTTCACTTTTTTTCTTTTCTTTTCTTTTCTTTTGCATTCCTAGTACTCAATACAGTCCCTGGAATATAGTTCGTGATCAATACATCTTTTATTTACTAATTGATCAACTGGCCACCCAGATGCTATCTCATTCCTACTTCATTCTCCCTTGACTCAATTCCTCATCAACAAGGCACACTGGGAGTTTCCTGTCACAGACATTTCTCCAATAAACAGCAACATTAATCATGTCAGAACTTTAGACATCCTTTAAAATGTCAGAGAGATGCAGTCTTTCCATTCTCACAGATGGCTTCGGTAATAATTCAACAGGAGGCAGGTCATGTGGGTAGGTATGCTGTAAAGGATATTTTCATTTAGGTAAGAGTTTAACTTGATAGTTTCTGAATTCCTTCCCAGGACTGTGATTATGTGACCCTACTGAGGTCTGGTAGATGGCAAAAGAGAATAAGTTAGGGATTAGGTAAAATTTGTACCTTGAAATTCATTAATACTAAGTATTCAAGAGTTATACTGACTGAACTTACTCTGAATTTCTCCACCCTGGAGAAACTTTTACCCTGTGGCCTACTATCTCCAGCTTGGTGACTCCATAACTAGGACCACCATTTCACAAGTGGCCACCAGCCATGGTTACTTCACTCACAGCTTAAGTCACTATCTAGACTCTATGCATCTTCACTAACTGTGTGGCCCAGAACCTGAATACCTTTCTTCATTCCCTTCCCCTCCCTCTTGTCCAGCTCCTCTTTGTATGTTGTCTTTCTCCATTAGAATGTATGTTGCTCAAGCTTAGGGATTGTCCTTTGCTTATATTTGTCTTACTGGTACTTAGCAGCTCTCTCTGTCTCTGTCTCTGTCTCTTCTCTCTTTCCATCACTCAATACCCGCTAAATCCTCTACCCAAAATAAGTTTTTCATTACAATCAATTAATGTAATCCAGCAAAATGTTGGCTGGAACAGAAAAAAAATTGGTATTCTTTTCAGCTCTGTTCCATCAATTTCCTATCACAATATGGTGTTATGTTAAATCCCATCTTCCAAAGTATTGATTATTCACTACATTGATTAGAATTCTTCTGTCTTGTAAAAATGTTTTCTTTTACATTATTACAGTTATGCTGTAAATTATTCTACTTTTCCTAATTTCACTTTGTATCAGTTTACATGTTTTTTCAAGTTTCATCCAAATCCATCAGTTTCATAATTTCTTATACCTCAAAAATATTCTATTATATTCAGGTGCTACAATTTGTTTAGCCATTCATCAATTAATGGATACCTAATTGGCCTCCAGTTTTCTACTACAACAAAATGTTGTTTTAAATATTTTTTTTTGTATATGGGTTCTTTCAATCAGCTTGACATATTTTGGGATATATGCCTTGTATATGTATTAAGCATTAAGGAATATGCATAATTTACCAGTTTTGATGTATAGCTGCATTACAAAGTGATTGGGCCAATTTACTCTATAAACAGAGCACTAGCATGACTATCCTCCCATAATCTTTCCAACAACCATTGCTTTCATTTTTCTTCATCTTTGTCAATTGAATAAGCATGTAATGAAATCTTGAAGTTGATCTTGTGTTATTATTATTTCAGTTTGTTATTTCTTATAATTTATTTATTATTAATGCCTTGGAACATTTGTCATGTGGTTAATAGCTTGCTTTTTTTATATGAAAATTATCTATTCATATCTCCCAATTGATCTTTCAATCAATTAAAAACATTTATTAGCACTTGATATGTGTTCCAGGCACTTCATTTCTCTCCATGCTACCTTCAAGACTTTCTCTAGTATGTAGCTAGACAGCAACATGGCACAATGGATATAGGGCTAGAATTGGAGTTAGGAAGACCTGAGTCATCCTGTGCCATCTATCTATCTATCTATCTATCTATCTATCTATCTATCTATCTATCTATCTATCTATCTACATATCTACATACATATATATATTTTCCCCCCCTCCAACTACCCTAATACTGACAAAGGTCTCATGAGTTACAAATATTTTTCCATGCAGGAAGGTAAACAGTTCAATCTTAATAAGTCTCTTATGATTTCTGTTTCCTGTTTACCTCTTCATGTTCCACTTGAGTCTTGTATTTGAAAGTCAAATTTTCTATTCAGCTCTGGTCTTTTCATCAAGAATGCTTGAAAGTCCTCTATTTCACTGAATGTCCATTTTTTCTCCTGAAGGCTTATGCTCAGTTTTGTTTGTTAGGTGATTCTTGGTTGTAATCCTATCTCCTTTGACTTCTGGAATATTACATTCCATGCCCGATGGTCCCTTAATGTAGAAGCTGCTAAATCCTGTGTTATCCTGATTGTGTTTCCACAATATTTAAATTGTTTCTTTCTGACTACTTGCAATATTTTTTCCTTGACCTGGGAAATCTGGAATTTGGCTATAATATTCCTAGGAATTTTCCTTTGGGGATGTCTTTCAGGAGGGGATTAGCAGATTCTTTCAATTTCTATTTTGTCCTCTGGTTCTAAAATATCAGGCAGTTTTCCTTGATAATTTCTTGAAAGATGATGTCTAGGCTCTTTTTTTGATCATGGCTTTCAGATAGTCCAATAATTTTTAAATTCTCTCTCCTGGGTCTATTTTCCAGTTCTGCTGTTTTTCCAATGAAATATTTCACATTGTTTTCTAACTTTTCATTCTTTTGGATTGGTTTTACAGTGTCTTGATTTCTCATAAAGTCACTAGCTTCCAATTGCTCTATCCTAATTTTTAAGGAAGTATTTTCTTCAGTAAGCTGTTGGACTTCCTTTTCCATTTGGCCAATTTTGCTTTTGAAAGCATTCTCCTCATTGGCTTTTTGGACCTCTTTTGCTATTTGGGTTAGGCTGTTTTTTAAAGTGTTATTTTCTTCAGTATTCTTTTGGGTCTCCTTCAGCAAGCTGTTGACTTGTTTCTCATGATTTTCTTGCATCACTCTCATTTTTCTTCCCAGTTTTTCCTCTATTTCTCTTACTTTTTTTGGAAAACCTTTTTTGAGCTCCTCCATGGCCTGGGGCCAATTCATATTTTTCTTGGAGTATTTGGATGTAGGGGCTTTGTCTTTCTTGTCTTCTTCTGGTTGTATGTTTTGATCTTCTTTGTTACCAAAGAAAGATTCTATGGTCTGACTTTCTTTGCAAGGCTTGGTCATGATCCCAGCCAGTTACTTGAGTTTTAAACTCTTTGTTAAGGTAGGGGTCTCCTCCCAGTGTGAAGAATGTACTGTCCTAAGATACTTCTCTGGACTTGTAAATTTTCAGTTCTTCCAAGGTGGTATGATCAAGGGTGAGGTGTTTACTCTTTTCCTGGCCTGTACTCTGGTCTGTGAATGACCACAAGCATTCTTTTCTGCCTTGGAACTATGAGGAGGATTCTCTCTCTTCTGCCACCACAAGCTCTACCATACCGGTGCTCATCCTCACCCCAGCACCACGACCCAGAACTTTGTCCCACATCCAAGCGAGGTGAAAGCAAGAGATTTCTGCCTCAGCACTGGCAAAGAGATCCCTGCAATACCCCTCTGATCAGCCACCTGATTCCCCCTGAGTTTGTTGGCCAGAAGCTTCAGAGGTAGCTGCCACCCTGGGGCCACACTCTCAGGGACTGGGGCTGGCACTGAGCTTCTCTTTCTCACTGCAGTCACACACCTTCCCCTCTGGCCTTCTGAGTTGTCTTTGGCATTTGTGAGTTAAGAAGTCTGGAAACTGCCACAGCTGCCAATGATTCAGTCCTCTGAGGCCTGCTCCAGGTTCACTGAGGCCTGGTTTGCCTGCACACCCATGCCAAACTCCACTCCTCTGCCTAACCAGCATGATATAACTTTGTGATCAACTATCCAGGCTGTCTTGGGCTAAAAATTTGTTTCACTTTGTCTTTTTGTGGGTTATACTGCTGTAGAATTTGTTTAGAGCAATTTTTTAGAGGTATCTGGAGGGGTTTGGGGAGAGCTCAAGCAAGTCACTGCTTTGATTCCACCATCTTGGCTCTAATTTTTTTTTTCAAAGATGGATTGTCTTCTCTTGTTTGAATACATGGCTTTTGAGGACAGTGGTTGTTCTTTGCTTGTATTTGCATTCTCAGGATTTATCAGTCTCTAGCACAAAGTAAGTGTTTTGTTGACTGCCTGACTTACTGCTAAGTGGTGCAAATACAAAGAAAAAAGTTCTACATTCAAAAACCTTGCATTCCACTATAGCTTACACATATACATAAATTTCTATGTTCATTATATAAACAGAGAAGATGAAAGGCAGAGGGAAAGACATTAGAAACTAGGCAGATCAGGAAAGGCTAGTCACAAGAGGTAGTGTTTTAGTCATATCTGGAATGAAGCCGGAGGTTCTGCAACATAGAAAGTTAGAAAATAGAGATTTTAGGCATATGAGATGTCCACTAAAAAAGACATGGAGATAGATGCAATGACATCTGGGAAAAGCATAGAGAAGACAAGTTTGGCTGGAATGTTCAGTTTATGGAGTTAATATATCTATTATCTAATCCTAGGAACCAAATAAAATGTTAAATGTGGAAAACAAACAGATATATTACGGAGGTATGATACACAGGGAGAAAAGAGAAAGGACCAGATTTTGGTGAACTTCAAATGCTGAACAGAAGAGTATATTTGATTATAAAGGTAATAGGGAGCCACTGGAATTTATTCAAGGAAAATATTCACATTCTAGGAAGATTACTTTGGCAGATGAATAGAAGATATATTGAAATACAAGCGAGTCATGGCAGAGAGGCAAACTACAAAGCTATCACAATTATCCTTGTGAGGGGAAGAGGGAAAGAACTAGGGTGAAGACTGCTAATGGAGAGAAAGTGATTATGGAAAAAGAAACTACAAGATTTATCAATTTATTGAATACATTTTTGAAGGAGAGTGAGGAATCAAGGATGACAATGAGGTTTTGGAACTGCATTACCATAAAGGTTTAGATGCTAAAAGTGCTAGGTTCCCAAAGTCACAACATGTGTGTCATGGCCATAAGAATTCAACCCAAGCCTTCTTTCAGATAAAGACAAGGTTTATTAGACTATCTGTCATACAGGACAGACCCTTAAGGAATCTAAGCATTTTTAACAATAATAAAACTGGGCCAGATCTTAAGAATCTGATCAGTGGCTAAATTTTTAAGAATCTGAGCAACTTAATAGAGACAAGATGGACCTTATATACAGAAAGACTATAGGAGGGATCTAGGAGTGCCCAATTAGTTTGGGATGACTGGAGGAGGGGTCTAAGGAGGATTTGGAGGGGAGTAGCCAGTAAGCTGGGGTGACCAGAACCACCAGGGACCTGAACCACTGTGGCCAAGGGAGAATGGAGTCTAGATAGGATTAAGGGTGGGAAGTGGCTGGGGTCAATTGGGAGGTAACAGAACAGAGTTAGGAGATTTGGTGTATCCACAATGAATGGCCAATTGATAGGATTATAGGCTCAGGTGAACTCCAAAAATTTGGCCCTGTCAGAAGGTCCAGGGTTTTTCCTTTTGGGGGTCCAGATAACAAACATGTGGGCTTTTCCTTTTAGGGGTTCAGATTCCATCTCTATCATTCCCCCTCAAACAAATCGGACACAAATTCTTTTGGGGTAAGAGATAAAGGTCTTGGCTTCTGAAACTGTTTCCTGCTGGCAAGGGGTGTAGAGCTGTCCCTGACTCAAAGGGGCCCCAAAGAGGTTGACTGGAATGGAGCACAAGCTGCATACAGGTTATGATGGGGGAACATTGGCTGGTACCCACTGTTTGCTACCAACTGTATGTGAATGGCCTGTGGTCTGGAAGACACAAATCTGACAGAAAAGACTGCAGGGTCCAGATATAGGGAGAAGTAAAAGTGCAAGAGCCCCATTAAAATTATTTACATTTGACCTGCAGGATTATCTGATTTTGTTACTTTTTTTAAAGTTTAAGTAACACTTTTGCAGGTAGAAATTTTCCAGCTCTGGGTTCAATAGTTATACAAATGAATTTGCCAGAGGCTGACTTTCTCTTCAATTATCACTCAAATTCTCCTCCCCAAACCAAACTGAAGATGTTTCTGATTTAATTTCAGTTGTTTGGGGATATTGAATAAGTACATATTCAGTTCAATATGGCAAGATCTCACACACTTGCATTGATCTTTTACTGACCACTTACTCTGACTATAAAGATGTGCTATAAAAGAATAAAGCAGGGACTAGATTTAGGGCCCAAAAATAACAGGATAAAACAACCTTAGTTCTCTTTGGATTCAGATAATTTAGTTTTCCAACCATGCTGTATCAAATCCACCTTATAGACAGACTCAGGAATAGCCAGTTCCTTTTCAAAGGAACATAATGGGGAAACTGAGCCAGGAGGAGCCCATGTTGGACTTAGGCTAAAATTGTCCTCTCAGCTTTTCCTGATGCTGATTTCCTATCAGCATCACATTCTCTCTGAGTAGCTTGTGACATTTCTCTCAGATTGTGGAATGTTGATTATCAATGAATTATTATGATCCATCAGACAACTTGAAACAAAATCCCACGATCTTTTCTTTCTAACTGCAAGTTTCACTAATCACAGGGAATTAACAGATACCCTCTCAGCTCAAGGGAAGGGAGTGAGAGAAGGGAATGACCAGGGTTGTGAGGAAGTGTTTCAAAACTTCTTAATGGTTGATCACAAAACTTCCAGAATCTGCTAAGATATTTTCCAGCTCTTCTAATTTTTCCCTGTAACCTCCATGAAGGAGGATTCAGTGGAGTAGAAGGAAGGAAGGAAAGAAGCCTCAGGGAACCAAATAGCACTTGCAGTTTTCCCAATTCCCTAGTGCCAAGAGAATTGGCAGAATTAAGCATATGCTTCTTGATAGGGCATCCATCCTTGTCCTTTCTGCTGCAGAAGGTGTACCCAGGTTCATGGCCTTGATGCAAACCAGTGGACTAAAAGCCTGAGAGCATCAGGCTAAGTGTGAGACAGCCTCATAATTATCTGCCTGAAAAGCACCTCCAAGTCTTTCTAGGTACTTGGAGAGTGACCCTAAATGCAAGGCAAGAAAGAAGGGGGGGGAGGCTTATATACCCCAGTCTTGGCTGAAGAAGAACTTGGGGTTAGGCAGCTTATCCATATGGGCCACTAAAATGTTGAGGTTTAGGGCTTTAGGAGTACTGGTTCCCCAAAATCACAACACATGTGTCTTGCCCAAAAGAATTTGACTCAAGCCTTCTTTCAGCCAAAGACAAGGTTTATTGAAGATCTGCCATATTGGCCAGACTCTTTAAGGAATCTAAATATTTGTGAGCTATTGGCTAAGTTGTTAAGGACTCTGAGTACCTTAATGGAGACAAGATGGACCTTCTATAGATAAAGACTGTGGGAGGGACCTAGGAATGGCCAAGTAGTTTGGGGTGTTCAGAACATAGTGGCCTGGACCAAGTGGCCAAGGGAGAAGGGAGTCTAGATAGGAATAAGGGTGGGAAATGGCCAGGGGCAATTGGGAGAATTGGGCATAGTCTCAATGAAAGGCCAGTTGATAAGATTGTAGTCTCAGGTCAACTCCAGAGATTTGTCCAGGTGGGAAAGTCCAGGGTTTTTCCTCTTTGGGGCCCGGATCCCAAAGACATGATCTTTTCCTTTTAGGGGTTCAGTTCCCATCACTATCATTACTAGAAGAATGTTAATATCATCAAAAGTAATTGACAAGCTTGGAAGATGAGTAGAATTTAGGGGAAAGAATGAATTGTTTCTTAGCTAACATTTACACAGTGCTTTAAGGTTTACAAAGCACTTTACAAATATCATCTCATTTTGTTCTCACAACAACCCTAGGAAGTAGTTGCTATCATTAACCCAATTTTACAGTTGAGAAAATTGAGGTAGATGTTTAGTGATTTGCCTAAGGTAACACTGCAAATAAGTTTGTATATCTAAACTCAAGACTTCCTAAGTGAAGTTTGAGTAATCTATGTACTTTATGAACCACCTAGCTTCCCCTGTTTTGTACCTGTTGAGTTTGATGTGCCTATCTGTGTATAGTGTGCAATGTTGATGAAACCAAACAGGAGCTTTGAAGAAATATTAAGACTATATTTAATACATAGATCTGCAATAATAATGGAGCCCCCAGCAGATGATGGGATAACCATGTAAGAGAGTTTAGAAAACAAAAAATGGCTTTGGCTAGAGCCCTAGGGTATACTTGTACTTAATGGGTATGACAGAAAAAAGATTCATCAATGGATATTGAGAAAGAGAAGGAGGGGAACCAAGATTGTGCTGAGCCATGAAAACCCAGAGAGTCAAAAGTATCAAGGACAGGAGGGTGGTAGAAATGGCCAATGCTGCACAGAGGTCGAGAAGAATGAGGATTGTGGGGAAAAAAATAAATTTGACAATTAAGAGAGCATTGTAACTTTTGAAAACATTTCATTTGAAATATAAAATTAGAATCCAAATCACAGAGGGTTTAGAAGAGAATGAGAGAAAAAAGAAGACACTGTGTGGAGAAAGGTGTTTAGCTAAGAGGAGGAAGAAAAATGAAAGATTATAATGAGTAGGATTATACAATCCAGTGAAGTTTAAGAATGAGACAGACTTGAATGTTCCTGTAGGAACCAGAAAAGGGATCAGTAGGCAGGACGGAAATGAAGGAGGAAAAAGAGTGTTGATGATAGCAGAGAAAGTCTGTCAGAGAAACAGGAGAAAATTGGAACCAAGAGACAATTTATTTTAAAGGGGAATCTAATCCACATGGTCTTGCTAAGGAGGGGGCAGGAGTATAAATAGAGCCTTGGGCAAAAGGGAATTCATTGAAATATTGGAGGTTTCCTGCTAGTGTACTAGAAAATGCTAGCTCTATTTTCTTTACAAGAGAATTCTGTAGAGAAATATTTTGTTATGCTATTTGGAAAACTGTATTTATCATATTGTTTGAACCTAGCTTTATGTTGCTAGAAAATTGCCCAAGCCAAAAGCTTACTATAAAGGTCAAGCTGACCTCAGAGATCTCCAGGGAAGTCAAATGGCTGTATGGAATGCTTAAGATCCCACTTAAGTCTTGCTTCTGCTTTGGGCTTTGGGTTCCCTAAATTTTGCTTGTTTATACTTATATCTCAATCAATCTTAATTTGAATCTTTGTGCTCACTGATATACATTCCAATGGACCTTGCAAGGGGAATTGTCACCTTTATGAAACAGTTTAACTGCTCTGTGGTGTCCCTTTGATGTGGTTTAGGTGTTCAGGGGTCCTGGGACCCCAAAATCACAACAGGTGGGTCCTGCTCATCAGAATTCAACCCAAGCCATCTTTCAGCCAAAGATAAGGTTTATTAGAACATCCATCATATTGGGCAAACCCTTAAGGAGTCTGAACATTAGAAAGCTATTGGAAGCAGTGGCTAGATTATAAAAATCTAAGCAGTGGCTATATTATAACAATCTAAGCAGTGGCTAGATTTTAGGAATCTGAGCATTTTAATGGAGACAAGATGGACTTTATATACAGAAAGACTATGGGAGGGATATAGGAGTGGCCAAGTAGTCTATGAAGTAATAGAACTCCAGGGGACCTGGAAAATGCAGCCTAGCTAGGATTAAGGGTGGGAAATGGCCAGGGTCCATAGGGAATTGGGAGATTGGGTATAGACACAATGAAAGACCAGTTGATGGGATTACAGCCTCAGGCTAACGCCAGAGATTTGGCCATGTGGGAAAGTCCAGGGTTTTTCCTTTCTGGGGCCCAGATCCCAACCCCATCACCTTGTGCTGGTGCTATTATCTGAACACTAAAGAAAGTAAACCTCATAGAGCCTTCTTCTGGTTCCCTCCTCTATCAACTGACCAAATAATTTTTTTTTCTAAAACTATTTCAGATTTTTGGGTTGTTCGTCACAAATATAATCCTATATGACAATGAAGAACTTTGGGATCTGGGAAAGATAGGCTCCTTGGAGTGGGAAGATAATTGTGTCCTTAGTAGGTAACAGCCGATGATATAACAGCTCTTATGTGCAGTATTTGGCTTGAAGTAACTGCCACATAGGTTTAGGAAAATGCATATATATGTTATTTCTTATGTATTTACTACTTGACGAAGCAAAGGTCTTTCTTATTTCCTGCTGAGCTTGGAATCGTAACTAAAAACAAATAAAAACAAACAAACAAACAAACAAAAAACCTCTTAGAGAAGCAAAGCTCTCTCATTTTCTTGTGTCACATGAGAAAGAACGGTACTGTAAGCTTCTAGGTGGGGAAAGAAGTGGTGAATGAATGGAATCTTTTCCTACCTAATTCTCAATTATCTACCTGGGATGACATAGAACTATTAAGTGGCTGTGCTATTACTTCTATTCCTGCTATGTCTATTCTTTCCTGTCTTAGGTGAGAGAATATTGGAGTTTCAATGGACTTGGCTGCAATCTAGTGAGCTTTGAAGGGTCTGGTAAGTCACCAGAATACCAGGAGTTAGAATCTATACCAAAATTTGCAGGCAACCTATCCAGAACACCACCATCATACCAAGAAGCAAACAACATCCAGAGGACTGAACTGACCACAAAGAGGTCTATCAACTATGCTGAATTCAGAAATAAACTTGGTGGAGCAAATGGTTTGCAGCAGCTGTATTAAGTTTTAGGTTATTCTCTGAAAAGACTAAAGATATAGGGGAGAATGTGTTCCTGGTTTTGAGGGGAAATGATTTGTTCTCATATTTCTTTTATTGATATATCTTAGTAAATATCTGTGTAAAAGTTAAATAATGTTAATTGGTTAAATAACACTTTTGTGCTAATTACTTAACCAATCAATGATATAATGGAGATACCAACTAGAGATTGATGATAATACACTGGATAGGTGACTAGAAGGGAAAACCAACCCTAGAATCCTGAGAAAGGGGATAGAGTCAGATTTTCAGTGGGGGATCCACACCAGAACCAAACTAAAATGTTCAGAGCTTTTTTTTAAAATGAGAACCCTGTCTATATAAAAAAGAAATTACTAAACATTTGTTACAAAATTCATGAAGCCTTGTGAGAAATACTGACTTATCAATAAGGGTTTAGAATATTGGATAATGAAACTACTTGTTTATTTTTTGTCCAATCTGAGCCAGTGAAGATTTTTTATCAGTGTCCAGCAGTGCCTAGGCTATGTAGAAGTGCCTTCATGTTGCTTCAAGGAATTACAGGTCACTGTCAGTGTTTGGTCTCAGATCTGCCTCCACAGGTTGGCAGAGCTTCCAACTGCAGAATTAGGATCCCAGGGTTGGTGTCTGCCTTTGGGCAGGATTAGGAAGAGGTCAGAAAGAGTGCAGGGATGATTAAGCACTCTTCCAACCCAGGACGTTCCTAGAGCCAATTCTATTGGCTGGGTGTGATTGTTCAATTTTCAGTGTTAACATTTATAACTTAGAAATTGGCAAACACTATGACTCTGGGATTGACTTATTATTTTGTTAATTATCCATACTTAAAACTTATACAAAAACATTTTTAAATGCAGGTTAAACATAAAAGTGTATTATCCCAAATACTTTCTTCCCCTCATCCCTTCCCTATCTGGTCATTAAAGACTTACCAGCACAAGCCACCAGACCCCAGCACAAATCTTGGGTAGGGGAAAGAGAAAAATGGTAGAAGTCAGTTCAAACCCTGGAGGCAACTATGATTTCCTAAGGTCTAAGAAATAACTTCAAGGACACCAGAATATGTAGACTCCTTCTTGCTTGGTGGTTATCCGGTACTCACTAAGCTAAGATCAAGAGCACATTCAATTCTAAAATAGGGAGTTGATAGTGACACCCTAGTCTCAGGTTAGCTAGGTCTCAGAAGTAACTGCAAGTCAGTGCCACTGTGGCTCTGAGTTGCTACTCTGATCTCCTCCCAATCTCTAATCACCAAAGTGGGGAAGGAGTGGGGGATCAAAGATCAGGCTTTCATACCTGTAAGAGCAATACTGCCAACACCTCCTTGTGAGTTAAGGACTCTCAAGTGTATTAAGTTTGCATATGAATTTTTATGAGATTCTCTGAATCCTTTCTATGTATTTTTTTTCATTTTCCCCCCCTCTGTGCTTGTATGTGGGTTTGGGGGTGGCATTGGGTTAGGCCAACCTGGTATGAAATAAGGATTTTTACCTAGGCATCTGATTAGCCACATTTGTGGAAAATGAGACATGAACTATACAAAAATATTCCCTGAAATTTCACACCATAATTTCTAGGGGAAAACAATATGAGTCCAAGACAAATTTGTTCTTTCCTGAGGACATGGTGTCATGATGCTACTATTTTTATTCTTTTTGGCTTCCTGTAGTGTTTTGTTCATTTTGAGCTCCCATAGTTGTATACTGGAGTAATTTATAGATTGTCTGATCTTTTGCTATCTATGACCTGTGTAACTTTTGGAAGTTCACCTCATTTTTTATTCCTCAGGTTCTTTACTTGTAAAATGAGAAGTTTAAAGTATTAGTCCCTTCCAGCTCTGGAACTATGATTATATCACAATACTAATTTGACAAAGATTCTACTCTCAAGGAGTTTGTAATGTGTGTGTGTGTGTATGTGTGTGTGTGTGTGTGACATATACATATATAAATATAATATGTATAATATATAATATATTTATACGCATAAATACACATTCATGCATATATAGGTAGAGACGGTTGCTGGGGGCATAGAGTAGTATTGTTTTACTAGAAGAGAGGATACACAAATTAGAGTAGCATGAGAAAAAGTTGGAAAAGCAGGTAGGAGTCAATCTGTGGAGGCTGTTTAATGTCAGGGTCTTGAGTGTGTTTTTGATTCGATAGGCAACAGGGAAGCATTAAAGGTTCAGAGGTAGAGGGATGATTTGATTAGAGCAATGTATTAGGAAGATATATTAGGAATCAGTGTGAAGAATTGAAAAGAAAATACTAAGAGCAGGAAGATCAATTATAAGCCTACTACCAAAGTTAAAGCAAGATTTTATTTTATGCTGTACATGTCCTTGATAAAATCTTCCACACTGATCAATCAAATGAGATATTTGTAAACCTCATAGCACAGTGCCTGCCACCCAGTAGGTGCTATATAAATGATTATTCCCTTTTCTTTCCTTCTCTTCCTACCTGCCCCCTTCCCTAATCTCTAATCCAAGTCATCTAGGACTAATAATTGGTAGCCTACTGTTCCTTCAGAGTTTCCCTATTGCCGTCTGCAATTTCAATTTTTATATGTTTATTATGAGTGCTAAATCAAGCAAAGAGCAGTAGAAAAATAGTTATTCTTGGTAGATCCTTGCTACAAATTCAGGTTTGAGGTCTTTAATTTTAATATTTCCCACATTTAGGTATGGTTCTTTCATTTTATTTACAAATGAAGCTATTTCTGCCGCTGAACTACAAGTAATACATACCCACCCCAACACCTCCATGAGTGTTCATCCAAGCATGATAGCTGGTGGCCATGATCTCAATCTATTCTGTTGTGATCTCAAATGGAAATGGGACAAAGAAGAACAAGTTTTAAAACGCAATTTTTTTTTCTAGATCTATAATTTTTTTTGGTAGTTTGATTGGTATGGCACTGAATAAGTAATTTAATTTTGGCCTTCCCATGAGCACCTGATATTTTTCCAATTATTTAGATCTTACTTTATTTGTTTGAAAAGTGTTTTGTAATTGTGTTCATATAGTTCCTGGTTTAGTTTGGGCAAGTAGACTCCCAAATATTTTATGTCTACAGTAATTTTAAATGGAATTTAAACTAATTCTTGGAGCTAGAAAAACTAACAACAAAATTCATCTGGAAGAAGAAAGAGTCCAGATTATCAAGGGAACTAATGAAAAGAAATGCAAGGAAAGTTGGCCTAGCTGTACCACATCTTAAATTGTATTATAAAACAGCTATAATCAAAACTACTTGGTACTGACTAAGAAATAGAGTGGAGGATCTGTGGGATAGGTTATGTATGCAAGACACAACAGTCAATGACTATACTAATCTATCACTATTTAACAAAAACTGCTGGGAAAACTGGAAAATAACGTGGGAGAAAATGTGACTATACCAACATCTTATACCCTATACCAAGATAAAGTCAAAATGGGTAAAAGATTTAGATATAAAGATTGATACTATAAGCAAATTAAGAGAGCAAGGAATAGTTTACCTTTCAGATTTTTAGAGAAGGGAAGAACTTATGAGCAAACAAGGTTTAGAGAACATTATGAAATACAAAATGGATAATTATGATTACATTAAATTGAAAAGGATTTTTTTTTTGCACAAACAAAGCCAATACATACAAGATTAGGAGGTTAAGCAGAAAACTGGGAAAGAATTTTTACAACCAGTGTCTCTGATAAGGGCCTCATTTCTAAAATATATAGAGAAATGCATCAGATTTATAAGAAAACAAGTCACTCCCCAATTGAGAAATAGTCAAAGGATATGTTAAAGCTACCTATAGTCAAATAAAAAATGTTCTAAACCACTATTGATTAGATAAATACAGATTAAAACAACTCTGAGGTACCACATTGCATGCATCAAATTGGCTAACGTGACAGAACAATACAATGATAAGTGTTGAAGGAGATGTGGGAAAATTGGAACACTAATGCATTGATGGTGGAGTTGTGAAATGATCCAAACATTTTGGAGAGCAATTTGGAGCTATGCCCAAAGGACTATAAAATTGTGCATATCCTTTGACCCAGCAATACCACTTCTAGGTCTGTATTCCAAAGAGATCATAAAAATGGGAAAAGGACCCATATGTACAAAAATATTTATTGCAGCTCTTTTTGTGATGGCAAAGAATTAGAAATTGAGGGGATGACCATCAATTGGGGAATGACTGAACAAGTTTTAGTATATGAATGCAATGGAATATATTGTACCATAAGAAATGTTGAGCAGGCAGACTTCCAAAAATACTTAGAAAGTCTTACATGAACTGATGCAGAGTGAAATGAGCAGAACCAGGAGAACATTGTACACAATAACAGCCACATTGTGTGATGACTGACTTTGATAGGCTTGTCTCTTCACAGTAATGCAAGAATCTAATACAACTCCAAAAGAGTCATGATGGAAACTGCTATCCACACCCAGAGAAAGAACTGTAAGTCTGAATGCAGATGGAAGCATACTATTTGCTCTCCTTTTCTTTTGTTGTTTTCTTTTATTGCTTCATTCTCATGGTTCTTCCCATTAGTTCTAATTGTTCTTTACATCATGACTAATGGTAAAATATGCTTAATATGAATGTAAAAAAAATTAAAAAAAATAAAAGTAGGGTCAGACAATTCTCACTATGCTAGTTATTAGTTAGAGTTTCCCTAAGTAGTAGAATAAAGAATTACTTTTAACAACTATTTTCTGTCAAAAAAATCTATAGACTACTAATTAAAGACCTAATTTCTCTGGTATAGATCAGAGTTTATTTAAATATAATGTACAAGGTAGCTTGATTTTTTTTTTTTATGAGGCAATTGGGATTAAGTGAATTGCTCAGAGTCACAGCTAAGTGAGTGTTATGTGTCTGAGGCCAGATTTGAACTCAGGTGCTCCTGACTTTATGACCCATGCTTTATGCACTGCACCACCTATCTGCCCCAAGAAGGAATCCTGAACCTAGTTCCAGTATAAACCTCCTAGAGATACTAATTTACTAAACATTTATGTAAACTACTGTTCTAGCCAGTGGGGCTATAAGGGCACAAATGAACCATTTCTGGCTCTTAATAACCTTACATTCTTCTGGAAAATACAGCATCCTCAGAGTTAAGTAAAAGAAAACAAAGTATTTTCAAGACATAGTAAAAGCTAACAAATAAAGGGACAAGAAATAACTTCTTGAATGTGTGGCATCTGAGCTAAGTTTAAAGGAGATTACGGATTCTACAAGGGAGATACAAAGAAGAATTTATTTTATACACTGGAGACCACTTTTGCAAAAGTGTGGATGTGGAAAATGCAATATCAAGAACAGGGAAAGATGAGAAGGCCAATTGGACTAATACAGAAATGGATTAATGAAAATAATATGAAATAAGATTGCAAAAGAAGTTAGGAGAGCAGTGGTGTAAACTTAAGTAGAAATAGGGACCATTAACCATATAAAAGTATCTCGGCAGACAAAAATTGATGTAGAAAAAAACAGATTAGTATTATCTATGTTTTAGTGTACTTTTACATATTTTGTTAAATGTTGCCCAATTACATTTTAATCTTGTTTTGGTCATTAGGTTATTTTGTGGGCTGTAGGAGGCCATGTGTTTGACACCTCTAATAGAGAGTTTAAATGTCCAGTGAACTGTTTTATATTTTTCCTGGGCCAGCATAGAGCCAAAGAAAAACTTAGAGGAGAAAAGCAACATGTTCAGATCTATGTTTTAAGAATATCAATTGGCAGTTCTGTATATTAGATATAAATGAAGATACTGAAAACAGAGAAATGAATTAAGAGACTATTACAATAGCACAGGTTGGAGTTGAAAAGTGACTGGACTAAGCTGTGGGAGTGAAAAAGATGGATTTGAGAAGACAAAATCGACAAAACCCAACAACTCATTAGAGATGACCAATTAGGAAAAAACAAAATATCAAGGATGAGTATGTTGCAAACTAGGCAATGAGAAGGGTAGAAGTACTCTCAGATTTGGAGGAGGGATGGGTTTAGGGGAAAATATTATTAATTCTGTTTTGGTCAGCATGCTATAGTGGAAAGTTTTGGATTTAGAGTCTTACGACAAGAGTTTAAGTTTTGAATGACAGTTGTTATCAATGTAACCCTGGGCAAATTATACTTCATATGTAAAATAAGGTATTTGTACTTGATTACCTCTAAGGTCTAAATCTATGATATATGACTGGCCAGCTCTAAATCAGCTTTTTGGATAGAAGAGTCACTAATTTAAGTTGCTTATGGAACTTCCAGGTCAAAATGCTAGTCAGGAAATTGGAGATACATGTTTGGAGATCAGGAGAGAGATTAGAGATGCATATAAAGAATTGGAAGTCATCTGCAAAAAAAGTGATATTTGAACTGATTGGAGCTAATGAGATCACTTGGGGGAGACCATGATCATAAAGAGAAAGGGGCCTAAGTCAGAGACCTGGTCAATGCTTACACTTACAAGGGAGAAGATAATGATACTGCAATGGAGATATAAAGGGGATAATTGTATGTATAGTAAAACAGTAAAAAAAAAAAAGATATTGCTCCAGATGCCAACAAAATCTACTTTATTTACATGTTTTTTTTCTTTCTTATAAAAAAAGAACTGTTCACATGAAATCTCTAAAATCAGGAATATTTTAAAGATGCATTTTCCAGAAATACTCATTGGGAAACTTAAGAAATGCTTACTCTCACTCACTGTGTAGCTACAGTGCTTCAGGCCAAATAGAGTTAAAATTATTGCATTCATCTGAATGCTCTGCTCTTTTCAAAGGAATTAACATTGAAATACCAGAACAAATGAGCCAAGCCACTGCCACCAGACAAAAAAAAAAATCACTTAATTTCTATTTCTTGACCTTGATGAAAAGTTTTTTTCAAAGATGAACTCACAACAGTTCTCCAGACTATGACTGAATAAGCATATTGTACTGAGCTATGAAACTGCATGACTTCAATGGCCTACAATGACAAGGCAAGGAACTGGCTTTTCATTGGTGGAAATTCCAGAATATCAGATACCTGTGGCATCCTGTGCTGAAAAGAAGGATCATGTCAGGAGAATTAAACAGGACAGAAATGCAGAGAGAAGTACTTGAAAGAGATTATGGGCCATATGGAAAATGGAATATTGGAATTTCTTGAACAACTATAGCTTGTATGATCTTTAAATCAGTATTTCATTGGTGGAATTCTTAAGCCAGGGTTAGCAAGTTTTCTCATTGCTATCGCTAACATTTCTACTAAAGCATTAAATAATAGAAGTGATAATGGTCATCCTTACTTCACCTCTGATTGTATTAGGAAACCTTCTGGCTTATCTCCATTACAGATAATGCTTGCTGATGGTTTTACACAAATATTACTTATAATTTTAGGTAAGCTCTATTTATTCCTATGCTGTCTAGTGTTTTTAATAGGAATGAGTGCTGTATTTTATCAAAAGCTTTTTGTGCGCCCATTGACATAATCATATGATTTCTGTTGGTTTTGTTATTGGTATGGTCAGTAATGCTAATAGTTTTCCTAATATTGAACCAGCCCTGTATTCCTGGTATAAATTCCAGCAGTTTCTAGTGTATGATCCTTGTGATATATTGCTAAAATCTCTTTGCTAGTATTTTATTTAAATGTTTTTTATCAATATTCATTAGGGAAATTTGTCTATAATTTTATTTCTCTTTTTTTCTAGAGATTTATAGAAATATTGCCCACCAAAAGAAAAAAAAAGCCTTTAAGAATTGTTTTGTATTTAAATGGCTTGTGTGCCATTTTAGAGAACATACTGCTGACAGCCTTAATTTTCAACTCATTATCAATTTTATACAGCCCAGCATGTCACCATCTAGTGACTATTTTCTAACTTATGTGGCTCTGCTTGTAAGAAGAGATGATAATTATAAATTCTTACAATATAAAGGGCTCTGTAATCACTTTATCCCTGGTGTCGCATTAATAGGGTTTGTTTAATAAATCAGGTTTATAGCCCATTATAAAACTACAATGCTGGGTTGCATTTGAGTTGCAGTTATATCTGTGTGGTGCAGTTTCACTCCTTGATGGCTGCCAGTTGTAAAGACATAAATAAAGATTAGGTAACGATGAAGCCTGGACCGTATGCCAGGTGCTTTAAAATTATAATTTTACTGCCTCTAAGTCAGCAATCTTTGGCGTGGTTATTTGTGGTAAGTAGTATCCACTGGTATTCAAAACATAAAACTGATATCTCTGTGATAAACTATTTATAATTATGGGTAGAGAAAAGGTTTGCTTTAGGGAGGAAAAGTGCAATATGACTCAGTTTCTGGCATTCTGGAAATAAGCCTGAACATAAACATTTTACTGAGCCTGGCACAAGACCAGAGACCCAATAGATATTTAGTCTTCTCTGCAGCAGCACAAGCAGCAGTGAGATATACCCAGGGAAGATTTCAACAAAGATAGTATGGGGCCCATCTTAACACGGTTGGAATTAGAACAGCTTATTGAGCATTTATCTATTCCAGAAGAAACATAGCTATTTCTGAAGTCCTTTCCCTGAGGCATAGGGCCTTCTTTTGATTGTGGGGAAGCTTGGATGAATTAAAGAAACTCAAAATCCAATAGTAATAATTCTGACTGTCTTTTTGAACTCTCTTAGCAGAGGGGACTCAACATTTACCAGATTCATCCTAGGGGGAATTTTAGGAAAGCCACACAGGATCTCTAGGATGCTAACAGGGTATCTGATGGAAAAACCCAGGAGGATAGAGGCTACATGTACCAACACTTTCTTAAAAGTACACTGAAGGGAGGAACTGCTGAGGTGGTAGAAGAGACTCAGACAGTCTGTACTCCATTCATTTCACTGTGGTTGAACTTATCACTATAAAGGTTTGTTTTGTTTTATATACTTTCAGAGATATAAAATGTAAATGTTTTAATTCCATTGCCAGTCAATGACTTATACTTTCAATATCCTTATTAGCTATCTACAAATCAACAAGCATGTAATAAGTACCATGGATTCAGCATGTATTACTATTATGGTATATATTACTCTGTAATATAAGTGTGTAGTAATATGTCAGGTACTTAGTTAGACATTGAGAATACAAAGACAAAAAATAAATATCACTTGACCTTAAGGAGCTTAAATGCTATCAATAAATTAAATAATCATTAAATATTTGTGCATTATTTACTATGTGGAACCACAGATCCAAATATCTCAAATAAAACAATCTTCTTTTTTTATTTGAGTTTACATTCTAATAGAGAATACCATGCTATCTATAAAGAAGAAAAGGAAAGGGAAGAGTGAAGGGGAAAAAAAGGTAATGAAAGAAATGGAAATGGTACTGGATTTGGAATCAATATCATGGGTTTAAATCCTGGTTGTTCCACTTAACTATATTACCTTGGGCAAGTCAGTTTACAACTTTGGTCTCAGTTACTCCATGGATGAAATGAAGTGATTAGACTACATGGGCTCAAAGTTCCCTTCTAGCTCTAAATCTGTTATCCTTTGGACTCAACCAATTTCTGCCTAGAAGCAAATTCACTTGAAGGTGGGAAAGGCTCTCCAATAAAGGACAGTCCCACTACAGTAGAAGTGAGGGAAGGGATTGATCTAACTGATATAGAAGTTAGGGAAATAATCCCCAGGGCCATCAGGTGAGTCAAGACCCTTGAAAACTGAGGGAAGAAAATACCCTTTTTAGGAAGACTCCCTCAGCATTGGAACCCTGGGAAAAATCTCTTTTATCCTCTTGATAATTAGTATTAGTTTGTAAAAATTAATCCACACCCAGAATGAATTGCAAAGTAATGATAGTATTGAAAGACACCACTCCTCCTGAGATTTTGTCGTAATTTGGCTATTGGAATAGGAATATCAACATCCCTGTGTTTTCTAGTAATATTTAAAGATGACTGAACATGACTGCATATTGAAAATACTTTTTTGTTTTGCGCAACAACTGAATTCAACAACTAATAGTTAATGGTTGTTGATAAGGTGCCATTAATGAAGGAGGGGGTGAATACAGTGATCTTTGAGTTCAGAACAATGTCTAGGAGAAAGCCTTGTTGGGCTACAATTGTTGATACTTTAAACAGCTAGCTGACATAATGAATACAGGGCATTTACATTTAGAGAAGAAATCTAGAAGGGGAGGTTATAATATACCAAAAATCATCATCAATTTTTATACTGCTTAATGTGTGCCAGGCACTATGCTAAGCACTTTACAAATATTATCTCATCTGTTGATCACAACAGCCATGAGAGGTAGATGCTCTCATTATTACAATTTTGTACATGAGGAAACTGAGGCAAACAGAGGTCAAGTATTCCTCATCTCACGATTTTTTTGTTTTAAATCGTTGCTTTATTGTTGTATTTTGTCTTTAAAGAGTCTGTAAGGTTCCAAATATGTGTTCTAATTTTTTTCCAATTAACATATTCCAATTCAAAGGAAATTTCAGAAATCCAGACTGTTAAATTGACATCAATGAAGCAATGAATAAATATCTCTAATATTTTACCCTGTGAGCTCAATTCAGTGCTAAGACCATGCAGAAAAGGCATAAAATGTATTCCTTACTGTTACAAAAGCAGTTGAAAAGGGGAGGCCAGTCTAACAAGCATGCACAACATTAAACAATGGAAATGAATATCAAAGAATCAAAACGTGAATTGTAAGCTAAAAGTGTTGTACAAGATAATACGTGGGGCTCATAGTCCTTCATCTGGTAGTTCTTCAAAAGAGCATAGATCAAAAAATGGGATGGGGCAATTCAAATGAATCAGACCACTTTTGGAAAGGCAATAAACTATCAGTGGTCAATATAAAAAAGATATAATGAAGATTCTTTGCCACCAAAGAGCTGGCATCTTTTACATTCTGAACCTCTCTGTAAACACCCACTTAAATACTGTGTATATATTTATGTATACATGCAATATAAGTTTGTATGACTATCTCTCCAGCTCTCTCCCTATCTAAAAATGGACTCATTACACAATCAGCAAGAAACATGGTGACTGAATAGACAAAGCTCTCCACAGGGTTAGGGTTATGCTGTGAAGGGAAAGCAAAGGAGCCTTCAGCACATTGGTTGGACTCTCAGTGATTTTCCAAGAGTAGTTGATGAGTGTCACATATCATAGCCAAACATAGGTTACAATATAAACGTCATACTCATTATCATCTTCATCATCCTCATCTTTGCTGGCATTTCATTGTGCCTTCTCTGTGGTGGGCACTAGGCTATATTTTAAAAGTATTACCTCATTTCATCATGGGAGGGAGCATGCAAATAAATGAACTTACAAATTCTTTTTAGTTTTGTCTGTGCATGTGTGTGTTGTCAAACATGTGCCCTGAGATATAGTCCTACCTTTAGTTAATACTGATTTTTTCAATCAACAGTACATATGCTAAACTAGAAAATGAGAAGACCTAATTCATGTTGGAAAGATCGTTTCACAGTAAGTTATATAATTTATTGTAATACTCTTTTATGCATAACAATAAAATAATATTTTAAGTACTTAAGTTTTGCAAAGAACTCTACATGTTATTTCATTTAGTCTATTCCTTTTGCTTTTATATACTGTGTGGTTGTAGGAAACATCTTTTAATTTTTCTTTTGAAAACTTTTTTTTTATTATTTATTCAACCAGCTCTGTGTCTACCTAACCTTACTATACTTAAACTTCTTTGAACTATCTTCAAAGTAACAGTAAACAGGCTCTGAGTGAGGGCTTGAGGGATTTTCCTGATGACTTTGTGACATTTATTTAGCTTTTCAAGGACTCTTTTGATTACTCATTGAATCTCAACTGTGTATCTAATAGTTGAGTTTGACAGAGAAGGCACATCAAGATAACAGATTTTTTATAATACTTTGTCTCTCTAATTAAATGAGAAGCTTTTATTCTACTTAAATTAGCACAATTCATTGGGAAAATTCAGATACTCTTTACACTTTTCTTTGGCTTTCTTTGGCTTGGCTAATGTCATCCATCAAAATACACAAATCAGAATAGAGGCAGTTGATTTAGGAAAAATATATATTCAAAAAAATTAGTAATTCAAGTACTATGTGATACTGAAGCATTTTATCCCTGAGATAGAACTACCTTCTTATGATCACCATAACCATATACTGAAGCTACTTCCCTCAGCTGATTTCAGATGAGCCCCTGTTCCAGCAATAGAAGCAGTAAGGGTGAATTATAACCTCATTAAATGACTTTTGATTCATGCATCAATGTCAGCTTGAAGGTATGCTTGTTCCAATGGATCCATTCTTGTTCCTGTTATATCCAAAATTATTGTCAATTTCTTGGAGGAGGAAAGAACAATTGAAAAAAAAAGTCAGGCTTCTCAAATTTGAAAGTTACAAGAAGCTGGAAGGAATAGGCTATATACATTCGTATATGTATGTATATATGTAAGTATTCATGTATCTGCAGCCTAGAAAAATGGATCAATTCTAATTAAATGGTGCTACAAAGCATTGGGCCAGGTGTCAGGAAGACCTAAGTTCAAATTTGACCTTATACAGTTACTAGCTATGTGACTTTTAGCAAATAACAGTTAAGTTATTTGTGTGCCTTACTTTCTTCATCTGGTAAAATGAGCTGGAGAAAAAAACGGAAAACTATTCTAGTATCTTTGCCAAAATAATCTCCCCAAAAAGGCATCATGAAAAATCAAACATGGCTAAAAAGAAATGACTAAATAACAACAAGGATAAATGAAAGATGCCACATTTGGATTAAAATAATACTAATCCAGAGATGGGATCAGGGATTAACAGTTTATATAAAAGTGACTAATGTGTTTTAGGTGAAATACTTCCTTACTATCATTTAAAAAAGCTGATTTTGTTTTAATATAAGGGAAAATAAAGCAAAAAAAATACCTTCAATGATTAGAAAATAAAATGTTATAACATCTCTGTTTGTCCATCGGCAATTTGTTTAAAACTCTAGCAACTTCAGTTTTATTTTCTTTTAGCATGAATTAAATATATGAATAGTTATGATATATACTACACAGAGCTGTTGTGAGGATAAAATATGCCACTATATGTAAGGTGCTTGGAGAACCTTTAAGTATCATGTAATTTCTTTTTTAAGTACTTACTGGAGACTTTTTTTGGGGGGCTAGGCAGTGGGGTTAAGTGTCTTGTCCAGAGTCACACAGCTAGTAAGTGTTATGTGTCTGAGGCCAGATTTGAACTCAGGTCCTCCTGAAACCAGGGCCAGTGCTCTATCCACTGTGCACCTAGCTGCCTCTATCGTGTAAATGTTAAGTTATTGCATTGATCAATAACTAAGCATTATTATAGGTCAGTTTCCTATTATTGGAGTTGTTCAAACAGTGAGTGAATGACTAATTGATGTAGATGGTAATTATGTTTAAGGATGGGTTTGGACCAGATGATGTTTGAAATAGCTGTTTAATCAAATACAATAGTTCTCATTTTTAAATGGTTTCTTTAGGGGAAAATACTTAAATTAAGAAAAATAGTTTACATATTTAAAAGTTCAAGTTGCAGTTATGTGGTAAAATCACTTATTTCTTGTCAATGTAGAAAAATGGGCAATTACTGAATATAGAGATAGCTATAAAATAGTCTACAAAAGGTGCAAATGTGTTAGAGAAGGAAAGATACAAGAGATAATAAGAAGGAAATAAGTCAAGGAAAACTTCAAGAAGGAGGGGTAGGGTATGAGCTTTTTTTCTCCATTGTGTAAAATGCTTAGTCTTAAAAAACATGGATCTTTAAAGATAAATCTTTAGCACTGGGAAAAAAATGGCCTCCTACATATCTTACACAGTCACCTTGACTTCCTTCATTGTTGTTAGAATAATTATAAAAATATACATATTTCTCTATACCTATTAATAAAACATGTAGTTTTCCATTTAAACTAAACAATAAGCATATGCAGTCCTTAACAAAACCTGTAGTGAGTACACACAGTTTTCTGTGTTCATGGATGAATGAGTGAGAAAGAGCATTTATTACGTGCTTACTGTGGGCAAAGCATTGTGCCAAATTCTGGTGATACAAATTAAAAAAAAAAGCTAGTCTCTGTCCAGGAAGTAAAGCCAAGATGGTGGAGTAAAAGCAGTAACTTGCTTGAGCTCTCTCCCAAACCCCTACAAATACCTGTAAAAAATGACTCTAAACGAATTCTAGACCAGCAGAACCCACAAAAAGACAGAGGGAAACAGATTTCTAGCCCAAGACAACCTGGATGGTTGAAGGGAAAGGTCTGTTCCACCAGGCTGGGAAAGCAGCACAGGTCTACATGGCCTGCATCTGCAAATACAGAACCACATTCAACCTGGAGTAGGCCTCAGGGGATTGAAGCACTGGCAGCTATGGTGGTTTCCAGACTTCTCAAGCCACAAAAGCCAGATAACTTTGAAGATCAGTAGGAAAGGCATGTTGGACCTAGGTGAGACAGGAGTGAGGTCTGGTTCAGCCCTGGTGCAGTCCTAGTTGGCAGTGGCTGCTTTTGGAGCTCTTGGCCCACAGATGGTAGAGGGAATTGAGTGGCTGATCAGAGGGGGATTGCAGAGATCTCTGCTTGAGCTGAGGCAGGATTCTCTTGCTTTGCCTGTGCTTGGATCTGGGTCTCAGTCCTGCGTGGAAGTCCTGAGGTGAGGAGGAGTACTAGTGTGCTGGAGTTTGTGGTGATTGTGGCCACTCATAGACTCAAACACAGGCCAAGAAAGGAGCAAACATCTCCTTTGATCATACCACCTTGGAAGAACTAAAAATTTACAGGTCCCTACAAGTATCTCTGAAAACCCCTGAAGACCCCTGAAGCTTGGGACACTACACCATCCACCCTGGAAGCAGAGTGATGTGTTAACAAAGAGGTAAAAAGTCAAGTAATTGGCTGGTAACATGAGAAAACAGCAAACAAATGAACAAACAAACAACCAAAAAAAATAGCCTCAGACTATAGACTCTTATTTTGGTAACAAAGAAGATCAAATCATACAACCAGAAGAAGACAGCAAAGTCAAAACTCCTACATCCAAAGCCTACAAGAAAAATATTAATTGGTCCTAGGTCATGGAAGAGCTCAAATAGGACTTTGAGAAGCACATAAGAGCTGTAGAAGAAAAATTGGAAAGAAAAATGAGAATGATGCAAGAAAACAGGAAAAATGAGTCAGTAGCTTGCTAAAGGAAACCCCAAAATAGGAAAAAAAAATAATGCTTTAAAAAATAGACAAAGCAAATGATAAAAGAGGCCCAAAAAGTCAATGAGGAGAAGAATGCCTTCAAAAGAAGAATTGGTCAAATGGAAAAGGAAGTCCAAAAGCTCATTGAAGAAAGTAATTCATTGAAAGTTAGAATGGAGCAAATGGAAGCTAATGACTCTTTGAGAAATCAAGAAATAATAAAAAAAAAAAAAACAAAGGAAAAGAAAAAAAATAGAAGACAATGTGAAATATCTCATTGGAAAAACAACTGACCTGGAAAAATAGATCCAGGAGAGATAATTTAAAAATTATTGGACTACCATGACAAAAAAGATCCTAGACATCATCTATGAAGAAATTATCAGGGAAAACTGCTGTGATATTCCAGAACCAGAGGACAAAATAGAAATGAAAAGAATCCACCAATCACCTCCTGAAAGAGATCCCCAAAGGAAAACTACTAGAAATATTGTAGTCAAATTCCAGAGTTCCCAGGTCAAGGAGAAAATATTGCAAGCCTCCAGAAAGAAACAATTCAAGTATTTGACAATCAGAATAACACAATATTTAGCAGCTTCTACAATAAGGGATCTGAGAACTTAGAATATGATGTTCCAGAGATCAAAGGACCTAGGATTAAAACCAAGAATCACCTACCCAGGAAAACTGACTATGATCCTTTAAGGGAAAAAATGGATATTGAATGAAATAAAGATGAAATAAAGGACTTTCAAGCATTCTTGATGGAAAGACCAGAGATGAATAGAAAATTTGACTTTCAAATACAAGATTCAAGACAAGCATGAAAAGGTAAACAGAAAGTAACCATAAGGGACTTACTAAAGTTGACCTATTTACATCCCTACATGGAAAGATGATATTTGTAATTCATGAGACTTTTCTCAGTATTAGGGTAGTTGGAGGGAATATAGATAGATAGATAGATAGATAGATAGATAGATAGATAGATAGATAAATAGATGGCTCAGAGAGAGTTGAATGTGAAGGGATGATATCTAAAATATAAAATTAGGTATGAGAGAGGATTTTACCATGGAGAGTAAGAGGGGGGGAGGTGAGAAGGAATGAATGAATCTTGCTCTCATTGGATTGGCTTAAAGAAGGAATAACATACCCACTCAATTGGGTAAGGAAATCTATCTTATCTTGCAGGAAAATAGGGGGGAAGGGAATAAGAAGGGGGTATGATAGAGGGGAAGGCAGATTGGGGGAGGGAGTAATCACATGCAAACACTTTTGAGGAGGAACTGGGTCAAAGGAGAGAATAGAATAAATGGGGGGTGGGATAGGTTGGAGGGAAATATAGCTAGTCTTTTCACAACATACAACAAACAAACATGGAAATGTTTTGAGTGACTACACATGTATAACCCATATCAAATTGCTGGCCTTCTCAGTGAAGGTGGATAGGGAGGGAGGAAGGGGGAGAATTTAGAAATCAAAGTTTTAAAAACAAATGTCACAAATTGTTTTTACATGCAACTGGGAAATAAGATGTACAGGCAATGGGATACAGAAATCTATCCTGCCCTATAGGAAAATAAAAGGGGAAGGGGAAAAGAGAAGTGGGAGGTATGTAGAAGGGAGGGTAGATTAGGGAAGGGGTATTCAGAATGGACACCTTTTTGGGGTGAGGAAAGGGGCAAGATGGGGAGAAAATTTGGAACCCGAAATCTTGTGGAAGTGAATGTTGAAAAATAAAACTAAAAAATAAATAAATAAAAACAAATAAATAAATACATATATAAATATATAAAAATTTAAAAAGACAAATAGAAAATGCAGAAGAAAGTTTAGAAGGGGATATAGACAAGCAGGAGTGTGTTCTTAACATATTAAAATAATATATACTAAAAACAGCAGTCTATGCCTAACAAAATGCATGTTTTCTTTAAAACAAAGGATGATGGTTCATACTCTCAAGAAGCTCACATTTTATTAGGAGGAGACAATACCACCCCCTCACACACACACAAATAAGTGTATACTGTGTATGTTTGTGCAGATATACATATATGTGACAATGTATGCCCATACACATATTGTATGAACGCAAACTACAAGTCAGGTGGAAATGCCTATTGTTCTATAAGGTACCACATCAATGCATATGGTAATACATATTATTTAATGTATTTTCCACTAATAAAACCATGCTCATGCAACCATTTGAAAATGTTATATAATTTGGTATGAGTAATTTATTTTCTAGGCTTTCAATATTTTTAGCTGAAAAGGAAAGGATTGCTACATTACCTACAGAAGGAGTAAGTTCATTTCACCAAAGATGGCTTTCCTGGTTATTAGCTGCAGGGGCCTAGCAACAATCAGGACCAGTGACTGTGATTCATTATTGTTCCCTGGGTACTTGGATGCAGTCCTTGTCTGTATCTACTGGGATCTGAGGGGATGTGGTGGTCAAACTAGTGGCAGTAGTTTAACATGCCTGAAACATGCCCTCCTTCTTACTCCTCAGGATGTCTCATGGCTTCCTGCAGGGTATATAGAAAGGCAGAAATACAACATCAGCACAAACTTGAGGATTATTTTTTATTCCAAACCAAAGGATAAACAAAAAAAGTCTTACTTCTCTTAAATCAAACTCTGACATGTAAGATGCATGTCATTTTACAGATGAAGAAATTGTGGCCTAGAGAAGTGGAAGGCTTTTCTCAATGTCATTCAGTAAGCAGAAAATAAAGTAGACCTAAAGTTTTAGAGTTTTTAACTTGTTGTTCTTTTTGAAAATGTTGTTGTTTTCCCAATGATAGCCTCTCTTGCTTTTAACATCTAGTGATTCAAGCTTAATTTATGTAGACTTTGGAAAAAATAGCTTTGTGAGAGTCATGGATTTATTTTGTTTTGAGATTATAAATCTCTTTGGATGTAACATTTGATGTGTTCTACTAAAATTTTCAATTTGAAGATAAAATTAGTAATATTGCTAATGGTTCTACTTGAAGAAATCTCAGATTGCGGGAGTAAAAACAACTTTTAAGAAGTTACTGTTTTTATATGTTTGTTGTTGCTAGGGAAAGTATTCCATTGGGATCCATGTGTTCTGCACATCTGTCTCACTTTGTTGAAGCTTGGAGAGATTCATTGTCATAACCTAATGGAAACATAAAGAGATTCATTTGATTTTAACCACTGCTATTTCAGAAGCAGCGTCTTAAATTACATGCATTCATGCAACCCTGTTATGGAATTTCTGAGGAAGAAGGGACCTCAACTGCCATCTAGTCTGACCCATGTCTTCATACAGATTCTCTCTACAAAAGGTCTGTTGGTTAGACCTCTGGCTTTTGCTTGAAGACCTCAATGGAAAGGGACCCTATCAACTACTATGGCAGTTTATTTCACTTTTGGACAGCTGTAATTATTAAGAAATTTTTGTTTTTGTACTTTGTTTTCCCCTGTGACATCAAGTCTAAATTTGTGATTTGCAATTTTCAACTAGCACTTTTTTGTTTTTTGGTTAGGCAATGGGGTTAAGTGACTTGCTCAGGTTCACACAGCTAGTGTTATGTGTCTGAAGCTGGATTTGAACTCAGGTCCTCCTGAATCCAAGGCCGGTGCTCTATCCACTGCACCACCTAGCTGCCCCTCAACTAGCACTTCTTAAAAGTTTTTCTTCTTCCTGCCCTGATCTGAGATTTCACTAGTGTTAATAATTAGCAATTATTATTAGTTTCATCAGCAAATCAAAAAATTTACACAGCACACTAAACATTACATCCAAAGAGATCTATAAAGTCAAAATAAAATACCCATTACTCTTAGAAACCTATCTTCCCCAAAGTCTACATAAATTAAGCTTGAATCATTAGAAATTGAGAACAAAAGAGGCTAACATTGGGAGGGACAAAAAGGGCCAAACAGAGTGGGTCTAGACCAGACTCTTTTCCACTTTACAGAACTTAAAATACTTCAAGACCATTATTTTATATCCCTCAAGTCTTCTCTTCCCCAGAATTAGTATTTCTATTCTCTTCTACAGAATTAGTATTCCTATTCTCTTCAAACAATGCAAACATGTAATGAACTAGAGACCCTTTGCCATTCTACTAGTCTACATTCTCTCTAAATTACCAATGTCCCTCTTAATACACATGGATGGATACTAAACTATTATATTTAAATATTTGCATATTCATCTCTAGACAACCATGTCTTATGTATGAAGAGATTCTGATTCTAGGAAAGCTCGGTCCTCTAGACTTGCAACAGGAAATCGCATAAAACATCAAAGAAGGGTTCTGAGGAAACATCTGCTATAAAATGAAAATATCTTACTCTATATCAAAATTTGAAATCAATCTTATGGCAGAGAAGTTAGGTTAAAATCAGAATTGATTCATCTCATAGAGAACAAGCATTTAAACAAGTAGATGGTGGAGGTGAGTCTTGGAGCTGTTAGAAGCAGAGACACACTAAGAAGTGTCACCTATCCTCTACCAGGGAGATGGTGAATTAGTAGTATCAGTAATTATTAAGTAGTGTAGGGCCATTTGTTACAGGGACAAACAGCTTTCTTGACCTCAGTAGCCTTCAGGGTTATCATTGTAAGGTAAATTAAGTGATGTTCATATTTATGCCCCTGACTCATCAACAGAAGAATAAATAAAGCTTTGTCTATTTTGTTCTAAAAATAGACGGCAGAGAATAGTGCATTTTAGAAGGAATGCCTTCAAAATGGTTTATATTTAGTGTCATAGAATCATAACCTTAGGGGAGCAAAAACCCTGAACTTCATCAAATTCAGCCCTTTCATTTTGCAGTGCAGATTTCCATTTTGCCAAAATCACATGGATAATATAGCTTTCACATAGATCCTTCTAACTCTAAAATTTTGGTGTGATTTTGCTTATGCACATGTGTGTGTGTATGTGTGCATGTGTGAGTGTGTGTGTGATGTGTATGTATGTATGTGCTTCATTATTTGTTTTGGTTTATAAGTTTTAGTGTTTCCTATCATCAGTAAGTAAAAATTTATTAATCACCTTCTATGTACCAGACGCTGTGCTAAGCACAGCACCAGAGAAATCATGAAGATTGCTAAGAAAACTAGCAGGTCCAAATCCCAAAAACATCAAAGAAAAGCTGGAAAGAATTATTTGTACAAAAAATATTTATGCCAGTTTTTTCTGTGGTGGCAAAGAACTGGGAATTGAGAGGATGCTCATCAGTGTGGAATGGCTGAACAAGCTGTAGCATATAAGTGTGGTGGAATACTATTGGGCTGTAAGAAATGATGACCAGGGTGCTTTCAGAAATGCCTGTGAACTGATGCATAGTGAAGTGAACAGAACCAGAACATTGTGAACAATAACAATATTGGAGGTGATCATCTGTGAAAGATTTAGCTACTCTGATCAAGATTATGATCTAACACTATTCCATAGGATCCATCATTGAAAATGCTATCCTCCTTCAGAGAGAAAATTGATTAATTATGAGTGCAGATTGAAGCATAATGTTTACTTCATTTTTCTTGTTGTTTTTGTTTCTATTGTTTTTTGTGTGACATGGTTAATATGGAAATATGTTTTACATGTTTTCATATTTATAATCAATATCATATTGCTTGTCTCCTCAAAGTGTGGGGCAGGGGAAGGTAGTAAGAAGATAATTTAAAACTAAAACATTTTTTAAAATGGATGTTAAACATTTTAAAATGGGAATTGGGAAATAATGAAATAATAAGGTATTAAAAAAGATTGCTAGCTAGGAACAGAGACTTTCAATCTTTGTCAATGCAAGTGGTAGGAATTTTACTATTGAATATGTATGTATGCACACACATCACATGTGTATGTATGCACACACATGAATACATGCACAGATTCACAAATACTATATTGCATGTGTATGTGTGCATATGTGTGTGTGTGTGTGTGCATATACATAGGAGGGGAGAGAGAGAAAACAATGATAGAAAGATGAATATTTTCTTGTCACAAAAGGAAAAGAGTACTGATAGATATTCTCATAGAGTATCAAACACACACATAATTATCCACAGCTCCAATAATATCATTCCAGTTCTATCGTCATCCCACTGCTTGTTCCCCTCAAGAGGACAGAGAATTAAAAATGATTTAAGGTGGCTTATCAAAAAATTATGTGGTGGCAATTGCAGAAAACATGAAATAGATTTTAGGACTGTGGGCATGGATGAGTCATCAAGGTATCTGAATAGGGCTAACATGTCTTAGTTTCCCTTCATGTTTTCCCTAAACTTTGGAACTTGACACAGCCTGCCAAATCCTATGTATTGTTCTTACTTCATGGTGCACAGTTTCCACGTGGGACATTTGTTTGTGCTGCAAATCCAAAATTTCTAATGGTTTTTGCTACTTTCTTCTTTTTCTCTGTCAGTCAATGTGGATATCCTTGCTTCTTGCTACATGTGGATACCACAAGCTGAGATCATTTTTTTTTGTCTTTTCCTACTTTTTAAGAAGTCATTAGAGGAGCTAAAAATGGATACCAGAAAGGTAGTAGTAATAGTAGAAGCTAAAATAATAAATGACAGAAATATTTCTGGGGCAATGAGTTATCCTAAGTAGCTTAGAATACTTAGAGAACACTTAAATAGCTGGGCATTATTAAAGTTATTGTTTATCCTTACAATCAATCAATTAACATTTATTTATTAAGTTTCTACTATTTGCCAGATACTGTGCTTGATGTTGGGTATACAAAGACAATGACAAAATAGTCTATAACCTTGATTAGGTTATATTCTATCAGAGAAGATGACATATGTGTGTTATACACACACACACACACACACACACACACACACACACACACATATATATATAATATATATGTTCACATAGAATAAGTAAAAATAAATGTAAGATAGTTTTGGAGGGGAGAACCCTAGTACCTTAGGAAATCTGAAAAGGTTTCACACTGCAAGAAGCACTTGAAGATGGGGCTTGAAGAAGATAATGAAACTTAAGAAATGGAGGTAGAGAAAGAATACATTCCAGGGACTGGGCAGTCAGATCAAAGGCACTGAGATGAGAGATGGAATGTTCCATGGGAGGATGACCTGGAGTGTATGATGGAGAAGTCATGTATAGCAATGATAGAAATGTGGTTTTCAAAGGATGCCGCAAGGGAATGCCAACTGATCCAAAAAATCCCAGAGTTCCCCTTTTCATTTCCTTGTAAGATTTCCTGAGTTTTGCTTGTTGTGATGAAGACTTTTACTGCCCACAGTTTACTGACACTCACAGATAGAGAGCAATCACTATGAAGGTGGGGGCCAAAAGCCATGAAGAAATTATCAATACAGTATTCTAGAGCCAAAAAAAATGTCTGGAAAAATCCTATTTTGCTGAACTCACCCAGAGAAGCAGACTGAAGAATTATGATTTATTACTCCCCAAGCAGCTAATTGCTGAAGTGGATTTGAGTGCTAGTCTTGATTCAGGAAGACCAGAGTTCAAATCTCTCCTCAGAGACTTACAAGCTGTGTGAGCCTGGGCAAATCACTAAGCCTCTGTTTGTCTCAGTTTCTTCAAATGTAAAATGGAGATAATAAGAGCATCTACCTTACAAAGCTATTGTGAAGATCAAGTGAGAAAATATTTTGAAAACTTAAACACATAGTCGGTAAGCCATAAATGCTCATTACTTTCCCTTTCCTTTCCCCCACTTCCCTCCTTCTGCACTTCCATTCTTGGAGGAGTGAGTGTCAATTCTCAAACATTTTTGCTTTTTCCAAGTTATTTTGCTTTTCTGCTCATTTTAAAAATCAATTTCTTACATAAATCCGTCTTTGAGTTACATGTAGGTAACCACTACATTGCTCATTTATGTAGTTGAGAAAGACAATAATGAGAAACACTTTTATGTGGTGCCTGCATGAGCCCATGAGCATGTGTTTATTAGAGAGAAATACAGGGAGACAGAGAGAAAAGAAGTGGGAGTGGGTGTACAACTGTTGTATATATTTGCCAGAGTGGTTTCTTTCTCTGAGGGCTCAGATACATATACAAGAAAATTATTGATTCCGGTTTAGAACTCTAAAGCAAAAGAGAAAATTGGCTCTAAATTTTCTTAGTCAAGTGAGTCAGGAGTTTTAGTTAGAGGAAGGCTGGGACAAGGTGTATCTTGGTCACTTCCACATCCTGATGCTGAAAGCACAGAAAATTTGATTGGAAAACAAAGTCATTTGAAAGGGTCATATTCAAAGAAGTAGCTGGGAAGGAGTACAGCTGACCAAACTATTGGGGCCCAATAAAGGGGAGTAACAGTTCTAACTATCAATCCAAAGACCTCATTTACCACTGCTAGAAAAGATTATGATTCCTTCAAAGTGAAAAAAAAATGACATCTGTTTTATATAATAATTATTATTAATTTTGAACATCAGTTTCAATGTTATCTGCATGCCAGTTTGGAGTTGTTTTTTTTTTTATTTCACAAAGGGTCTCATTCTCCTCTGTTGCCTAAGTATCTAGGAGACATTGCTTAGATCATAATCACTTCTCTAGATAAGAGAAAATTGGAAAAAGGGGTAAAAGCCTCCTATCTATGAATTGGCCTATTTTAAACTGGATTCATTTTGTTCTTTCCAATATTCATCTGGCAAACTTTCCCACAAAAAGAAAAAATAATTGTGTTTCTTTAGGAAAGTTAGTCTCTAGAGGTACTCAACATATCTCTTTCCACACAACTAAAGTACAGGCATGCAATATTTTACCTGGAAAAACTCCTCTTGGTTGTCTAATCAAAAACATTTGAAAGATCAAGAAATTCAACTCACAGCTCCAAGGTAAAGTGCAAATATTTCCTTATGAGTGTGGGGTATGTTTTAGTGCTTACTAGTGATATAAAAGCAAGTGGAATTATGACTGTATTTCCATTCAGATAAATTTAATAAGCACTTTTAAAAATTATTAGTTTTTAGTTATCAACATTCACTTCTATAAGATTTTGAGTTCCAATTTCCTCCCCATCTTGCCCCTTCCCCCACCCCAAGAGGGTGTGCATTCTGAATACCCCTTCCCCCAATCTGCCCTACCTTCTATCACCTCCACCCATTTCTCTTTTCCTGTTTCCCTTTTATTTTCCTGCAGGGCAGGATAGATTTCCATACCCTATTACCTGTATATCTTATTTCCCATTTGCATGTAAAAATAATTATTAACTTTCTTTTTAAACTTTGGGTTCAAAATTCTCTCTCTTCCTCCCTCCCCACCCACCCTCATTTAGAAGGCAAGCAACTCAATACAGTATATATATATATATGTGTGTGTGTGTGTGTGTGTGTGTATGTAGTCATGCAAAACATTTCCACAGTAGTCATGTTGTGAAAAACTATCTATATTTCTCTTCATTCTATCCCACACCCTGTTTATTTTATTCTCTCTATTGACCCTGTCCCTCCTCAGAAGTGTTTGCTTCTGATTACCCCCTCCCCCGATATGCCCTCCCTTCTATTATCCCCCCACTGTCTCATCCCCTTCCCCTCTATTTTCCTGTAAGGTAAAATCGATTTTCATAACCAATTGAGTGTCTGTGTTATTCCCTCCTTAAGCCAAATCCAATAAGAAGAAGATTCATTCATTCCCTCTCACATTCTCCCACTTTCTCCCACTGTAAAAGCTTTTTCTTGCCTCTTTTACATGAGTTAATTTGCCCGTTCTACCTTTCCCTTTCTCCACCCCTTAATTTTACTTTTTAGATATCACCCCTTCAACTCACCTGTGCCATCTATTTGTCTGTCTATCTATCTATCTATCATCTATCTATCTATCTATCTATCTACCTATCTATCTTTCTATTTACAAATATATTTTTCCTTTGAACTACCCTAATACTGACAAAGGTCTCATGAGTTAAAAGTATCATCTTTCATGTAACAATGTAAACAGTTAAACTTTAACAAATCTCTTATGATTTCTCTTTCCTGTTTACCTCTTTATGCTTCTTTTGAGTCTCATAATTGAAAGTAACATTTTCTATTCAGCTCTGGTCTTTTCATCAAGAATGTTAGAAAGCCCTCTAGTTCACTGAATATTCATTTTTTCCCCTGAAGGATTATACTCAGTTCTGCTAGGTGGGTGATTCTTGGTTATAATCCTATCTTTTTTGCCCTCTGGAATATCATATTCCAAACCCTCAGATTTCCTGATGTAGAAGCTGCTAAATCTTGTGTTGTCCTGAATGTGCTTCTGTAATACTTAAATTGTTTCTTTCTGGCTGCTTGCAATATTTTATCCTTGACTGGGAACTCTGGAATTTGGCTGGAACTTTTTTTTTTTTTGGATCTCCTTTAGCAAGCTATTGATTTGTTTTTAATTATTTTCTTGCATCCCTCTCATTTCTCTTCCCACTTTTTCCTCTACTTCTCTTACTTGCTTCTCAAGGAGTTTTCCTTTTGGGATCTCTTTCAGGAGGTGATTGGTGGTTTCTTTCCATTTCAATATTACCCTCTGGTTTTAGAAAATCAGGCAGTTTTCCTTCATAATTTCTTGAAAGATGATATCTAGGCTTTTTTTCTTCTATCATGGCTTTCAGGTAGTCCAATAATTTTTTAATTTTCTCTCCTAGAACTATTTTCCAGGTCAGTTGTTTTTCCAATGAGATATTTCACATTGTCTTCTATTTTTTCATTCTTTTGATTTTGTTTTACAATTTCTTGATTTCTCATAAAATCATTACCTTCCATTTGCTCCACTCTAATTTTTAAAGAAGTATTTTCTTCAGTGACCTTTTGGACTTCCTTTTCCATTTGGCTAATTCTGCTTTTTTTTTTTTCTTTTTTGGCTAGGCAATGGGGTTAAGCGACCTGCCCAGGGTCACACAGCTAGTAAGTGTTATGTTTCTGAGTCTGGATTTGAACTCAGGTCCTCCTGAATCCAGGGCTGGTGTTCCTTCCATTGTGCAACCTAGATGCCCCTCCAATTCTGCTTTTCAAGCCATTCTTCTCCTCATTGGATTTTTGGGCCTTTTTTTTTACTATTTGGGTTAATCTATTTTTTAAGGTGTTTTTTTTCATTTTTTTTAATCTCCTTTAGCAAGCTGTTGACTTCTTTTTCGTTATTTTCTTGCACCATCTCATTTCTCTCCTCAATTTTTCCTCCACTTCTCTTACTTTCTTCTGAAAATCCTTTTTGAACTCTTCCATGGCCTGGGAGTGATTCATATTTTTCTTGGAGGTTTTAGATATAGGAGCTTTAACTTTTTTGTCTTCTGTCATCTGTTTTGATCTTCTTTGTCACCAAGGTAAGATTCTATGGTCTGACATTTTTTGCACTGTTTGCTCATGTTCCCAGCCAATTATTTGACATTCAAACTTTTTCTTAAAGTAGAGGTCTGCTTGTAGTGTGGAAAATGTACTGTCCAAACTTTGGGGATTTTGTGCTGCTGTTTTCAGAGATACTTCTAAGGACCTGAAAATTTTCAGTTCTTCTAAGGTAGTATGATCAAAGGCTAGGTGTTTACTCCTTTCCTGGTCTGGGCTCTGGTCTATGAGTGACCACAAGCACTCTTTTCTACCTTGGAACTATGAGGAGGATTCTCTCTGTACCCTGACACAAGCTCCACCACCCCAAGGCTCCTCCTTGTCCTGAGACCACCATTAGGAACTGTAACCCAGATCCAAACATAAGCAAAACAAGAGAATCCTGCCTCAGCATGAGCAAAGAGATCCCTGCAATCCCCCTCTGATCAGCCACTTGATCCCCCCACTGTCTGTGGGCTGGGAGCTTCAGAATTACCTGCTTCCCTGGGGCTACATGAGGACTGAGGCTGGACAACTCTCCTCTCTCCCCATGGTCCAACAGACCTTTCCTACTAACCTTCTAAATTGTCTTTGGCATTTGTGGGTTGAGAAATCTGGAAGGCACCTCAGCTGCCCTTGACTCAATCCCATGAGGATTACTCCAGGTTCTATGAGGCCTGGTTTTTGCTTGCCTGGCCTAAGTTGAACTGTGCTCCTCTCCCAGCCTGAAGAAACAGACCTTTCCAATAAACCATCCAGGTTGTCTTGGGCTGGAAATTTGTTTCATTGTCTGTTTGTGGTTTCTACTGCTCTAGAATTTGTTTAGAGCCATTTTTAACAAGTATTTAGAAAGGTTTGGTGGAGAGCTCAAGCAAGTCACTGCTTTTACTCAGCCATCTTGGCTCTGCCCATTAGTAAGCACTTTTAAGAACTTGTTATGTGCTAGTTCCTCCTGGTGCACTGAGAACTGCAGGGCAATTCTTAGTGGAATTGTAGAAAATAATGCTCAATTAAATCTCTGAGTATTCTTTGAATATTTTTCAATTTTGGAAATGACAATGAGGGTCTTTCTTTTGCCAATTCTCATTCCATCATATGGAATCATCCATTCCATCCAGCATTATCAGTGCTGAAACTATTGCTGTGTTTTAGTGGTGGTCCACTATACAATTTCCTGGTACCCCGATAATGGAGAGATTCTTGGTTTGTGAGGCCATTCTAAGGGCCTTTTCTTTTTTTACTTCGGTAAAATTAGAGCTTATGCAACATTAGCACAGTCTTCAAGACCCTGAGGTTATTTCCACTCTATGATGAATCAATAAGGTAGAACTTTTAATGAGGGTGAACATAATGCATTTTATTTGTATGTGTAAAGGGGACAGAATGGAGGGAGGTGAATAAGTTCAGTGTTCTCACTTAATGTGAGTCACCCCACAGAAGAGTCAGAAAAGCCTACTTCCAATAAAGTAGAAAAACATGTAATGGAAAGGGCATGTTCTTTGATTTGAAGCATTCACCTACATTCTGTAACTGGTTCCTATCTGCTAACCATATAGTGAAGATGGACAACTCATTTACCCCAGAGGTGGAACTGCGGTGCATTCAAAAAATACTCTGTGACTGAGATGATTCTTCTTGTCTTTCTTCTCTGACTGTGTTTAATGAGGCCGCCATAACTGCATAAGCCATGAGTGGAGACAGAATTCTGCTATGTGGTCCATGAGTGTATGAACCTACTGCTCTTTCTCTCATTGTGTCTCTTCTTCCTATTTTTAGGTGAAGGAGCATTAGAGAGTCATATGACCTTTAAGTTTCAAAAGGCCACAAAAGTGAACACTGGTTGTCCAGGAGCTGGTGTCCACGTTGGAATTTAGAGAATGTCAGGTGAGGGATCAGCCAAGTCCCTGAGGAGTAGCCTCCTGGACCCAGACCAGAAGTAGCAGAGATTCAGATTTTACATTGTCTCTGCCATACTTGGAAGTGAACCTGCTTTGAAACAAATCCTTTAAGTGTGAGTCTACCCTTCCCAAGAATTGAAATGATAAGTGGGTGAGTGATAGATACCCTTTCTCTCTGTTCAAAAAAAAAAAAGAAGAAATGCTTTGTAACTTCTGTTCTTCCTATAAATTCACAGAAAATATTCCCATATAAAAGCTAATTTACAATGATTGGTTAAGTCTAACCAAACTAATCACTGGTGGTTAAGAGTGGTAAGAACATACCAGAATGGGGACTTGCATGATGACATTAGATAAAATTACTGCTTGCCTCTTAAGGGAACCCTCCAGAGGGGAGATATACCTGTCCTTGCCCTCAGTGAATGAGTTCAGATTTGTGGCAATTGGTCTCTCTGTATCAGGTCTCTCACTTTTCAATGCATTCTCCATAGAGCTGCTCAATTTATAGGCATAAATAACACATCTGTTTCTGTCACTCCTATTCTCAGTAATCTCTAATAGCTACCCATTTTCTATAGAATAAATGGAAAATCCTTGATTTGACTTTCAAAGCCCCTCATGCTCTGGCCAGTTGTGGCTACCCTCATTAGCCAATCTTTTCAGATTTATTGAACATTTCTCTCCTTTGAATTCTCTACATGGTAAACTGACATTTTTTGTAGCTCCTTGTATACATCATTCAATTACTCATCTCCTTCATTTTGGGTTTGTGATGTCTATGCCTGGAATTCAGTCCCTCCTCATTTCCTTTTGAAGGTAGCTAGTAAATACATAGCTTCTCTCAAATCACCTCTTGCATAACGCCTCTGCTGGTAACCACAATGGCTAATGACTCTCCCAATATAGTACTTATTTGGATTCATGTCATATCCTACAATTGAACATAAAATCCTTGAGAATAGAGATTTTTATCTTTTTATTCTAGTATCTATGCAGTACCTTACATAGCAATTGATTATTAAATTTTTGTTGGAGAAGTGAACTAATTTAAGACAGGGTAGCATGGCATTTTAGGTAAGCAGCTGCATTTGGAGTTTAGGAAAACCTGGGTTTCACATCTCACCTTTAATACTTACTATTGTTATTCAGTCATTTTTCAGTCATGTCCAACTCTTTATGATCCCATTTGAGGTTTTTTTTGGCACAGATACTGAAGTGATATACCATTTCCTTCTCTAGCTCATTTTACACATGAGGAAACTGAGGCAAACAGGATTAAGTGACTTGCCCAGGATCACACAACTATGTCTGAGGCAGGATTTGGACTCAGGAAGACGAGTCTTATCGACTCTAAGCCCAGCACTCTGTCCTTGTGACAGCAAGCTGCCCATATTTACTATTTGAACCTAAATAACTTTTTAACTTCTGTGTCCAAAGGAACTCTCTAAGTTATACATGTGTTACAACCTGTGTTAATAAAGGTAGTTAACAGATTGGAAGTTCCCACATCAATGAAATTACAGATCATTCCTGTGTATTTGCACAATGTGTAGCTGTTAGTAGTACTCATTTATATCCATGACCTCATTTGAGCCTCTTGATATCCTGTGAGTTAAGCAGCACAAGTATAATTCCTGTTTTATATAGGAAGAACATGAAGAGAGGCAAATAACTTCAACAAAGTCATATAACAAGTAAAAGGAAGGACTGTCATTTGATCCCAGGCCTTTTTGCACCTAATATCATGCTTTTTTTTCTAAACAAAAGTGGTTCAGATAATTGGTTCCTGATAAGAAGAGAACAATGTAGGCTGGAGTAGACAAAAAGGGTTTCATGGAATAAGTGGGGCTTTAGTTGTAGTGGAAGCAAGACTTAAAAAAGAGGGGGAAGGAATATGATGTAAAAGAAACAACAGGAGGAAAAGGAACGTTTGGAGAAAAGTGGGGAGAAAAAAGGGATGGATAACAATATATCATTTGAGGAAAAGAGTTTACTACAAGGGACCAGAATTTAGATAGACTTAGGGATCTCTAATTTAGTTTATAGACCAGATATATAATCAACAAGTAAAATTTCATATATTCAGTTACTTGGGAACCAGCATGGTGCACTGGAAGGATTGTTGGTTCTTGAGTTAGGGGACCTATATTTTCATTCTAGCTCCTTCACTTGCAACAACCATATCATGACAACAATCGTGAGTGCTCCCAAGGTTGTTTCTTCTTTTTCCAGACTCTTTCTCTATGATTTCATCAGCTCCCAAGTCTTTAATTATCATGTCTTTGCAGGCTCAAGGATTCTCTCTGTCTCTGTCTCTGTCTTTGTCTCTTTTTTTTTCTCTTAGTCTCCCTGATGAGTTACAAACTATTTTGCAGCACCAGTTGACATTGGATATCTCATACTTGATGTCCCTCATCATAACCAAAATAGAACTCATTGTCTTTTTGTAAAAATACATTTTTGTAATCTATACTTTTTCCTCCTCTCTTTAAAGTTCATCTATTTATTTCAGATGCTATTATTCTTTCAAACACCCAGGTTCATAAACTCAATTTTGTGCTTGATTTTGTACTCTTCTCTACCCCATGTATGTGATGAGTTTCCAAATATTGCCATATTTATCTTGACAAAATCTCACATACTCAGAGAGGAGAACTTTCACTCTACTTACAGTACCATCACCTTAGTTGAGGCTATCATTGCCTCTTAGCTACATTACTGCAGTGACCTCCTAACTGGTCTCTCTAACTAAAGTCTCCCTTTACTTCATCATATCCTCCTGCATATTGCTGCCAGAGTGATTTTCCCAATGGTCAAATTTGTGGTTCTCCTAATCAATAAAATTCAATGTTGCAATATTCCCTTTAAGATAAAGTATAAATTGTTTACTTTCCTCTGCCATCTAAGCCTTACCTATCTTCTTGATCTTATTGGACTTTTTCCTTTCCTCAAAAACCCTTTCTTTGATCCAGCCACTCCTTCTTTTGGTTCATTGCACACAAAACTCTGTCTCCCACATCTGTGCTTTTGTACTGGGAATCCCCCATGTCTTAAATGCACTTCCTCTTCTCCTCTGTCTTGTAGAATCTCCATTCTCTTTCAAGATTCATTTCAGTTAGCACTTTCTCAATTTCCTATAAGTTATGCCTATAAAACCATAATTGAAATCATAAAATCATAACTGAAAACTTTCCTTTTGTCCTTTTTTTTGGTTGTTGTTGCTTCTTAGATTTAGGTTAGAACTTAGATTGCATTAGATTAGAACTTCTTAGATTTTTTTTTGCTTCTTTCACAATTCCTATAAATATGAATTGGAAATATATTTGGGCAAATAGTTCTCTGATTAGCAAGAGAAATAATCTTGCCTATAATCTGTCTTCAAATAAATGTATATAAAAACGATAAAGTTTCTCAGTCTTTTTTTCTAAACCTATTTTTATTAATTTATTCTAATTTATCAATAATCATTTCCATAAGCTTTTGAGCTTTAAATTTTTCTCCTTTTCTCTCCCTCACTCCCTCCCCAAGATGGCATGTAATCTGGTATAGGCTATACATATACATTCTTATGAAATATATTTTCACATTAGTCATGTTGTAAGAAGAATTAGAACCACTAGGAGGAACGACAAGAAAGAAAAAAATCAAAACAAAACGTAAGAAAAAAGTGGCAAATAGTACGCTTTGATCTGCATTCAAATTCAGTAATTCTTTCTTTGGATGTGGATAGTATTTTCCATCATAAGACTTTTGGAGATGTCTTAGATCCTTTCATTGCTGAGAAGGGTTAAGTCTATCAAGGTTAGTCATTGCACAATGTGGCTGTTACTGTGTTCTGCTCACTTCACTCAGCATGAGTCCATACAAATCTTTCTAGGTTTTTCTGAAGTCCATCTGCTCATCATTTCTTATAGCACAATAGTATTCTATTATATTTATGTACCATAATTTGTTCAGCCATTTCCCAATAGATGGGCATCCTCTCAGTTTCCAATTCTTTGCCTCCACAAAAAGAGCTGCAACAAATACTTTTGTACATTTGGGTCCTTTTTCCCATTTGTATGATCTCCTTGGGATATAGCCCTATAAGTGCTATTGCTAGGTCAAAGGGTATGCACATTTTTATAGTTCCAAATTGCTCTCCAAAATGGTCAGATTATTTCACAACTCCAACAAAAATGCGTTAGTGTTCTGATTTTCCCACCTCTTCTCCAACATTTATCATTTTCCTGTTTTGTCATGTTGGCCAATCTAAATATTGCCCTTACCACTTTATGTCAGTATTACCTTGATAGTCAGCCTTTGGTTGATGAGGAAATAAATCTGTGCAATCTGTGAGATATTTTGGTTCAGTAATAATTAAGTTATTAGCATGGCACAAAAATTGGTTATGGAACAGTGAAACAAAAGGTATCATTGGCCCATATTTTTTAAGGTTAAGAATTTGTCAAGTATTTCAATATAGGGATAGTTTGGCTCCAAGAAAGTTTAGGCCCTGAGTGGTTGAACATATAAGGTCAAATTGTGCTGGTTGTTGAGGAAGTAAGAATGTTGATATCAGTGCATAACCATAGCACACTTTTTTTGGTACATGTTTTTAGCTGTGTTTGCCAAGATTTGTCCACGTCACACTAATACGTTAAAAAAAACAGTCTTTTGGGGGCAGCTAGGTGGTGCAGTGGATAGAGCACTAGCCCTGAAATCAGGAAGACCTGAGTTCAAATCTGGCCTTAGACCAAACACTTGACGCTTAACTAGCTGTGCGACCTGGGCAAGTCACTTAACCCCAATCGCCTAAAAAAAAAAGTCTTTCTACACCAATAACAATGATAAGTATCATGTAAATGAAAAATGAGTGATAAAAAAATAGTTATGAGTGATTAGAAAGTAGTGTGGTAGTAAAATTATATAATTTGGTGTGTGGGAAGGTCCTCAGAGGGTCATTCAGTGCAACCTTTATATTTAGTTAATTCTTTGAGAATCTTGAGAAGAAAGCTAACTAAAAATATATATATTAATTAGGGTGGAAAAATGGACATAATAAGGCAAGAGCCCAGGAGATCTGGGTAAAAAACATCCAGATCTTAATGATTCTACCTGAACAGCATCACGGCCAACTGTTTGCTTCTATCCTTTCTTATTTAGATTACAGCTCCTCTGTGCCTCAATACATGACATTCATGAGTTGCCATAGCAAAGACAGAGATGGGGACAGAAAGAGAAAGATAGAGAGAAATTTATAGATAAATTGAAATATAAATCAGAGAGTGAATTAATAAATTACCACCTTTTGGATAAACTTAGGCAGGTGATGGACCTCTCCTAATATAGTTGCAATGGATCTCCAACAACAGGTATATATAGTTGATTACTGGCCTTTGCCCTTTGGTATCATCTGACAAGGCTAGTGCTATAATGGAATGACCCTGGATAAGCCAAGATCTACTTATTGTGATATGGAACATCAATGAGGCACAAGAGTAGAAGTTTAGTGAAAGTTGTTCAGTCATTCAGTTATGTTGAATTCTTCATGACCCCATATGATAGCACATTGATTGTTCAGACATAAGGGGCTTATTTTCCAATGTCATGTCTTTGTAATATTTTAATTTAGTCCATGGAATTTTCTGGCAAAGATACTAGAGCGGTTTGTTATTTTCTTCTCTAGGTTCACACAGGCAGGGGTTAAGTGCCTTGCCCAGGGTCACATAGATATTAAATGTCTGAGGTCAGATTTGAACTTTGGTCCTTCTGGCTCCAAGCCCTGTGCTCTATCCATTGTTCCACCTTGTTGCTCCTTAGTGGAATAAAATTTATACAAATACAGTAAATCTTGATCAATTTTCATGATTTACAGTAGAATGTTGCATTTTTATTTTCTTATTGTTGTAATTTTCATATATGTGTAAATAAAAGGGATTGAGGAGGGATGAGACATTTCCTTATATGTGATACAGCTGCAACAACAGCCTACAAAAGTCACTTTGGCTGTGTCAAATGAATAAACGAATGAATGAATAACAAAATTGACTTAAGTGCTGTTTTTCTCCCCTGTTTTTCCTCCATTTTTGAAAAAAAATAAGTAAACTAAATTAAAAAAATAAATATAAATACCGTATATTCTAACTTTCAATGGGAGGTATGATCTTTCTTGAAAGAGGAAAGGAACAAGATTTGTAATAAAAAAGAAAATGATATTGAAAGCTGAAGGGCCCAACTAGAGAAGAAGGATTGCTATTTACAATAGCCTGGCCTTTTACAATAGAGACATTTAAATCTGTCTTTTAAAATAATTTTTTGAAGCTAAACTTAAAATAAGTTATACAGAAACATGCTCCTGTTTTTAGTAGTATGGGTTATATTTACCTACAAATACTTGATCCTAGACAAATGGAAGGGATTTTCATAATAATGCTTGTAAATTAAAATAATTATATAAATATCTGATTCCTTTCCTAATTGTTGCATAACATTGAGAAGAGGAAAAGCAGCTTTGGACAGGTTTTTCATCACATATTCATACATAAATAAATTCATTCATTTATAATACATATATACACATACATACACATGTAAGATATATATTATGCATATACACACATACATACATATAAATATAGGACACACACACATATATCTATATATGCATATCTATATATATAACATTATGTATATATAATATCTTCCTGTATCTATATTAAATATATGTGTCTGTGTGTTTATTTCTCTTCCACCAAAGCTCCATGTTATATAAATCACCTTGGACTACTTCTATAGATTTCTCTGAAAGGGAAGAGGGAAGAAATAGGGAAGGGTATCTTGTCTTATAGTAGCTGCTCTACCAAATTAGCCTGTGACTCAGAGAGGAGGAAGCAGTTCCTCACTACACTTGTGTATATTGCCTATTTATTTTTTTAGCTTCTTCTTCTCCTGGGTTAACAACACCAGTGACCAAAAAGAGCTAATATATCTACATAGGCTAAGAGATATAAGTCTTGGGAAAAAGAGATGTTAAGATTTCATCAGTGGGAGGGTGATCACAATCTAGTTGAGCTAACTAAATAGCTTACATTGAATAATCCCAGACAGCTTTGTTTTCTCAAGGGAAATCCTGGGAAAAGTCAGTTATTTAACATCTTTTTGTTGTTGTTATTGCTTTTGATAAATCACACCATAGATAACTAAATACCTAGTTTATCGATGGAGGAAAAATGTTTCAAGTGCAATACTACTTAGAACAATGCATTTTGTCTCCCAAATCACAATTATTCAATACAGTCAACTATCTCTCATTTTTCAAAAGCAAATCTTGATTTCCAATTTAGGAACTGTTAGTTCCTATACTACTTAGGTACTCATTTTGTTAACAGCTTTTATAAAGAAAATCCAATTGATGCCCAAAGCCTCTTTGGTCACATCTTGTGCTCAAGGAATGTGAGAAATACAAATGTAACACAATCTGGGAAGGTAGCTCTAGGGAAGAAAGAAGGAAAAAGGGGCAACTTCCTATGTTATTTGTCATCAGAGTGGTTGTTCAATTAGGCCGGAATGAAATTCTAAAAATTCTGTTTCTGTACTCTATATCTAGCTATCCATCTAGATAAAGAACATGCTTGCAAAATATTGAAGCATTTTATCATTTCATAAGACAATTTATCACAAGTGCTATATGAATATGTAGTGCCCTGTTGTTTCCTTATCTTTGCCATCAGAGACATTTTAGAATAAGAACATTTTAGTACCTGATAAAATCAACATACACACACATGTGAATAATCATATTTGGCATAACAATTAAGTTTTATTATTTATTTTTAACTTTCTTTTGTTTTTAAATTTTAGTTCCATATTCTATTCCTACCTCCTCTTCCCAACCTATGAGAAGGCAAGCAAAATTGTATCAATATATACGTAAATCTTGCAAGACATATTTCCATATTAGTCATGTTTAAAAAAAAAGCAAGAAATAAAGTGAGACAACTATACTTCATTTTGCACTCAGAATTCATCAGTTCTTTTTCTGGAGGTAGATAGTAATTTTTCATCCTCAGCCATAAAGATAGCTCTGGTGAATTTGTCAAAAAGGAAGAATCTAAAATATAGCCCAATTTATTAGTCACTGGAAATTATTTCTCTTAAAATACTGGGATAAACCACTGGAACCCAATTTCTTTGATTAGTGGCTGTAAACTTCACAAATAGATTTCAGTTCATTGAGAATAGATTTCAGTTCTTCAAATTCTTTTTAATAACAGTGAATAATACAAAAGCAAGTTCTTACTGTCATTAATCACAGTAAGGAATCCCAATGACCTCATTATTAGAAAGTAGCATATTCTACTGTCTGCCTATCTTGACATAATTATACATTTTTTTCTTAGAATTTTCAAAGTAGAAATTTAACTTTTCACAATAGATTTTATCTTTCAAATGGAGGCTATTTATGACTTCATAATAATTATTATTTTCCTCTTTTCTCATACTTTTCCTATAGGCAAAGTCAGTGTATTCATTTTCCCTTTTGTTGTTCAGTCATTTCAGGTGCATCTCAATCTTATAACCCCAACTGAGGTTTTCTTGCCAAAGATACAGGATTGTTATGCCATTTCCTTCTTCACGTCATTTTATAGATGAAGAATTGAGGTAAACAGGGTTAAGTGAATTGCCTAGGTTCACACAGCTATTAAATATCAGAAGCCGAATTTGAAGATTTCAGCTCAGATTGATGAATCTTCCTGATCCCAGGTCTAATACTGCTAGCTGCTCTCATTTATCCTTAACCCCACCCCCCAATAGAAGCTTTATTTAGTAAAAGAGTCCTCTCTACCTCCCTCCCTTCTTCCTCTTTGTGTTTCCTTTTCCTGAAATTTCTGCCATACCTAGAATCTTGGGGACTTCTTGTGCCTAATCAAGGACCCTTCCTTTCTGGTCACACAGTGTCCATTGCTCAGTTTCTCCCAGGTAACGGACTTTATAAGCTGGATATTGGCTTCTCACTCTAACCCCTTTCATGATTAAACTAGCTCCTTGTTTCCTACCCATCATCCTGCCCACTATTTCTTTTTTTGTTTGTTTTTTGGTGAGGCAATTGGGGGTTAAGTGACTTGCCCAGGGTCACGCAGTTAGTAAATGTCAAGTGTTTGGTCAGAGACCAGCTTTGAACTCAGGTCCTCCTGACTCCAGGGCCAGTGCTCTATCCACTGCACAACCTGCCCACTATTTCTTTACCAATAGTAACTGACTGGAGACATGAGTTCTAAATACCACTTGAATGATAAAGGATTCATCAACAACAGTCCTTTTGGTAAGGATGACTTGATCTTTCCATTTGTCCTGCTGTTGAATTCTAAGGACTCCTGGGCAATTTTATCAACCCTGCAACTATACCCCAAATGACCAACAATTCTTTCTATCTGTTTTGTAACTGAACTTTCCTACATCTATCACCTTTCCTAATTTAAATGGGAGCCTCCTTAAATAATGACTGCTATACTTCAATGGTTACCCCTGAACCTTAGCACAGTGTTTGTCACATAGAAAGCATTTAATAAGTGATTCTCCATTTTATACTGGTCATTTTATAGAAATTTATTAAATTAAATTGTACATATTTCTAGAGAAGCTAAGTGACAGTGCATTTCTGTTGTATATCCTTGCTGTGTTAGGACAAATTAAATCTCTTTTCTTTAATATTCATTGACTTACAAGGGCCTCATTTCATCCCAGTAACAAAACTGAACTAAGATAGTGTTGGTATTGGAACCTTACCTCCAGAGTTATAGGGGGCAATATGCCAGAGTAAAAAGTAAACTGCTGTAGTTCTCCCATATTCACCTCCAAACAAGCGTACCACACCCCAGAACAAATCCTGGAACAGTGGAGCCAGCAGAAAGATGGGCTGAATCAGTCTTTTAGTACCAGAGACTAGGAGGATCAGCAAGAAAGGTCTGTATTGCACTGATAACAGGGGAGCACATTCCAGGAGAGGAAGCATCCCAGCAAGCCTGGAGCAAGCCCCACCTCAACAAACCAGTGGTAGATCCTGAGCTCCAGTGTGGTAGAACAGGCAAATGCCAACACTAGGACCTCTCTACATGCCTTAGCATAGCCAGGGGAACTGACAGAGTCCAGCTCCAATGTGCTTCAGCACAGCCCCAGGGTGACAGGTGTCCTTTAGCAGCTGGACCTCCACCTGTTTTAGTGCAACATAATGGCATTAAGTATTATTTGGCTGCCAGACCTCCACTTGTTTCAGTGCAGCCCAGGGCAAACAGGCCAGACCTCCATGTGTTTTAGTGTAAGCCTGGGAAAAGGCAAAAAAACCCCCAAAAAACCAAAACCAAAACCAAACAAACCATATGTAGCCTCCATACATGGGAGACACCACCACTAGGATGCCAGATCAGCAACAGGTAAGATGCCAGACCCTTCCAGCCTCCAGCCTCCAGCCTCCAAAACCTGAGGGCCCAGTGCACAACGCCAATGACCAGGTCCCCGGCCCCCAGCATAAGAAGTTTGTGACAGGGCTCCCTGAGCTCCAGCAGGAAAGCTCAATTTTAAAAGCCATGAAACAGGCAAAATATGAGCAAGAAAGAAAAATGAACACTGACCACAGAAAGTTACTATGGTGTGAGGGAAGATCAAAACAAAAACTCAGAAGAGGAGAACATTGTCATTATACCTACATCTAAAACATCAAAAGGAAATATGAATTGGTCTCAAGCCCAAAAAGCCTTCTTGGAGCTCAAGAAATAATTTAAAAGTCAAATAAGAGAGGTAGAAAAAAAAACTGGGAAAAGAAATGAGAGGTATGCAAGAGAGAATCAACAGCTTTGAAAGAGAAGGACAAAAATTGACTGAAGAAAACAATTACTTAAAAAGTAGAATTGGTGGGGCAGCTACATGGTGCAGTGGATAGAGCACTGACCCTGGATTCAGGAGGACCTGAGTTCAAATCCGGTCTCAGACACATAACACTTACTAGCTGTGTGGCCCTGGGCAAGTCACTTAACCCCATTGCCTAGCCAAAAAAAAAAAAAAATAGAATTGGCTAAATGGAAAAGGAGGTACAAAAGCTAACTGAGGAAAATAATTCCTTGTAAATTAGAATTGGGCAAATGGAAGCTAATGACTCTATGAGACATCAAGAATGAGTCAAATAAAATCAAAAGAATGAAAAAAATTGAAGAAAATGTAAAATACGTCACTGGAAAAACAACTGACCTGAAAAATAGATGCAGGAGAAATAATTTAAGAATTATTGGAATTCCTGAAAGTCATGATAAAAAAAAAAGGGCCAGGAGAGCATCTTTCAAGAAATTATCAAGGAAACCTACCCTGATATTCTAGAACCAAAGGGTAAAATAGTCATTGAAAGACTCCACTGATCACCTCCTGAAAGAGAACCCAAAATGAAAATTGTAAGAAACATTGTAGGCAAATTTGAGAATTATTAGGTCAAGGGGAAAATACTGAAAGCAGTGAGAAAGAAACAACGCAAATATCAAGGATCCACAGGAAGAATGACAAAGGACTTAGCAGCTTATACATTAAATGATCAGAGAGTTTAGAATATGACATTCTAGAAGGCAAGGAACTAGAATTACAACCAATAACTACCCAGCAAAATTTAACATAATCTTTCAGGAGAAAAGATAGATATTCAACAAGATAGGTGACTTTCAATCATTTCTGATCAAAAACCAGAGCTGCACAGTAAATTCAGTTTCCAAATAGAAGACTCAAGAGAAGGACAAAAAGGTAAACAAGTAAGAAAAATTAAAAACATGTTATTCAATAAGATTAAACTGTTTACATCCCTGTATGTGAAGATGATACTTGTAAATCTTGAGAACTGTATCTTTAGTAGGGCAATTACAAGGCATATGCATAGACAGATGGTATGGATACATGTTGACTTTGATGTGATAATAAAAATAATTAAGGGATGAAAAAAAGGAGAAGAGGAAAGGGGGAGGAAGAACAGGGTAAATTACATCATATGAAGAGGGGCAAAGACGTATTACAGTAGAGGGAAAGAAGGGAAGGGTAAGCATCTGAACTGTCATTGGATTTTACTCAAAGAGGGAATAACTACACATTCAGTTGATTATAGAAATCTATCTTACAATGAAGGGTAGTAAGGGGTGAAAGGAGGAAGAAAAAGAGTGGGTGGATAGAAGGGAGGAAAGAAGGGACAAGTAGTAGAGGAAAGAAAAAAAGGAGGGGGACTGATAGAAGGGAGGGCAGACTGAGGGAGATGCTGCTCAGAAGTAAAACATTTATGAGGAGGAAAAGGGTAAAAGGAGAAAGAAAAATGGGGGGAGTAAGATGGATAGAAAAGGAGAGTTAGTAATCGTAATTGTGAATGTGAATGAGATGAACTCTCCCAAAAAAGGAAGTGGATAGGAGAATGAATTAAAAACCAAAATCCTGCAAGATGTTGGTTACAAGAAGCACATTTAAAGGAAGCAGATACTCACAGAATAAAGGTAAAGGAGCACAATATATTATGTCACAGCTGAAGTAAAAACAGCAGGGGTAGCAATCCTAATCTCAGACAAAGCAAACACAAAAATAGATGTAATTAAAAGAGATAAGGTAGGAAACTACATCTTAGTAAAAGATACCATAGACAATAAAGTAATATCGATACTAAACTTATATGAGCCAAGTGGCATCCAGATTCTTAGAGGACAAGTTAAGTAATTTAAAGGAAGAAGTAGACAGCAAAACTACACTAGTTGGGGACCTCAACCTGCCTCTCTCAGAATTAGATAAATCTAACCACAAAATAAGCAAGAAAGAAGTTAAAAACTGAATTTTATAAATTTAGATGTGATAGACCTCTGGAGAAAACTGAATGGGGATAGAAAGGAATATACCTTTTTCTCAGTGATACATAGAATTTACACAAAAATTGACCATGTACTAGGGCATAAAAACCTCACAATCCAATGCAGAATGGCAGAAATTTTAAATGCATCTTTTTCAGATCATGATGCAACTAAAATTATGCATAATAAAGAGCTATGGAAAGAGAGTAAAATTAATTGGAAAATAATCTAATTCTGAAGGATGAATAAGTCAAACAACAAATCATAGAAGCAATAAATAACTTTATCAAAGCAAATTATAATGAGACAACATACCAAAACTTATGGGATGCAGCCAAAACAGTTCATAAGGGAAATTTTATATATTTAAGTGCTTACATGAAAAAATAGAGTAAAAAGATCAATGAATTGTGCATGTACCTGAAAAAGCTAGAAAAACAATAAATTAAAATTCCCCAATTAAATACCAAATTAGAAATTCTGAAAACCAAAATAGAGATGAATAAATTAGATGTTAAAAAAACTATGGAACTAATAAAATAATAACATTTAATGATTCATATTAATTTATTATTAATATTTGCTAAATATCCATACCTAATGTTTATAAAATCTAATATTTGATAATAGTAATAAATTATAAAATTAAATTAAGACCTGGTTTGATGAAAAAATAAAATAGATAAAACTTTGTTAATTTGATTAAAAAAGGAAAGAAGAAAATGAAATTGCCCATATCAAAAATGAAAAGAATGATTTCACCACCAATGAAGAGGAAATTAAAACAATAATTAGGAAGTATTTTCCCAACTGTATACAATAAATACGACAATGTAAGTGAAATGAAATGGATGAATATTTACAGAAATATAAATTGCCCTGATTAAAAGAATATGAAAAAAGTACTTAAATAAACACATTTCATAAAAAAAAAAATTAAGCCATTGATGAACTCCCTAAGAAAAAATCACCAGGGCCAGATGGATTTACAAGTGAATTCTGCAAACATTTAAAGGACAATTAATTCCAATAACTTATGAACTATTTGAAGAAATAGGTGAAGTCTTATCAAATTCTTTTTATGATATAAATATGGGGCTAATATCTAAACCAGGAAGTGCCAAAATAGAGAAAGAAAATTATAGGAAATTTTTTACTAGTGAGTATTGATGCAAACATTTTAAATAAAATATTAACAAGAGATTGAAGCAATTTACCCAGAGGATAACACACTATAAACAGATACAATTTATACCAGGAATTCAGGGCTGGTTTAATATTAGGAAAACTATCCATATAATTGTCTATATCAATAGCAAAACTAACAGAAATTATATGATTATCTCAATCAATTCTGAAAAAGTTTTTGAAAAAAATACAGCACCTATTGCTATTAAAAACACTGGAGAACATAGGAATAAATGAAGTGTTCCTCAAAATAAGTAGCATTTATGTAAAATCATCAGCATCATTACATATAATGGAGATAAGCTAGAAACATTCCTAGTACAATAAGGGTGAAGCAACAATGCCTATTATCACCTCTATTATTTAATATTGTTAAAAAAATGTTGGATTTAGAAATAAGAGAAGAAAAATAAATTGAAATTAGAAGAGACAATGAGAAAACAAAGCTATCAATCTTTGCAGGGTATAAGATGGTATATTTAGGGAATCCTAGAGAATCAACTAAAAAACTAATTGAAATAATTAACAATTTTAGCAAAGTTGCAGGATGTAAAATAAACCCACATAAATCATCAGCATTTCTATATATTTCTAACAACACACAGGAGCAAGAGATAGAAAGAGAAATTTGATTTGAAATTACTGTAGATAATATAAAATATTTGAGAGTCTACCCACCAAGATAGACTCAAGATCTTTATGAATACTGTTACAAAACATTTTTCACACCAATAAAGTCAGATCTAAATAATTGGAAAAAATATTAGTTGTTCATGGGTAGTCTGAGCTAATGTATTAAAAATGACAATTCGACCTAAATTAATTTCTTATTCAGTACCATACCAATCAAAATACCAGAAATTATTCTGTAGAGGTAGAAAAAAAATAAAATTCATCTGGAAGAACAAAAGGCCCAGAATATCAAGGCCATTAATGAAAAGAAATGCAAGGGAAGGTGGCCAAGCCATACCGGATCTAAAACTGTATTATAAAGCTGAAATCATTAAAACTTCTTCATACTGGCCAAGGAATAGACTGGTATATCAGTAGAATAGGTAAGGTAGACAAGACACAGTAGTCTATGACTATAGTAATCAATGACTATAGTAATCAACTGTATGATAAACTCAAAGACTCCAGATTCTGGGACAAGAACTCACTATTTAAAAAAAAACTTTTGGGAAAATTGGAAAATAGTATGGCAGAAACTAGGCATAGACTAACATTTTACACCTTGTATCAAGATAAGGTCAAAAAGTGTATGTGATTTAGGCACATGTAATGTGCCTATGTAATACCATAAGCATATTAGGAGAATGGAGAAGGGAAGAATTTATGACCAAAGAAGAGATAAAGACCATTATACAATGGAAAATGGGTGACTTTGATTGTAACAAATGAAAAACAAGTTTGTTTGTTTGTTTGTTTGTTTGTTTTCAGAAACAAAGCCAATGCAGCCAAGGTTAGAAGGAAATCCCAAAGCTGGGGAAAAAAAAATTACAGTCAGTGTCTCTGATAAAGGCTTGCTTTCTAAAATATATAGAGAATCAGGTCAAATTTATAAGAATACAAATCATTCCCCAGTTGATAACTGGTCAAAAGATGTGAATAGGCAGTTTTCAGAGGAAGAAATTAAAGCTATCCACAGTCATATGAAAAATTACTCTTAATCCTTATTTATTTTTGTTTTTTGCTTTTGCTTTTTTCTAGGCAATTGGGGTTAAGTGACTTGCCCAGGGTCACACAACTGCTGCGTATTGTGGGTTGTGCATCTGAGCCTGGATTTGAACTCAGGTCCGCCTGACTTCAAGGTTGGAGCTTTATCCACTGTGCCATGAGTTGCCCCTCTTGATCATTACTGATTAGAGAAATGCAAATTAAAACAACTCTGAGGTACTATCTCACACTATCATATTGGCTAATATGACAAAAAAGGAAAATGCTTAATGCTGTAGAAAGCTGTAGAAAATATGGGAAAATCAGAACACTAATGCGTTGTTGGTGGAGTTATGAATTGATCCAACTATTCTGGAGAGCAATTTGGAACTATGCCCACAGGGTTATGAAACTGTGCATCCCTTTATCCAACAATACCACTACTAGGTCTGTGTCCCAAAGAGATCACAAAAATGGAAAAAGTACCCATGTGTACAAAAACATTTACAGCACATCTTTTTGTGGTGGCAAAGAGTTGGAAATTGAGCTGATGCCCAGCAAGTACAGAATGTCTCAACAAGTTGTAGCATGTAAATGTAACGAAATGCTATTGTTGTATAAGAAATGGTAAGTAGGTAGATTTCAGAAAAAAAAAAAAACCTGAAAGACTTACATGAGGTGATGCTGAGGGAAGTGATCAGAGCCAGGAGAAAATTGTACATAGTAACAGCATCATTGTGTGATGACCAAATTTGATAGCTCTTCTCAGCTATACAATGATCTAAAACAATTCCAAAACACTCGTGATGGAAAATGCTAACATCATCCTGACAAAGATCCATGGAGTCTGAATGCATATTATTTTTTTCTCTTTTTTTTCTTTCTCATATATTTTTTTCCCTTTTGTTCTGATTTTTTTCACAACATGACTAATATTTAAATATGTTTGATATGATTGTCCATGTATACCCTATATCAGGTTGCTTGCCATCTTGGGAAGGAGGAGAAGAAGGAGGGGAGAAGAAAAAAATTGGAACTCTAAATCTTATAAAAATGAATGTTGAAAACTATCTTTAGATGTAAATAAAAAATAAAATACTATTAAGTGAAAAATAAAATTTAAAATAAAATAAAATAAAATAAGAACCTTACCTCCAATGCTATCATTTCCAGGATTATATCCAATAATAGTTGGGGGAATTCACATCTTTGCTTTATTCTTGCATTTTTTGGGGGGAGGAAAGATTATATTGTATCATTTCTGTATCATAATATTTGCTTTTGGTTTCAGAAAGATTTTTTTTTAAATGATATTAACGAAATGTCCCTCTACACTTATACTTTGTAGGGTATTTAGCATAAAATAAATGTACTTTGTCAAAAGTGTTTTATACCTCTAATTTGATAATCATATTTGCTTTCATATTTTTGTTTTTAATATTATTATGTTAATTTTTGTTATATTGAACAATTCTTGAATTCCTGGTATAAGTTCAACTTGATCATGTTCAATGATTTCTTGGATGATTCATTATTGTTTATTTGACAAGATAGTTATTAATGATACTTTTTATAGTTTCCTTTTGCTTTCTCTTTCCCTGTTTTGGGCACGAGCACTCTATATTTCTCATAAAAGAAAATTAGAAATGTGATTTTCTACTATTTTTGAATAACTTGTGTAATATGCTCAATAATTTTTCTTTAAATGGTTAATAGAATTCTGTGATTTTACCAAAATTGGAAATTTTCCTCTGTTCTTTGATAGTTGATTTATAATTTGTTGTACTTTTAAAAAATATCTAAATAAGGAGGAATGGTTAAAATAAACTTTTATGGCTCATTGTGTTCATACCAAACTAACCCTATTTCTTTGCTTTGACAGTTATTATATTCATTTCACTTCTATTTAATAAGTATTTCTGTGTTTACTGTTGTAGACTTAACTTTACATACTTCTCCTAACTTACCATGAGATAGCCTATCTAAAAGTAAACCTCCAGAGGATTTCAACTTTTCATTTCCACAAATCCCTCCTTTAGGCACCATTGGTTTTATTGATGGTGACTTCATTTTTCCACTCCCTCTAAGACCTGGTCCCAATCCACATTTCTTTCCAATCTTTGAAATTCCCTTTAAAATCTACTATAATTTCTTCTACTTCCAATTTTATGCCTTTTTCAGCTCGGGAACTGTAATCAAATCACCTTTCTCCTTGTTTTTGGATGGTCACAGATAGGGTTAGGGTTGCAATACTAACATGGTTAGTCAGGGACAAGATAGTGCAATTGCAGAAAAAATGGAGTTGTTTTAACTTTCTCTGCTACCCAGACTTAACACATTGCCTAGCTAATGGCAATCAATGATGATAAAGTAAAGCCAGGGACTCACCTGAGCTTTCCCCAAATTCCACTCCAAATAATTTTAATAACATTTAAAATTGTATTCTGAAGTAGTAAATCCAATAAATGGTTTGGCTAAAATAGTTTTCCAGCCTAAGACTAATCTGGAGATAAGCAGAAAAGGTCTTTCTCACTGGTCAGACCTGGAATCCAGTGCAGACCACACAGTCGGGCTTCCAGAAGCCCAGTGGCAGGCCTTATAGAGAATTCATCTTCTAGGACAGTATTTCAGGACCTCTTAACACAAATAGTAAGAGTGTTGGACAACTGATCAGAAAGAGATTACGGAAAACCCTTTGCTGACATTGGGTCCAGGATTCTGTCTCATTGCCCAAATGCCTTTCTGGGTCTCAGTCTCCAAACCAAGTATTTCCATCAAAAAATTGCAGGGGCTCTAATTAGAGTTCTAGGACAGAAAAGAGCACTTTTGGTCAATCACAGGCCAGAGGATAGGCTGGGAGAACAGGGACCACACCTCACCTTAGATCACACGACTTCAGAAGAACCAAAAAACCTACAGATGCCCAAAGTTAGGCCTGAAAATGGCAGCAAGAAAAACTTGAAGTTGGGACAATACCGCTTCCATTCTAGGAACAAAGCCCAATTTTAATATAAAATTACAAGTTAAGAAATAGGTTGGAAGAATGAACAAGAAAAGAAGAATCTGACAATAGAAAATTACTATGGTGATAGAGAAAATCGTGAAAAAAACTAAGAAAACAGCAATGAAATCAAAACAGTTATGTGCAAAGCTTCAAAGAAAATGTCAGTTGGTCACAAGCACAGAAATAATTCCTGCAAGAGCTCAAAAAAGATTAACCAAACAATTAAATAAGAGAACTAGAGAAAAATAAGAAAATAAATGAGAATGATGTAAGAACATCATGAGAACCCACGGCTTGGTAAAGGAGACACAAAAAATAAAATTGTCAAAATGGTGAAAGAAGAACAAAAGTCCACTGAAAAGACAAACTCCTTAAAAAGCATAATTGAAAATGAAAACAGATACAAAAACTATGTGAAGAGAAAATAATTTCTTAAGAATTAGAATTGGGCAAGTGGATACTGATGACTCCATGAGATATCAAGAAACAATAAAACTAAGTCAAAAGACTGAAAAAAATAGAAGAAAATATAAAATATTATTCAATATCTTAAATTATCTCTTCTTAAACTATTTTCCAGGTCGTAATTTTTTCAACAATATATTTCATATTTTCTTCTATTTTTTTCAGCCATAATAAATTGAAAAAATAGATATCATATTTCAAGAAATGATCATAGAAAGTCATCCTGATATTCCAGAACTAGAGGATAAAATACAAACAAAACACTAAAAAACCTTATCAATCACCTCCTGAAAGAGATCCCAAAATGAAGATTTCCAAGAATATCATAGCCATATTCCAGAATTCCTAGATCAAGGAGAAAATATTGCAAGCAGCCAAAGAAAAAAAAGTAAAAAAAATTGTGAAGCCAGAGTAAGCATAAAACAAGATCTAGCAGCATCTACTTTAAAGGATCAGAGGGCTTGGAATAAGATATTCCTGAGGGCAAGGGGGCTAAGATTATAACTGAGAATACTCAAGCAATAAAAAGCAAACATAATTCTTCAGAGGAAAAAATAATTTTCAGTTAAATAGAAGACTTTTAAGTACAGAGCTAATTTTTTTAAAAATGACATTCAAATACAAGACTCAAAAGAAGACTTAAAAGGTAAACATGAAAGAGAAATCATAAAGGATTCAATAATGTTAAACTGTTTACTTTACTATGGGAAGATGATACTTAGAACTCCTAAGAACTTTATTATTATCATGACAGAAAGTGTATATATACATAAGAAGGCACAGGTGTGAGTTGATCATGATGGGAGGATTAAAAAAATATAATTAAGAGATGAGAAAGAGGGATAAACTGGTAGAAAGGGGAAATGAGAAGTTAACTGCCATACCAATCAAACTACTGAAAAGATTTTATACAGTGTGAAAAAATAATAGCAAAATTCAGTCTGAAGAGCAAAAGTTCAAGAATATAAATAAATCAATGAAAAAATGTTCAAGAAGGTGGCCTAGCAGTACAAGATATGAAACTGTATTACAAAGAGGTAATCATCAAAACACTCTGTTACTGTCTACCAGTGAAATAGATGAGTTACAAACTACTAGTAAATGACCATAATAATCTAGTGTTACAAAAATGCAAAATTGCAAGCTTTTGGGAAAATAATTTATTATTTGGCAAAAATTACTGGGAAAACTGGAAAGCAATTTGGCAAGAACAAGGTATAGACCAATACCTTAGCAATATACAAAATAAGGTCAGAATTGAAAAAAAAATTTAGACATAAAGGTTGATATCATAGACAAATTAGGGAAATGTGGAATATCTCAACTGTCAGATATAAGGATAAAGGAAAAATTTATGACAAAACAAGAGACAGAGAACATTATAGGAAGTAAAATATACAATTTTGATTACGTTAAATCATACAGTTTTTGCACAAACAAATTCAATATAAGCAAAATTAGAAAGAAAACAGAAAACTGAGGATAATTGGGAAATAACAAGTTTCTCTTAATAAAAGCCTCATTTCTCATTTTTATCACGGATCCTTTAGAATTGTCTTTTGTGGCTGTTTTGTCATTTCAGTTGTGTGTGACTTTTTGTGACTCCCACTTATTTTATCGATGAGGAACTGAGGCAATCAAGATTAAGTGACTTTCCCAGGGTCACAAAGCTAATAAGTGTCTGAGGCCAGCTTTGAACTCAGGAAGATAAGTCTTCCTGACTTCAGTGTATTTTATACACTGTGCAGCCTAGTTGTCTTTGGAATTGCCTAGGAACATTGTATTAATCAGAAATAGTAAATGACTTCTTTCACATTAAATTATTGTTACAATAGTACTGCTTCTCTGTATAATATGCTCCTGGTTCTTTCACCAATCTCTTAATTGCCTTTTCATAATTTTCTTTCATCACTCATTTCTTTTTCTGGTTTTTCTTCTACTACTCCTACTTGAGTTTCAAAATCTTATTTTAAGCCTTTCAGAATTCCCTGTTGTGCTTGTGCTGAATTCCTTTTTTTTTTTCCAGGATTTGCTTATAGCTGTTTTGACACTCTTGTCTTCTGAGTTTGTATTTTGATCTTCCTTGTCAATCAAAGTTGTTCTTCATGGTTAAGTTCTTTTTGTTATTTGCTCATTTTTCTAGCTGATTTCCTGATTTTCAACTTCATATTTTAGTTGGCTCTGCTCCTTGGGTGGACATAGGAGGGCATTATCCAAAGCTTCAGGCTTTTTTGCACTAATGATTTCAGAACTACTTCCAGGGGTTGGGAGATTTTGGTGCTTCCAAGGTGGTTTGGTCTGGGGAGAGGTGTGGTGACTGTTCCTTAAGTCCTCTGTTTTATTGTGATTAAATATGATACTACTCTTCAAGGCCTTTTTTCCCTTGTGACTGAAAGCAATACTTCTCCTTCAATTCCTTGCCCCCTGGGATGGCAAGTATAGGATCCTCCCTGCCCTGGAACTGTGATGTGGAGGTTGGTATAGGCAATATAATTGCCAAGCAGAACACTGTCCTGTGACTAGTGCTTTCACAGGGGTCCCCTCCAAGGCTCATAGCTGGTAGTGCTACCATGTGAACTGTGGGTTTGCCCCCACCCAGAATCATAGACTTATTCTTCTGACCTCTTAATTTGTCTTGGGATTGAAAAATGTCATCCATAGACCTTTTGTTAGTTCTATCACTCCATAATTAAATTATAGATGCTATTTTGAAATTATTTGGAGTGAAATTTTGGGAGATCTTGGCTTTTCTCTCTACTTTGCCGTCTTGACTCTGCCCACATTGTAGTTTCTGATAAGAAAGTCACATACTGTAAACAGGTTAAGACAGGGAAGTAGAAAGGAAAGGTTATTGGTTTTCATTGCTAAAAGTCCATTGGGAACTTTTGATAGAGCACTGGTGGGTTGGTGGAATAGTTTTTATATAGTTATTGCATCAGAAGTCAAATTGCAAAGTATTGAGAAGTGAGTGACAAGGCAAGTGAAAACAAGGAAAGAAAGCAGCTTTCATTAAATGCATACCATGTGCTAGGTACTGTGCTATGTTTTACAAATGCCTCATATTGTGTCCTTATAAAAACCAAGGGAAGTAGATGCTATTAGTATTCTCATTTGTAGGTGAGCATACTGATAAGAGTTTAAATCACTTACCCAGGGTCAAAAATTAGTAAATACCTAAGGCAGAATTTGAACCAGGTCTTACTTCCAGTCTCAGTGTTCTATCCATTCTTCCAACTAGTTGACTCCAGTGGTTTGCACCCCCCACCACCATGGCGAGTGACTTGAATCCATCAAGGGCAGCTAAATATCCCATCACAATCTCTTTACCTATTGGGTATAGGAGATCACTAACAGCTATTTTTCTGTCCGAATGGTGTCACAAAGAGTTGGATACAACTAACAGCAACCACAACTATCTATCTATCTATCTATCTATCTATCTCTGTCTGTCTGTCTATCTATCTGTCCATCTATCTATTTTCTTCATGATGTTTTTGTTTGCTAGTTTTTATCACAATTACTAGAACTCTGCCTCCTGTCCCATCAGATTGAACTGTTTTTTTCACAAAGAAAATCAGCTAAATTATTTAGTAAATCAGCTAAATTATTTAATACAGTGACAACATATGACACTACATGCAATATTCCATACTAGTAGTCCACTTCTCTAACATGAAGAGGTTGGTATATTTATCTTTTCTTTAGGACTATTATTTTTTTTTGGTTTACTCAGAATTTTTCTTCCTTTTAGTGATGTTTTCATTAATACTGTGTATATTGCTATTATTAATTTGTCCATTTCATTATGCATTACTTCATCAAAAATCTTAACATTTCTCTTTCTTCTCTCTCTCTTCATATATGTGTGTGTGTGTGTGTGTGTGTGTGTGTGTGTGTGTGTGTATATATATATATACACACACATATGTAGATTTGATATCATTAGTATAGACACTCATTTTTTCTGGGTCAAAAGGAATGGACTGTTTATCTACTTCTCTGATACAGTTCAACACTTATACCCCAAATACTTGAACCTATTTGCACCTACATCAATACTGTATTGCCTTACAAAAGCAACAGCAATCTCCTTCTCCCACTTCATAATTCTCTCCATTTTGTCAGGTATAAGTCAAACCTTTAAAAATTTTTTGGGGGGTGCGTGAATTTATTTTTTCTTAGTGATTTGGAGCATTTTTAAAATTTCTACAAATACTTATAATTCTTTTTTAAAGATTGTTCATATAGCTTCTTTTTTTTTTTTTTTTTGGCTAGGCAATGTGGTTAAGTGATTTGCCCAGGGTCACACAGCTAGTAAGTTTTATGTATCTGAGGCTGGATTTGAACTGAGGTCCTCCTGAATCAAGGGGTGGTGCTCTATCCAATGCTCCATCTAGCTGCCCCGGTATACCTTTTTCAATGATTTATCGGAGAATGGTTCTTAATGCTAAATAGTTGTAATGCTTTCTCATATAACTTGGATCTCAAACTTTATTGCTAACATTTGAAGTAATTTTTTTTACTACCATATTGTTTATTTTCTTATTCTCACTTTATTTATAGTATTTATAAATCATTTTTATATCAAAATTATTTTATTTTTTATGATCTCTGTCTTGATTGACTCAGAATTTTCCCTCTAATCAAAGTTGTGAGGGCCTCTTAATTTTTAATTTTTTTTTAAAAATGATGTAACACTGTATTCAGTCTGTTCCCAATGGACTTTTAACAACCAAAACAAATAACCTTTCCTTTCTGCTTCCTTTCCTTGACCCTCTATAACACGTGACTTTTTTTTTAACAGCAATGTATTGTGGCATATATTATAAGATACTGGCTTATGCCTATTTCTTTCAAATTGCTTTCCAGGTTTTCTAAGTGTCTGCTAATTTATGTTTTGGGATTTATCAAACCTGAAGCTATTTTTTCATTGTTTCTCTTTCTTGCTTACCCAGTCTGTGCTACTGATCTAATTTTCTGTGTCTCAATTACTACCAGTTTTTTTTTTCATGGCTATTGCTAAATACTATAGTTTAAGATCTACAAATGCAATGTCTCCTGCATGTCTCATTATTTCTCTTAAGATCTAAAACCCATCACTTATTTTCTAATACTGTACTGTTACAGTCATGCCATGTCTGTAGGTGATTTCCATTTCTGTGTGTCAAATTTTAGATATGACATAGGAAAGTTGAATTCTGCCCCAAAAGGACATTAGAAATTATGATGATAATCCTGGAAGTTGTCATATGCAGAATGGTACAATGGTGTGAGCAGCTAAAAACCATTTTGACTGGCATAACCCCAACCCCCAGCTTATACACATATAGGGTTTAACTGATCCAGATACCAGGCAGTAGCCTCCTGTCCCTAGCTCTTACTTGTTATGGCTGAGTTAAAATTAAGTTTCCTGTGTGCCTACTCCACTTTCCTTTTTAGGCAAACCAAAGAATACCCTGATTTCAATTGTCTAGATTACTCTATTGCTTTTCCTTATATGTGTTGGGGCACTTGCTATTAGTTCATGTTAGCTCTTTGTCTAAAACTTTGCGCGCATTTGAGCTTTGAGTAGCCTGCGGTCTTGCATTTGAGAGTGCAAATTGTCACATGTCCAAGCCCTCAGCCTGTCCATGAAGTTACAGGACAATGAAGGCTGCATATCTATGTTCTTCCCTCTTGCTATCTCTTCTCCTTTTTTAACTATGATTACAATTATACCAAAGTAGCATCAATTTTTAATCAATATTATCAGTAAGTAGCTTAAACTGGTGATGTTACTCTTTGGGAACAACCCCCTCCCCATTTGCCCTACAAGGGATCTTATTGCCATTAACTAGGAGAAAAGAAAACTATTGACATGGTATCACTGGATTCAGATAGATATATGAAGAGTTTATGTTTACCAATAATGCAGTTGATTTGGGGAAATAGCTAGTAATCCAGGCTGAGAAGAAAAATGAATAAAATCAAATGTTGAGAAAGGCATATAAAAGCCAGATTGTGGAGCTGTAATTTATTATTTCTGATAAACAGATGCCCTCAAAAGCAGCCTGCCCTAAATATGCATTGAACCTTCTATATTGGTGCTTTTTTAAAAAAATTCACAATGGTAGATGACCTTTTGTCAGCAATATTGCAGCAGGATTGGATTTGGGAAGAAGTGTGGTGTTATGTTGTAAAAGGACCACAGGATTCATAGTTATAAGACTTGGATATGAGTTGTGCATCTAACACTAAGTAGTTGTCTGACCTTTGACAAGTTACCTCTGACTCTTAATTTCCTCATCTGTAAAACAAGAGCAATGAACTAGATCTCTAAGGTTCCTTTTAGCCCTCACTTTCTGTGATTTCTAAGATAAGGTCCAATTCTAAGATCTTACACTTCTTTTATTTAAAGAGTTTATTCAAATCCTAAGATAAAAAGTTTATATGAATATTCAGAAACTGAAAAAAAACCTCATCCTTCTGAAATGCATTGCCTCATTGACTTTTATAACAGAAAATGAGGACAAAAGTTTTGAACTTGAACTAAGATGGTAATTCATAGAGTGTGATATATGTGATCAGAGGCAACCAAAAAGAAGGAAGCATTTTGAGTTGGTCAGAGGTGAAAGACAGAAACCTTTTGATGGGAGGGTTTCAGCAACTGAGTTAAACTATCTTCCTAACTAGAAATAATTTACAAAAAAGGGTTATTTTAGTGTTTTAATTTTATCTTTGAAAAAGAAGTACTTTTTCTTGGTTACACATTCTATATATATATATATATATATATATATGTATATATATATATATATGTGTGTGTGTGTGTGTGTGTGTGTGTGTATGTATGTGTGTGTATATGTGTGTGTGTATATATATATATATATATATATATATATATATATATATATATGTATATATAATTTTTGGTGGGAACACAAATGAGACTTAGAGATTTAACTATAGGATCAATTATCATTATGGAGACTAATATTTTATATAGTGTGTGAGAAGTATAATTTAAAGATATTATTGTCAAATTTAATCCCAAGCTACTTTTTTTGTCACTTTTACCAAAAATAAGTGAAGAAAGCATTCAGAAAATAGATTATTTAATTTAATTTTATTTTTTAGGCAATTGGGATTAAGTGACTTGTCCAGGGTCACACACCTAGTAAGTGTCAAGTGTTTGGTCTGAGGCCAGATTTGAACTCAGGTACCCCTGACTTCAGGGCCAGTGCTCTATCTGTTGCACCACCTAGCTGCCCTTGGAAAACAGATTATTTTAAAAAATTCTTCAAACTGTGTTCATAGATCCTATTTGTAAAGCTAAACTTATCTATGTGCAAAACACATTTTTCCCCAAAAGTCCTTACGGTATCATGCCTTCACTTGAAAATTATTTTGTTAAAACTGAACTTAGAGCTTTGCCTTTTTTTCTTAAAAAAGAAAGTGTTTATCCTCAGTCTACAATTTATAAATGAATCTCTAGACTTCATAAATACCTGTTTGGATAGATAAATTATTGGATAGCAAAGTATGAGGACTTTTCAAAGAAAAAACAAACAGAATGAGTTAAATCTGCAATAACAAAATTTGGCTATTCCTCTTTTTTATTGCCGTTCATCCCAATCATTTGTAGATTATAAAATTTAGAGGTTGAATGGAACTTATATCATCTGTTACAAAACTATGAGGAAACTGAGAGACAAGAGGGTGAAATGATTTTCCCAAGGTTATACAGTAAGCTAAAGGTCAAGTGGGAATTTAAACCTAGAAGTCTTCACTCCTAGATTGGATTTTTGCTGAATGAACTATTGACTGGATAACCACTCTTTTGCATTCTAATTGTTGCTAATTCCAGAGGATCCTGCACTAAAAGTGCCTAGTAGGTATGTTGTGCCTCCAGTCATGCTAACACTTTGTACCTTTTAGCCAATATATATGGATGCCTACTTATGCTCTAAGATGGCTCTCTCACATCTACTTAATGTCACATTGATAAGTCTGGATTACTAGAGAAGAACCAACATCGTATAGTTCCATTCAAAGTTTTTCTTTTCAACTTCTCTCTCAACTGCACAGTGTATTGATATTGAGCAACTACACCTATCTCATCCACTGAGACCCTAAACCTTGTCATTAAGTCAGTGTGGTTGATTCTCAGATGTCAATAAAAATGATGTGATATGCTATAAAGTCATATAATATGCCATCACTCCTGCTGGACTTGTGTACACAAACTAAAAATAGCACATGCTAATTCCACTAAGATTTTTATGTGGTTTTCAGGGTTTCCAACACATTCATTAATGTTCAGTTGAAATGCTTAAGTTGTGGGTCTCCTTAAGGTTAAAAGAGTTTCCCTGGGTTCCCTAAGATAATTCCAGTGGAGTCAAAGCTTTAAAAAAAACTCTAAATAACTCCTTGAAATGTTTTTATAAGCATTACCTTTATGTCTTTTCCTTTCATCCTCCTCTTAACTTTCTTCTATCATTTATCATTCAATTACTGCTGTTTTCTCCAAAGTTAGAAATTATCTCTAATTTTTTATATCTGATATCCTTTTATCAATTCCTGTCCCTCTTAACCTCCTTGAAACTTTTGACACCCTAGATCATCCTCTTCTCTTCATAGCTTAGCCATTCCTATTTTCTTGCCTTCTTAAACTTATTCAACTCCATGTGCTCTATGATCAAGTAAGAATGACCTCCTTTGTTTCTCACTCACAGCACTCCATCACTCAACTCTGAATTTTCATTGGTTGTCTCTCATTACTGGAACCTCTTCTTTATCTCTATAGCCTAGTTTCCCTGGCTTCCTCCAAGTCTCAAGTAAAATCTCACCTTCTCTTAAGACATATTTTGTAGTCCCTCTTAATGTTTGTGCCATACTTTTGTGATTATCTCCAATTCATTACACACACACACCCCCCACACACACACACACACCGCCCATTATTGTTTATATGTTGCTTTCTGAATTAAATTGTGAGCTCTTTGACACTAAAGATCTTTTTTCTTTTCTTTGTATTCCCAACATTTAGCAGAGTGCCTGTTATATAATAGCTGCTTAATAAATGTTTTGTTTTTTGTTGTTGCCAGGAAAAGAAGGTGAATACAGGATTGGAAATATACTATTGTATATAGACATCAGATGAGAAAGTGGATAGAACACTGGACCTGGAGTCAAGAAGACCTGAATTAAAATCTGGAATCACATACATACAAGCTATGTGAACCAGGGTAAGTCATCAAACCTATTTTCTCAGTTGCCTCGACTGGTAATAATAGCAGTTATCTTGCAGTATTATTCTGAGAATCAAAATGAGATGGTATTTATAAAAAATGCTTCATGAAGTGCTGGGCACATAGTAGGCCCTATGTAAATTCCTATTCTCTTCCCTTGGTTCTATATTGGAGAAGTACTGGCATCTTTGACATCACAGATGTATTGAACTATTATAAGGGAGAATTACACACATCAATACATAGAGGATTCTTTCTTGCCTCATATTTCTTCTGTTACTCTTCTTTAATATTTCAGAGATTTGTAATTCTTTCAAATTATTCTCTTCCTATATTGATGAAGATAATAAACTCTCTATAACACACTACATGGTCTCTGTGAGTTGTTATAGATAAAATATTCACCTTTCTGTACCAAGTTTTGAGTTGAACCTCTCCACATTGAGCTACAAATGCAGTGCCACCATTTCCCCTTTACTGCTCTGTTCATCTCTTTCCCAGTATCTTCCTTGTGTGATAGCTAGGTAGTCTAATGCTGTCTATCACATGATTTTACTTTATTGTCACTCCTACCTTCTCATGAGGATGCCTCTACAATATAGCAATAGACATGGGACTTTTGTTGTTACATATCAACTATGTGGCAAAATTGGTGACCTTAAAAATTTAATTTAGCTCTCAAAGTTATCTAACTTTGCACCAGGTGCCAAACTTACCCACAGGGGACAATTTGTTTCAGTAATGTTCTGAATGTTACTTTTCTTATATAAATGTTTTAACTTTATCTCTGAAGTTCACATTCAAAGTGACCTTGGTAAATTGGAAAAATGGATCCATGTTCTAAAAATGTAGTAGTCCAAAAATGTTTCATATTCTTTTCTTTTGAGTTTAAGATGACATATTTAATTTTTAAGTACTTTTTAGAGGTTCTCTACTCTTCTTTGGTTAATATCGTTTAAAGATAATTACCAAAAACTATCTAATGACCAAAAATGATTTTTCAAGGAAAGTATTTTTGGGGTGGGAAATTATCCTTCTTTTAAACACAGGTAAATAATTCTCTTTTTCTCTGCTGCTGATTCAAAGTTTCTTTTGAGTTTATTTGCTATGAACAATTCCAGCTATACAAGTTTTCAAGTTTATGTCTCCATAATTATTTCATATTTTTTAATCTGCCTATTGTTGGAGTAAAGGACAGTTTCTACCATAATTATATAAGCTTATGTGAAAGATGTGAAAGTATGTTAATTGTGTTTTAATATGATAAAAGATAATATTGAGCAGAGACGAAGCAGAAATCAGATGTTGAAGTCATCTAGAAGCTCCTGCCTAAGAATTACTGACTAAATCAAGTCTTGGAATTCTATTGAGATTTCTAAATGATATTAACAGTCATTTAAAAGCATATGGCATAATTATTCATAGGAGCAACACTGCTGTCACCAACAATGATGATAATAAGAATGAGAACAAGTGTTTTCAGAGTATGAAAATAGTGGAATGGGCTATCTATTGATCTGTTACAACAGTGTGTCTATCTTTCTCATTCACTGTATATGGGCAATTAACCAGGCTAAAAACTGAAAAAAGAGGAAATGCTGAAGGGCTTAAATTTTAGGTAGCTATACAACGCTTTTAGTAAGCTCAGTTATTTCCATGATACAAAAACTTATCTACTTGACACCAACATTCTTCCTTTGGAGTTAGGATGTCACAAATTATTAATACAATAAACTCTAAGGGATTAAATATTGTATCACCTGAAAGAATATGAAGATAAATAAATGATCTGTTGAATCATATTACCAATGATAATTTTTACTTAAGTCGTATAGAAACATGACTCTAGAGACATGATAAGAAATATTACTGGACAAACAGAGAGCCTATATTCTTTCCTGGAACCCATATAAAGTTAAGAAACCTGGATGTAGATTCCTGATGACCAATGGATCCCTGATTTTTCTCCTCCATAAAGAATTTATGGGAGCACATGAGTCACACAAGATGAAAGCATATAGATGGATAGTAATCTGTACTGTTGGAGGGAATATCCTCAGCAATGAAATCATAGGCCAAAAAATATTTCCATTGAGAAATTGAAGAAGAACAAGCTTAACTACATAAAAATCATACAATATTAATTTCTTTGTTGGCTCCTTAAATCAAGAGCTATCTCACATTTGTATGAAAATTCTCAGTGTCTAGTACAATGCTGAACATATACAATAATAGGTATCTGATAAATCTCCATGGACTGATTTGTTGATATATTAATACTCTAATACCTTTACTCTTCATTCTTATTCACTTAGCTTAGATATTGTTTTGAATTTCATCCTTTTATTATTATTGTTGTTGTTTTTCTTTTCTTTTTAATTTAGTCTAATTGAACTACCTATCACTGTTTTGTCACATCCAAGATTATCTCCTATAATTTTAGGCCTGAAGCCAGTTTTATGTTAAACTGTTTTTAAAATGTTATAAGGACATGAAAGTGACATGGCATAGTGGGTAATGTGAATTGGAGTCAGAAAGACCCAGAATCCAGTCTTGACTTTACTATAGGATCATGGGATCCTAAATGCTAAATCTGGATCATAGGATTTAAATTTGGAAGGGACTTTAGAGACCATTGAGTCTAAACTTATCAAATGAGAGATAAGGAAACTGAGGTAGAGAGAGATGAATTGACTTGCCCAGGGACACAAAGCTAATAAGTGTCTGAGTCAGAACCCAAGTTTTGAACCATATATTTTTGGCTCCAAGAGCAGCTGCATGATAACCCTTCATTATGTCAGGTAACTCTTTAAGACTACAAATTAAAGATGCATTGTTAATCTGCTTTAGTGGACGAAATTTCTATATTACAACTTTACCACAACAGTAGCAAAGTCAAAACCAGCCTTGCCATTTCTGTAACAGAAAGCAATGATTACTTTTTGTTTTAAGTCATTCAAATTAGCAGAGTAATGAAAGATAAACCAGACAGAAAATCCTTATACATCGATACTAATTAATCTCTTAAGCATTTAGATAAAAGTATTCCTATTTCCACCACTTTTTCAACTCCTAGCTTCCTTATTTTCCCTATCATAGAGAAATCTCTGCTTCTTTTAAACTATTTTATGGCATATTTAGCTTAGAATGTGTGAAGGTTATTTGACAATCCACTGGATAATTTAACATCATGCAAATATTATTAGTCATCAGATGGTACTCTTCATTAGAAAACTAATATCATTAGGAATGTCAGTCCCATTGCATCAAATTAAATTGTGGCTCATGTAAAAATAAAAGAGGAGCACTGAACCTGTGCAGTGATTTTCACATATTTTGATTTCTGCATTGTGGAATTTGTTTTGATCTCTATTGCTTTCTTCCTAAACCATATGCACTCTACTCAGAAAAATCCAAAGCCAATACACCATACATGGCAGTAAAACCATTTTACAAAGTATCAGTAGAAAGCAGAAAGAATCTTGGTTTTAGTCATAGCTCCTTTTATCTCTGAAACATCATATTCCAAGCCATCAGATCCCTTAATGTAGAAGCTACTAAATGCTGTGTTATTCTGATTGTCAAATAATTTGATTATTTCTTTCTGGCTACTTGCAATATTTTCTCCTTGACCTGAGAACTCAGTATTTAGGCTATAATATACCTAGGAGATTTTCTAATGAGATATTTCACATGGTCGTCTAATTTTTTCATTCTTTTGATTTTGTTTTATAGTTTCTTGATTTCTCATAAAGTCATTAACTTCCATTTGGTCCATTCTAATTTTTAAAGAATTATTTTCTTCAGTCAGCTTTTGGAATTCCTTTTCTATTTGTTCAATTCTGCTTTTGAAGGCATTCTCTCATTAGCTTTTTGGACCTCTTTTGTCATTTGGGTTAGTCTATTTTTAAGGTGTTATTTTCTTCATTATTTTTTGGGGTCTCCTTTGGCAAGCTGTTGACTTGTTTTTCATGATTTTCTTGCATCGCTCTCATTTCTCTTCCCAATTTTTCTTCTACTTTACTTGCTTCTCAAAATTGTTTTTGAGCATTTCCATGGCCTGGGACCAATTTATATTTTTCTTGGAGGCTTTGGATGTAGGAGCTCTGACTTTGTTGTCTTCTTCTGATTGTATGTTTTGATCTTTGTCACCAAAATACAATCCTATGATCTGACTTTTTTGTGCTATTTTCTCATGTTCCCAGACCATCACTTGACAATTAAACTCTTTGTTCAGGTAGGGGTCTGCTTCCAGCATGGAGAATGTACTGTCCTAAGCTTTGGGGGTTTTGTGCAGCTGTTTTCAGAGATACTTGTAGGGACCTGTAAATTTTCAGTTCTTCCAAGGTGGTATGATCAAAGGCTGGGTGTTTACTCTTTTCCTGACCTGTGTGCCTGGTCTATGAGTGACCACAAGCACTCTTTTCTGCTTTGGAACTGTGAAAAGGATTTTCTTCACCACCACTACAAGCTCCACTATGCCAACACTCCTCTGCACCCCAGGACCACCATCCAGGACTGAGACTTAGGTCCAAGCACCAGCAAAGCCAGTGAATCCTGGCTCAGCACCAGCAAAGAGATCCTGGCAATCCCCCTCTGATCAGCTGCTTGATCTCCCCTCTGATGGTTGGCCAAGAGCTCTGAGAGCATCTTCTACCCTGGGGCTTTCCTGGGACTAGGGCTAGACCAAGCTCATTTCTCACTGAGGTCTGACAGACCTTTCTTACTGACCTTCTAAGTTGTCTTTGGCATTTGTGGGTTGAGAAGTCTGGAAACCACCACAGATCTCTTTGATTCAGTCCCCTGAGGCCTGCTCTAGGGTCCTTGAGGTCTGGTCATTGCCTTCACAGTCCATGCTGAACTGAGCTCCTCTCCCAGCCCAGAGCAACAGACTTTTCTAATCAACCATCCAGGTTGTTTTGGGCTAGAATTTGTTTCACTTTGTCTTTTTGTGGGTCTGCTGCTCTAGAACTGTTTTTTAGAGTCGTTAAAAAAAACATTTTATATAGAATAATAGGGGGTGGAGCCAAGATGGCAGAATGGCAGAGTGAAACAAATTTCCAGCCCAAGACAACCTGGATGGTTGATCAGAAAGGTATATTGCACCAGGCTGGGAGAGAAACAGTTTGGCATGTGAGTGCAGGCCTTAACGAATGTGGAGCAAGCCTTAGAGGACTGAATCACACACAGCCGTGGTAGTTTCCAGACTTCTCAACCCATGAACACCAAAGACAACTTTGAAGGTCAGCAGGAAGTCTGTGTCTGTGATGAGAGAGAAGCGTGCAGTCCCAGGCCCAGTACCCAAGTGTGGCCCTGAGGGAGTGGCTTCCTCCAGAACTTCAGGCCCACAGACTGAGGGCCAATTGAGTGGCTGATCAGAGGGAGATTGCAGGGATGTCTTCCTTGGTGGTAAGGCAAGATTCTCTTGTTTTGCCCATGCTTGGATCTAGGTCACAGTTCTGGGTGGTGGTCCTGGAGCAAAGAGGAACTTTAGCATAGCAGAGCTTCTAGTGGCAGTGGAGAGTGAATCATCCTCACATTTCCAAGGCAGAAAAGAATGCTTGTGGTCACTCATAGAGCAGAGCACAGGCCAGGAATGGAGTAAAGACCTTGCCCTTGATCATAACACCTTGGAAAAACTGAAAATGTATAGGTCCCCAGAAGTATCTCTGAAAATAGCTGCACAAAATCCCTGAAGCTTGGGACACTACACCATCCACACTGGAAAGAGTTTATAACTGAAGTAATTGGATGGGATCATGAGCAAACAGTGCAAAAAGAGTCAAACCATAGAATCTTACTTTGGTAACAAGAAGATCAAAATATACAACAGAAGAAGACAATAAAGTCAAAGCTCCTACATCCAAAGCCTCCAAGAAAAATATGAATTGGCCCCAGGCCAAGGAAGAGCTGAAAAGTATTTTGAGAAGCAAGTAAGAGAAGAAGAGGAAAAACTGAGAGTGATGCAAGAATCATGAAAAACAAGTCAACAGCTTGACAAAGGAGACCAAAAAAATATATATGGAAGAAAATAACACCTTAAAAAATAGCCTAACCCAAATGGCAAAAGAGGTCCAAAAAGCCAATGAGGAGAAGAATGCCTCAAAAAGCAAAATTGGTCAAATGGGAAAGGAAGTCCAAAAGCTTACTGAAGAAAATACTTCCTTAAAAATTAGAATGGAGCAGTTGGAAGCTAGTGACTTTATGAGAAATCAAGACACTATAAAACAAAACCAAAAGAATGAAAACATAGAAAACAATGTGAAATATCTCATTGGAAAAACAACTGACCTGTAAAATAGATCCAGGAGAGAGAATTTTAAAATCATTGGTCTATCTGAAAGCCATGATCAAAAAAAGAGCCTAGACATTATCTTTCAAGAAATTATCAAGGAAAACTGCCTTGATATTTTAGAACCAGAGGGAAAAATAAAAATTGAGAGAATCTACCAATCACCTCCTGAAAGAGATACCCAAAGGAAAACTCCACGGAATATTGTGGCCAAATTCCAGAGTTTCCAGGTCAAGGAGAAAGTATTGCAAGCAGCCAGAAAGAAACAATTTAAGTATTGTGGAAACACAATATGGATAACACGAGATTTAGCTGCTTCTGCTTTAAGGGACTAGAGGGCTTGGAATATGATATTCTGAAGGTCAAAGGAAATAGGATTACACCCAAGAATCACCTACCCAGAAAAATTGAGTATAATCCTTCACTAGAAAAAATGGATATTCAGTGAAATAAAAGACTTTCAAGCATTCTTGATGAAAAGACCAGAGCTGAATGGAAAATTTGACTTTCAAATACAAGACTCAAGAGAAGCATGAAAAGACAAACAGGAAAGAGAAATTATAAGGGACTTACTAAAGTTGAACTGTTTACATTCTTACATGGAAAGATATTTGTAACTCATGAGACCTTTGTCAGTGTTAGGGTAATTGGTGGGGAAAAAAAAATTGTATATAGAGTCATTTTTACAGGTATTTGGAGAGGTTTGAGGGAGAGCTCCAGCAAGTCACTGTTCTTAATCCACCATCTTGGCTCTACCCTACTTCATCCTTTCAAGGAATTCCTGCCCACAGTAATATGCACAATAATCATCTGAATTACATTCACCAACCCCTATTCATTTAAGTCCACTGACACTCAAGATGTCAATATTTAATCTTTCCTTCTCCTATTTGACCACTTCCAGCTTACCTTGGTTCAGAGATTTTACCTTCCAGGTTCCTATGCAATATTGATACTTACAGCCTCAGATTTTCTTTATGTCATGAGATATATCTACAAGTGACCTGCCTTTTAACTTTGGCCCAGCCACTTTGTTAGTACCAGAGTTCCATATTTTATCATTTTAATACTGTCTATGGATTATTTTTTGGCAAATATACTGGATGCTTTATGATTTCCTTCTCCAGTGGATCACTGTTTTTCAGAACTCTCCACTATGATATGTCTGTTTTGGGTAACCCTGCATGGCCTAGGTCATAGTTTCATTGAGCTACATAGGCCCTCCACCGTGACAAGGCAGTGATCTAGGAAGGGATTGAAAGTCATAGGAAACCTTTTATATTAATAATGAATTAAAGAGTAAACCAGAAACAGAATAAGGATTCTTGGACTGATTCCAGGGGCAAAAAAGCATAACTACCTGGCTTACCCTTCCAGTTATGAGCCCATCTAAATCATACCTCTATGTAGAAATGGGTAAATTTTCAGTGCTTGGCATGATCCTATAAGCATAATTACCACACAGTTCCACAGGGCCTTATTTTAACCCCTCTTTCCTTACTCTGTATCAGCCTAGAGATCCCTTTGTATGAAAACCTAAAGGATAGACTCAGACGAAGTTTGAGGATATCAAGGCTTACTTTTCTACCACTTCTTCCCATCCATATTCCTGAGTGCTCAATGATTCATTTACACTAAAAGTTTCCTTTTCATGTACCAGCTCTATGCTTAGCTTTAGGGAAGAGGAGTAAAATTTAGAGAGAGATTGGTCTTCTTTTGCTTTATCTAGATAGCAGATACATGAACATTGTCTGGAATGTGTAGAGGAGGAAGATTTAGGGAAAAAATGCATATTCTATCTAATCTGACTTCACAAATATTTTAAGTAATATTTTATTTTCCCTTAATTACATATAAAACAATTTTAACATTTTTTTTGTGTGTTTTAAGTTCCACATATTATCCCTCATCCCTCCTCTCCCCCTCCCTGAAACAGTAAGCAATCTGATATAAGTTATCCATGTCTGATCATGTAAAACGTTGCCATTTTATTCATTTTGTGGAAGAAAAATTAGAAAAAGAAATAAAGAGAGGAAGAAAGGGAGGGAGGGAAGAATAAGGGTGGAAGGAAGAAAGAAGGAAAGAAAGAGGGATGGAAGGAAGGAAGAAGCAAAGAAAGACAAAAAGAAGGAAGGAAGCAAAGAATTGATAAAATAGTGTGCTTTGGTCTGTATTTAGATGGCATCAGTTCTTTCTCTGGAGGTGGATAGCATTTTCATCATGAGGCCTTTGAGATTCTCTTGGATCGTTATATTGCTGTGAGTAGCTAAGTCATTCACAGTTGTTCAATGTACAATATTAGTGTTACTATATAAAATGTTCTCTTGGTTCTGCTAACATCATTCTGTAGCAGTTCATGTAAATATTTCCAGGCTTTTCTGAAATCAGTCCACTCATCATTTCTTAGAGCATAATAGTATTCCATTACAACCATGATTCACAACTCATTCAGTCATTCCCCAATTCATGAGCATACGCTAAATTTCTAACTCTTAGCCTACACAAAAAAAGCTGATATACGCACACATATACATATTTGTAAGTGTGTTCTTTTCCCTTTTAAAAAATATCTTTAGGCTATAGATCTAGTAGTGATATTGCTGGGTCAAAGGGTATGCATAGTTTTATAATACTTTAAGCATAGTTACAAATTACGCTTTAGAATAATTAGATCAATTCACAACTCTACCAACAATGCAATAGTGTCCCAGGTTTTCCATATCCTATTTAATATTTGTCATTTTCCTTTTCTGTTATATTAGCTAATTTGATAGATGTGACTTAGTATCTCATACTTCATATAATTTGAATTACTCTGATCAATAGTTATTTGGAACTTCATATGAATATGGATAGCTTTTGTTTCTTTGTCTGAAAACTGCCTCTTCGTATATTTGACCGTTTATCAATTGAGGAATGACTTCCATTCTTATGAATTTGACTAAGTTATCTAAACATTTAAGAAATGAGGTCTTTATCAGAGATACTTGCTTTAATTTGCCCCTGCCCCAGTTTTCTGCTTTCCTTCTAATTTGCTTGGCTTTGTTTGTGCAAAACTTTTTACAATTTTACGTAATCAAATTTGATACATTTTACATTTTGTAAAGCTTTTTATATTTTGTTTGGTCCTAACTTCTTCCTTTACCCAAAGATCTCACAATTAAACTATGCCATTTTCTCCTAATTTGCCCATATATCAATGATTCTATAAATTTTGACACTACTCATTATGAGATCAGAATACCAAATATGTTATATGTTGATTACACAGTAAATAAACAAGGTCAATTTATCTTAAAACATCTCTACATATTCATGCACCGTATACAAGGAAATTCATTTTGGCTCTGTGATTTAACATATTTGTATACCTCAATTCTTTATCATTTTTAGCATTTATCATTTACCTATCCATATTAAAGAAGAGAGCAAACGCCTATACCTATTCTCACGGAGCTGATGATCTTAAATACTATTAAATATTTTCAAAAGATACCCCGATATTCCCTTTATAATTTATTTGGAATTCAATTCTTTTCTTGCATGATGTAGACTTAATTTGTTATAACAACTCAGTTCATGAATGGGAAAGAACTTGATTTCAATAATATGCCAAAAAAAATACATTGAAAATTGGAGAGAGAGAGAGAGAGAGAGAGAGAGAGAGAGAGACAGAGACAGAGACAGAGAGACAGAGAGGATTATAGAAAAAAGTGTAAGACTCAACCAATACTCTGGGTTTGGTTATTTTTTTTTCTTTACATTGATTTAAAGTCATCATTAATCAGTATAGTTTAATCAATTTCAGTGCAGACTAACTGTACTGTTAAAAACAGTTCAAACCGTTAAAAAGATAGATGTGAAACAAACAACAAAATTGGTCTTGCTGTATTGTGACTGAAATCAATTTCAATAGCAGTCAATTATGTTATGATGACATGTAAGCAGTGTTATGAAAAGGTCAGTTCACTTCTCCATCTAGTTAGCAATATAACTTGCAAGTTCCCCTAGCCTGGGCTTGTGTCCTTTCAGTTCCATTTTTTTCCCCAGGCTTTGTTCTTGTCACATTATTCTCTGGGGCTTAGCAATGTTTCATCTGCAATCCTTTGAAATTCCTCTGAGTCTGCCTTTGCTCCTTCTTCCTTAATTTCCTTCTGCATAGATGAAAAAAAATACCCTTGGGCTTTTTATATACCTTGTTAGAGCATTTATAAACAAGCAGCATTACACTTACATGCACTGTGTCAAAGAATTACTTTGAATCACCACTAGCAACACTCATGTATAATAATTTTTGATAGCTCTGTATCTGGTGAACAAATAGCATCTGCTCTGAGTGTAGGTGTGTGTTTTGTTTTTGTGTTTTGTTTTAAAGAGAAATTAAAAAAAAAACAGCATGAATAATTAAACTCCTGAACAGAGCTATCTATTGGCAGATGTGCCAATCTGGTTATAAGTAAAGTCAAGAAATTAGAATCTCCATGTACAGTTTGTTATTCATTCCCTCTTCATATTACAATAAGTTGTTATGATTGAGTATCACAGCACATCGTGGCTTGAGCAGACTTGAATGACTTATTCACCTGCATTACTTTTTATAAGATGTGGCATTTAAGTTAAATTCCCTCTTCTTCAGGCTTGATGGTTATATTTTCCTTTTCTTAATAAAAGCTTAGGGTTATTAAGATCATTTATCTAGTTTGTTTAATATTTCATTAAGGTGAATGGAATGTCCCTGGCTTCTTACAGCTTTTGAATTAATGTGGCAGTATTTTGGCATTAATGGCGATTAGGAACATTGAGTTTGCCTACTTTGAACAGTCATCCTCTTGACAGTGAATAAAATGTCCTATACCCTGTCCTGGAATGATTGGAGGAGTAAAATCAGTATAGAAAGCTGTTTATTCTTTCTCAAAGTTGACAGACAAGTTTATTAATTTATATTGTGTTAATATGTTGATTAAATCATAATTATTGATTATTCAGGGTCACTAGGGAACCTCTGCTTATCATTATTATTATTTTAAGAGACTCAGGCACATGGTGTCTTTTTATTGTACTCCTTAAAGGAATATGTAAAGTATCTATGTTTTCCAGTGGGAAAATTCTGATTATAATTGTAATCAGTTTGTGACTTAACTGGGAGTTGTCTGAGAATTAGAGGGTGGTTTAAGTGACTTGTCTGGGACCATAACAGTATTAAACATCTGAGGCAGGAAAAGAAATTGAGAGTTATGTACTCTAAACCCAGCACTATACCATGCTATCTGTACTCAAATTAAAAAAAGAAATAAAATTCCCTTTCCACAAAATAGAAGGGTTGAATTAGCCCTGAGCAGTCTCAGTTTCCAGTTTTGTCTTACAATGAGCACTCCTTCAGACTAAAATAAGGTTAATTTTATTTTACTGAGAATAATTAGAAAGGATAGAGGAATCAAGAGCTCGTGATGCAATATCAGACTCAATTAACAGCTGTAATCAGAGAACAGATTTCCCATTTCTCTCTATTTGTGCCCTACAAAGATGCTTATCATACATCCAATAATAGCCATCTATGTGGCATAATTTCACCAGATTAGAAGAGTAATTGCTTTTATCACCAAAAGCTAGATGTTGAAGTATACTGAGAATTGCTTTGATAATTGTCCAAACAAGGTATCTATGATTTCTGTCTGAATGTCCTTCACCTTTCCTATTTTGCAACATTATCTGTTTGTTTTATTGTTTTTGCATTTCTCCTTTTCCCCTTCCCAGAGCCTTGTTTTCATGCTTTCACCTAATTAGGTTTTCACTATGCTTACCACACTTGGGTTGCTTTTCATTTTTTATCTATGAACTCACTCTCTCTTCCTCTCTCTCTCTCTCTCTCTTCTCTCTCTCTCTATATATATATATATATATATATAGATAGATAGATAGATAGATAGATAGATAGATAGATACAGATACAGATATAGATATATCTATATAGATATATATCTACATCTGTCTATACACACACACACATAAGCAAGTAAATAAACATATTTGCTTAGAGAAAAGAATATTACGAATAAGTTGAAAATTTCCTTTTTTAAAAAAAAATAGCTAATACTAATCCAGGATCTACACATTAGAAAATACCAAAAACACAAGAATAAATGAATTCTTCATTTTGGAGTAAGATTTCAGCCCAAAGCAGGACAAAGATAGCAATATCACAAATACGAGTTTATTCTAAGCTGAATTGCAATCACTAAGTATGAAGGAACCCAGTGGATCCAGCTTTCACACTTCTGTGGATCTAGGGACTTCTGATAGGCTTTCGAGTATATTTATTTGCTTCTGCTGCTCTTCTCTGTCAAAGGGTCATTCCAAAGTGTCATCCAACAAGCTAAAGTAATCCTTTCTCACAAAAAGTTGTGGCTCGTTGTTCTCTTAATCAGTTGTCATATCCTTTTACACATAGGCAGTATAGCACCTTCAGGGTAAAATTGTACAACTTGCCTGTATGGCAGTAGAAGTTACACAGACATACACACATCTACATCCTTTCTCAGAGAAACAATGCCGTTTCAGTGGGATATCAAGCAAATATATTCCCTACCTTTTGAAAGAACCAGAGATAGAGGCATCACAAAGCCTCATGACATTGGCCACTATTTTAGCTCCATTTTAAAATTTGCTTAAGAAAGTGATTCTGTCATGTCACACAGAAACCCAAAGTTCTAGCTAAGTCCTCAACTAAAAATATTATTTAAACTCTTTTGGAAAATAGAATCCAGAATAAGGAGAAAATGTTTATGTACAGTAGGAGGAAGAGGCATTTTCCATGTCAAAGTGAACTCACTGAGAAACTAAAACTCACTGTTGCTAGTGGAATGTAAGGATAGGGATGGTATTATGTGCTGTCTTTGTATACATAGTGTCTCATACTGCGCCTTGTACATAGGAATCAGTAAACAAATGTTTGCTGAATTAAATTTGCTTAATTGTCATGGAGAGCTCCTTCCAGAAGGCAAGTTGGAATCAGTGGTACCAATGAACAAATGTTTATTTCATACCAAGCATTAGTTAGCATAAGAGACAAAAAAAATAGCAGTATCCTTGTCTCCAAGAAATTTACACTCTAATTGAAACAATGAAAAAAATACAGAGGAGAAAGGTAACAATTCAACACAGTCAATGAAAACTGCTGAAGGAACATTTTGGCCAATATACTGTATAGGATTTAGAGGGGAGGAAGAAATCATTTATATTTGTGATGTCTTAGGAGATATATTGAGCTGGCCTTAAAGGATAAGCATGGAGATTCCAGGCCATTCTAGACAGGGTAGCAGTATAAACAAACATTTTAATGAAGAAGTACAAAATGTTTCTAGAGGATACTAAGGAAACCACTTTTTGTTCACTATTATCATTATTCATTTTTATTATAGTGAGAAGGAAATAGAGAATGGACCTATAGTACAGAAAGGAAACTTAGGAGACTGTAATAGTGATAATATAATAACACTGATAATTTAGATGCCATTAAAACATTTTAAACGTATTTTGAAACTCTGGATTTACCTTTTTTTTCCTTTTTGAGGAAAAAGAGACAGAGAAGTATAAAATATGTAATCAGCTTAGAACAGTCAAATTTTAAAATGGACAGGCTAATGTTGTGATGACATTTATTTTGGTAGACAGAACTAAATTAAAAGGGAAAAGAAAAATCTTCAATAACACTGGATATTTCTTTTCCATTCATTTCCATCATTTGGTGGCATTTAATTCTGTTGCCTTGATGTACATAGTAGAGGCAAAGATGAGGGAAGACTTTCAAAAATATGCTATGAAGGATCTAATTCCACAGGTTAACATTGAGCCAAAGTACTGCTGCCTATTCTTGGAACAGGACAAGACAAAAATTGAAAGCTGGTAAACTGCCAAAATGAGATGAAGCCCAGAATAATATCAGAGCTATAGTCTGCCATATTTAGAGAACTAAAACAGGTACTCTCTCAGTGGAATAATATAACTATTTTTTAGTGCTACAATAATTTTCAATGATAATTACTATGTTAAGAAATCCAAGAATCAGTGAATTTACAAAGTTACTGTTAACCCAATTTTTAATGATGTTACTGCCAATGTATGCTCCCTTTCCTCTCATTTTGGCTATTTAGCCTACCATAATGTGATACCTAATATACTGGATTGTTTCTTAGCTTATGAACCAATAAATGGTAATGGATTGAGTTCATGAACCACTGCTGAGAAAAAATGTACAGCCTTAAAAGGAGCTAATGGATGCTGCTAATATAGGCTAGCAATAATCCATTTAGATTTATATGCTGACTTTTCTCCTGTGGACTCAAAGCCTTTACCGATAGTATCTTATGCACAGGTAGCTTTTTATTAAGAATATTTTCTTTAAAAAAGAAAATATTAAATCAATTCAACTTAGGATATTTGTTCGGCATGCATATGAGCAAGGATCTGGAATTTAAGGTGAAAAAGATATGCCTGTATACATATAGAGACATGGTTATGCTGTTTTTTCCTCTTTCTTTTTCTTTAAAATTTTTTTTGTTATACCTGATGGCTCTCAGGTAGGGGAAAAGGAAGGGATAATAGGGAAATGAAAAGAAAGGAAACAATATTTATTTTTTTAAGGATAGAAATCTAAATACAGATACAGCCAGGTTGCAATTAATGTAAATAATGAATCCCATGAAGTGATCACATGCATATTTGAATTCTCACTATTCAAAATTATAACTATACAAATTATGATCATTTGTTTCAGCCCAATGAGAACATGCAGTATGAATTCAAGTAACAGGATCATTTCCTGGAATTGATTGTTCACACTAATCAGGACATAGTTGTATAAATATCTGTCATTTATATAGTCTAGATTTAAGTTTAGCAGAGAGCTTTAAATAAATTATCACATTTGAGCTTTACATCAATCTTCTGTTATTATTATTATCCCTATTTTACAGATGACATAAGTAAGGCCTGGAGTGATTAAGTCACTGATGGGTGTGCAGTAAATATGGTGGCAGACCTAGAGTCAGTAATACCTGTGTTCAAACCTAGCCTCAGATATTTACAAGTTGTGAGATCTTGGGCAAGTCACTTAACTTCTCTTTGCTTCAATATCTGTACCCATACAGTAGGGATAATAATAGTACCTACCCCCCAGGTTTGTTGTGAGGATTAAATGAGATAATTTTAAAATGATTAGTACAGTACTTAACAAATAATGGGCACTATAGCTACTATTTTTGTTGATGATGTTGTCCAAGGTCATGTCATATATATATATATATATATATATATATATATATATATATATATATATATATATATATATATATATATATATATATATATATATAAAGTATTTGAAGCAGGATTCCAATCTTGAGGGTTTTTTTGGTTTTGTTTTGTTTTGTTTTGTTTTTTGTTTGTTTGTTTGCTTGCTTTTTGGTGAGGCAATCAGGGTTAAGTGATTTGCCCAAGGTCACACAGCTAGTAAGTGTTGTGTCTGAGGTTGGATTTGAACTCAGGTCCTCCTGAATCCAAGGCCAGAGCTCTAGTCACTGTGCCACCTAGCTGCCACTTGAGTTTTCTGATTCCAAATCCAACTCTGCTTCCAATAGGGCATATTGCCTTTTAGTAGGAGGGAGAAATGCAACGTAATTTTTTTTAAAAAGGAACATTATCTGAGGACGTTCACCAACTATAAAAGCAACTAGATGACCTCTGAGGTCCCTTGTAGCTCTGGATTTGTGATTCAATGAACTATTGTAGTTGGCATGCTTATAGGACATTATTTATGCTTTAAAGTGTTCTGTATCAATTTTTTTTTTTGGTGATGACAACTAGGGTTAAGTGACTTGCCCAGGGTCACACAGCTAGTAAGTGTCAAGTGTCTGAGGTCAAATTTGGACTCAGGTCCTCCTGACTCCAAGGCCAGGGCTCTACCCACTGCACCACCTAGCTTCCCCTACATCAATTCTTTGAGAAAAGTATTACAGTATTGTTCTCTCCCTGATACACATGAGGAAAGTGAAGCACAGAGTGGTAACATTAGTTTTCTTACAGTAGATCACACAGCTAGTTAGTGACAGAGATGGGAATGTACATCAAATACTTTTGAATCCAAGCTCAGTTTTCATAGAATTTACAAATGTAATTTTGAGGCCATTTAGTTCTACCCTTCAATTTGACTTAAGGAAAATGAGGCCAAAACACCTTAAATGACTGAGAAAAAGTTGCAGTTTTTCAGTAGCAGAGTAGAGAACATATCACAGTTCTGCTGACACATGCTGTGGTGATCCTTAAAATATAGCAAGAAACCTTATGATTTGTGTTATGGGAGCTGGAGGTAGAAAGGGACATAATGAACTTAACTGATTATGGGACAGAAATTTTGTTAAGGAAGAGACTCAGTAAAAATGACTGTATAACTACTATCAAACTAGATCAAATAAAATATTTGCAGATGTCAAAAGGAAGTCTTTTCATTAATTTTGTGAAATTCATATAACTTCTCTTCCCTTAGTTGTGTCATCAGTGAAATGAAGGACTTTGAGTATGCTATACTTGAAGAGAAGATGGAGAGTTAGGGATGAGATGATAATTCAATCAGATGGAATATTAACTGGTTGAATGGCCTGTCTCAAAAAGTAAATGTTAATGCATTTATATCAATGTGGCAGGAGGTGCCTGGTAGAATACTCCCAAAGATATGTTTGACTGTGTACTATTTAATGATTTGATCCAAGATTTGGATGAAATAGTTGTCATGTTCATCAAATTTGCACATGATAGAAATGAAGAAGGGATAGCTAACAATGGATGATGAAGTGGGAATCTCAAAGGATCTTGCCAGGTTAGAACAAGGATTGGAAAAATATGGTCTGTGATCTAATTATGGCTCACCTGTTTCTTTATAGTTCATGAGATAAGAACGGTTTTTACAAAATGCAAAAAAACAAAACGTAGTCCCATGGGCTAGAAGGCTGAAATGAATATAATAACATAATAACAATAACATAAAGCACTGTTTCTTCAATGACATTTTTTTTATTAAAAGTGGTATAAAAAAAGAATGTTTATGTTTGATATAAAAAGAAAGTAGTTTGGTTAAAAAGAAACAAGCAATTCTGAGGAATTTGGGAAAACTTAGCCTCTCAAATATAACTGCTTGATGAAGGACGCATAACGTACTGAGAAGACCTTAGAGAGACTAGTTTCTCAGAGAGAAAAATATTGATTGATGGTAGAGATGACTGCAGAGCATTGTTTCACAGCAACTAATTTATAAAGGACCTTATTTAGGACTTGGAAACTTATTGCTAGGAAACTGCTAATAAAATAATTGTTTTGGTAATATGAGAGTAATACATGATCACTATTTGAATCATATCAAGCAGAAATATGGATTTTGGCTTTCTCAGCCTATGTTAGAGATGGGTCATAACATGCAAGGATGTTCTGATTTAAAGAAAGGGAGGAAGCATTTAAAGTTATAGTTTGAGAAGCCATCTTAGATCACTCAAAGCAGTAGATAAAAGGAAAAAAAATTATTTTTTTTTGGTGAGGCAATAGGGGTTAAGTGACTTGCCCAGGGTCACACAGCTAGTGTCAAGTGTCTGAGGCCAGAGTTGAACTCAGGTCCTCCTGACTCCAAGGCCTGAGCTCTATCCACTGTGCCCCCCATAAAAATATTACAGAAGACAGAAAACAGAAGCCAGGGAGACAAAAAAGAAGAGAGAAGGGGAGAGAAGTCAGTAGAAATGAGAAGCTCACAGGAGTTGAACACATTTAGATAACTAAAGACAATCTCTCTGCATTTGATGCAGGAACTGATCTGATTAGAGGAAATGAGTTAATGCTTGGAGACAATTAGAACTTGCTTATTCTGTTTTGTGAAAAGCTGTGTGGAAAAAAAAGTTGCCTTGGTCTACAGCAATTTGCCTATATTGCCCTTTAATGCCCTTTTTAGGTCAAAAGAGGGAAAACCCTCAAAGCTTAGAAGAAAAAGAAATGAATAACCTTATATATCCCAGGATTTAAGAGGACTGCTTTTCATTGAAAAAATGTCAAATTTCTTCAGTACCTAGGGAAGGGAACAGAACTGGGAGGCTCTATAGATCTCACCCTTAATGCTTCTGTGTTATAAAGAAGCTTGCCACTGCTTCAGGGCCCAGGAGTAGAAGAATAGCAGATTTGAGGTGAACAGAATGGTTCAGAAGGGGAGAAGTGATGTCTGGTACAGAATCCTTTTTAAAGACATCAAGGGCACCCAGGCCCTTAGTAGAAAGTTGACAGCTACCCCCAGGAACATGATTTCCCCTATTCATTTGACTTACTGTTAGGTTTTTGTAAGTTTGTGTCCACTAAGGACACCATGGGTATTAATGGGACAGTGTGACCCAGATTTTTTTAAATCTGTGAACAGTTATGATTTAATATTCTTGCTTTTGAATTATACTGAGTAAATCTTTTGTGCTATGGGGTATAGTGGATAGAACACTAGATTTGAAATCAAGACAAGTTGAGTTCAAATCTTGTCCCAATTATTTATTAGCTGCGTTACCTGAGCAAGTTATATAACCTTTCAGACTTATTTTTTCCAGCTGCAAAATGGGATAATAGCAATTATCTCTCAGAGTTTTGGGGAGGATCAAAAGAAATATGTAAAATACTTTAAATACTTTAAAGCAACAAGTAGATACAAACTATTATTGTGATTATTCTTGTTTTTTGAAAGTATTTAATGTATAATGATTAATGGTATTATCTTGACTAATTTGTGCAATTTTATTTTTTTAAAGGCAATTGGGATTAAAGCGATTTGCCCAGGGTCACACAGCTAGTAAGTTTCCAGTGTTTGGTCTGAGGCTGGATTTGAACTCAGGTCCTACTGACATCAGGGCCCGTGCTGTATCCGCTGCGCCACCTAGCTGCCCCTAATTTGTGCAATTTTGAAGAACATTGGTGGACGCTCATGAGCTACAGTCCTGAATACTAGACATATATTTCCCCACATTAGGATTACCCCTAGAATGCTGAACTTGAGTTGTAGGTATATAGGGACAATGTTCTCTCAATTCATCACCTCTTCCAGGGAAAATTCTTTAGCTCTGTCAACATGATCACCATTTGGACACAAGAAAATCTGCCCACATAGACAAAGGACATTTCGTATTGATGACACATGTGAAGTCATGAAAAAAAATATTTAAAACAGCCATGTTGGAAAAGAAAACATCAACAACATAAAAATAAAATAAAAATAAGATTAAAAATATGTTTCAATCTGCAATCAGAATTCATAAGTTCTCTCTCTGGAAATGGATGGAATCTTTCATCATTGCTCCTTTTTAATTGTCTTTGATCATTCTTTTGCTCAGTGTAGCTAAGTCTTTCACAGTTTATCATCCTTACAATTATTGCTGTTACTGTGAAAAATGTTCTCACTTAACTTTGCAGAAATTCATATAATTCTTAGGTTTTCCTGAAACCATAAAGTGTGTCATACAGCACAATACTATTACATCACATCTATATATCAAAGTTGTTCAGCCATTAATGAATTGATGGGCATACCCTTAATTTCCAATTCTTTGCCACCTCAAAAAAGAACTCTAATATAATTTTCTTTGATCTCTTTGGGATACCAACTGAATAGTGATATTGCTGGCTCAAAGTACATGACAGTTTTATACCACTTTGCGCATACTTCCAAATTGCTTTCCAGAAGAGTTTTGTTGAATTCACAACTTCACTAACAGGGTATTAATGTCCCACTTTACCCATATCCCTTCTAGCATTTGTTATTTTTCCTTTTCTGTCATGTTAGCCAATCTGATAAAAATAAAGTGATATCTCAGAGTTTTTTTATTTACATTTCTCTAATCAGCAAAGATTTAGAGCATTTTTTACATGACTATGGAAAATTTTGATTTTTTCTTTGAAAAATTGTCTATTCATTTTCTTTGGCCATTGATCAACTGGGAAATGGCTCTTATTCTTTTTTTAATTGGTTCAGTTCTCTATTTAAGAAATTATGCCTTATGTAGAGAAACATTTTACCATTATTCTCTTTTTCTTCTAATTGTGGTGGCATTAGTTTTATTTATACTAAAACTTTTTTTTAATTTCATTTAATCAAAATTACCCATTTTACATACTTTGATGTTTTCTATCTCTTGTTAGGTCATAAACTCTTCCCTTATCCATAGATCTGACAAGTACATTTTCACATGCTCCCCTAACTTACTTTAGATGTCACTCTTTATACCTAAATCATTTATCCATTCTGACCTTATCTTGGTCCATGGTGTGAGATATTGAGCTATGCCTAGTTTCTGTCAAACGGTTTTCCAGTCTTCCCAGAAGTTTTTGACAAACGTTGAGTTTTTACACTCAAAGTTTTGATCTTTGAGTATATCAGAGTTCACTGTATTTTACTAGTTTGCTAGAGTGATTTGCTACTGTGTGTTGTGAAATTTGATTATTCCACTTATCCATCACCCTATTTCTTAATCAATACCAGATTGTTTTGATGATTAATGCTTTGTAATATAGTTTCAGATCTGTAACTTCTGGGCCACATTCCTTCACATTCTTTATATTGATCCCCTTGATGTTCTTGATTTTTCATTCTTCCAGATGAATTTTGTTACTGTTTTTTCTAGCTCTAAAAAGTATTTCTTTTGTGCATGGCACTAAGTAAATTAATTTAAATAAAATTATGATTTTTGTTATATTGCTTCAGCCTACCCATGAGCAATTAATGTTTCTCCAGTTGTTTAGATCTGTCTTTATTTATATGAAAAGTATTTTACAGTTGTGTTCCTATCATGTCTGCATTTGTCTTAGCAGGTAGATTCCCAAATATTTTATATTATCCAGTTATTTTGAATGTAATTTCTCTTTCTATTTTTTTCCAATGGGTTTTTACTGTATATAGACATGCTGATATGTTATGTGGGTTTATTTTATACCTTTCAAAATCACTGATGTTGTTGATTATTTCAATTAGGTTTTAGTTTACTCCCTAATATTCTCTAAGAATAACGTGTCATCTAAAAAGAATGATAGTTTTGTTTTCCCTTTGCCTATTTTTATTCCTTCAATTTCTTTTTCTTATTACTATAGTTGGCATTTCTAAAACAATATTGAGTAATAATGGTGAAAATAGACATCATTGCTTCACTCTTGATCTTACTCGGAAAGCTTCAAGTTTATCTTCATTATAGATAATGCGTACTCTTGGTTCCAGATAAATACTTCTTTTCATTTTAAGAAAGGTTCTAGGAGGTGGAGACAACATAGCAGAGTAAAGGTAGACGCTAGACTGAACTTTCCCTCAAAGCCTTCCAAATACCTTCAAATATTTCCTCTAAACAAATTCTAGAGTTACAGAACCCACAAAAAGGCAAAGTAAAACAATTTTTCACCCCAAGGAAACTTAGAAGGTCAACAGGAAATGTCTGTTGCACTTGAGTGAGTGAGGAGGGCAGTCTAGTTTAGGCTGTAAAAGTGTAGACTAGGCACCAGAAAACTAGGAGGAGGCTTCAGTGCTACTGAATCTGTGGCAGCAGTGGTGGTTTCCAGACCTCTCAACCCACAGACACTAAAGACAACTTAGAAGGTCAGCAGGAAATATCTGTCACACCTAGTGGACAGTGGAGCACAGCCCCAGACCCAGCAAACCAGGAGCAGGCTTTGGGAGCCATTGAATCAGCAGCAGCAGCTGCTTCCAGAGCTCTCAGTCCGCAGACAGTAAGGGCATCAAACAGCTGGACAGAAGAAGATTATATAGGTCTCTTTGCTAGCACTGAGGCATGACACTGTTGCTTTGCCCATACTCAATCCAAGTCACAGTCCTGGGTGACAGTTGCAAGGTAAGGAGGAGCACTAGCACACCAGACCTTCCAGCCATAGTGAAGCAGAGACCCTCCTCACAGTTTCAGGACAGAAAAGAGAGTGCTTGTGGTCACTTACAGACAAGATCACAGGCCAGGAGAGTTAGATCATAGCACCTTGGAAAAACTGAAAACTTACAGGCCTCTAGAAGTATCTCTGAAAATAGCTGCACAAAATCTCTGAAGCTTGGAACAGAGCACCCAGTACCCTGGAAGCACAGTCTTACTTTAACAAGAGTTAAAAGTAAAAAAAAAAAAAAAAATAGGCTGGGGAAAATGAGCAAACAACAGAAAAAATTCTGATCACTGGTGACAAAGATCAAAACGCGCACTCAGAAGACGGTAACAAAGTCAAAGCTCTGACATCTAAACCCCCCGGAAAAATAGAAATTGTTCTCAGACCAGGAAGAGTTCAAAAAGGATTTTGAATATCAAGTAAGAGTAGTACAGAAAAATTGGGAAAAGAAATAAAAGTGATACAAGAATATCATGAAAAACTAGTCAACAGCTAGGTAAAAGAGATACAAAACATACTGAAGGAAACACCTTAAAAAACAAAGTAGGCTAAATGATGAAAGAGGCACAAAGGCAATGAGGAGAAGAATGCATTGAAAAGCAGAATTGAACAAATGGGGAAAAAAAGCACAAAAAAATTACTGAAGGAAAAAAAAAACTCCCTGAAAAGTAGAATTGGCCAAATGGAAAAGGAGGTACACAAGCTCAGTGAAGAAAATAATTCCTTAAAACTTAGAATGGAGTAAATGGAAGCCAATTACTTTATTAGAAATCAAGAAACAATGAAACAAAACTGAAAGAATGAAAAAAATATAAGACAATGTGAAATATCTCATTGGAAAAACAACTAATCTGGAAAATAGATTCAGGAGAGATAATTTAAAAATTATTAGATTACCTGAAAGCCATGATTTAAAAAAAAAAAGAGCCTAGACATCATCTTTCAAGAAATTGTGATGGAAAACTGCCCTGATATTCTAGAACAAGATGGTAAAATATAAAATGAAAGAATCCATTGGTCACTTCCCCAAATAGATCCTAAAATGAAAACTCCCAGGAAGTGTTTTGCATAATTACACATATATAACCAATATTGAATTGCTTGCTTTCTCAATGAGGGGGTGTATTAGTAGGATTTAGTGAGGTTCGGATTCGCTCCTATAAATGACACTCTCCAATGCACCAGAAAATAATAGGAAATAGATAATTTATTTAGAAGAAGCAAAGCACAGATAGTTTGAATTTGCATAGAAAGCATAAATAATAAGAACAATTTTAAATAATAAGAACAATCAATAATATAGCACCGATCAAGAGAGTCGGTAATGGAAGAGAATACATCACCAATTCAAGGGAACCTCCAAAGTCAATCAACGGCTGGGAGCCCCGTTGCAGCCAGTACAAACTTGAATTGTGTAAAGATTTTCCCGGGCGAAGCGTCCTTCCCGCGGGTGAGGCTCAGCGGGCTTATAGGACGCAGTGTTTTTATATTGTTCTAAACAAAGAAGGCTTGGGGCCAAGAAGCCCTTTTTGATGCTTGCGCTATTCATGGTTTGTCCAATACACATCTGACCTTAGCCACGCTCCCATCCCCTGAGGCTTGGTATTTTGTTTTTTAATAACATCACGTCTCACAAGGAGAGGAGCCAACCCTCCATGTCAACGTGACCTAGGAATGGCTAGTTCCTGGAATGCTAGGCCAAGAACACTCAGGAGATATGGAACGGTCATGACCGAGATTTGAACTGAACCTATTTATTTGAGTGATCTTATTAATTTAAAGGGGAATTTCCAATTTCCATTTCACTTGGCCTTAAGATCATGAGAATAATAGGTGAGGGGCAAAGGTGTGACATGAGTGTATATAGTGCGTATTTTGGTATACATATAACAATTGCATATACAAAGACATAAAAAGAACAAAGCAAGTAGTAGTATGGGGGTAGCTAAGGAATTAAAATACATAGTAGCAGTAGGAGATTTAAAAAGAAAATCATACCAATGATGATTAGTATCTGAGATCACTAAATGAGAAGCTTCGACTAGTCTTCCTGGCTATAAGAGTCTGTATTCGATGTTCATTTAACGCGCGTTGGTTGGACTCTAATAACTTTTTGATTTCAGTCGACTGATTCAAGATGTTCATAAGGGGATATAGAGATAGAGACACATGAGGTAGAGGCAAAGATTGGGGTACCCAAGCAAAATTTTTAACTAGGTTAGTGTCTGGTGGAAAGTAAAAATCATTTCCTTGCCAGCGTAGGAAAGATACATTGGATAAGCAACCAGAAAATGGAACAGTAGTAATATCTACAGATAGAAGGTCAGAGTGATTATTAGAGCTATACAAACATATTGAGTAGATACTTCATATATCATAGAAAAGTTACTCACTGGGTATAAAGTTAGATCACACAAATTGGATGAATGTGAGAGAAGGCAGGGTTCCATCTGCCGAGTCATCATCCCACAAACAATCCCTCCATTAGTTACAACACAATCAGACAGAGTATGAGTTACATTATACCAATCTATATAGTTTCCATAGATATGAGGTAAAGCAAAGTATTTATGTAAGACAAAAGGTATTACATGAAATTGACACATAACAGTCCAAGTTTAACTTGGTAGAGTATAATAGTTCCAGCGCACCAAAGTGGAGTGCATCTAGCATTCTCAGGTTTTTGCTTTTTCCATACATCTGACAAGTCAAGTATATCGTTCCATATGTGAGAGTTACCTTCCTGTAGTAATCTTTGGGCATTTTCCTTCTGTATGAGGGTATATAAGTTTTGCAAGGAACATTTAGTCCAATTAAATAAAACACCAATGTTTTTCATAAGGTGTAAATTAACGAGGATGCTATTATTAAAGACTTGTAAAAATTGGCCTTGATATTGTAATGTATTTTGGTGTGGCAGGATCGTTGTGGGTAACCATTGGGCATTCACAGTCAAAGCTTGAGAAACATCTTGTCCAGCACTGCGCAGTCTGCTAGCCAAGGTCTCAAGGTCTATAGAATTAACTATACCCAAACCAGTTCCTGCACCACCAAGTAATGTATCATACCAAGCTCTTTTTTTCCTGACACAACTTTCTAAAGAGGGAAAAGTTACATTATAATGAAACACTATTTTGTGTTGCAAGATAGAGGTGTTAGTACATGAGCGGGGACACGAATTATTCCAGGAGGTTTCGGAGTCACAGGTACAACCCATACTAATTGGTTTAGATATTCTTCATACAGCCCATTGGAGGTGTTACGACAATAAAAATATTTTCTGTCGTCCGCTTGTGATAGTGAGACAGTGTAGGTGGAGTTTACTTGTGTCCAATTATATGTTACAGATCTTAACCTTTTAGGAAAATATGGACTAGGTGGCCAACTTGTAAGGGTACAGGATATATTGGTACCGTTTGCTGCAGTTACAGTTAGATTAAAACTAGTTAAATTGATTCTCATTAGGGGAAATAAAGGGGCGTCCCAAACTTCTACGTTGAATGGGTATGACCAATTCATGATGTGGGTGTTGTTTTCACCAGCGTAGATGGAATCAGTACGCGGTCCTTGCTGAGGATTCCCCACTGGAATACCTGGAGTTCATGCCATAGTTAGCGTATAGCAGGCAAACACTGTAAAACACTTAATATCGTAAAAACATTTGGGTTAGTGGGACATGATACCATTTATCATCACCAGGGTATACTACTATGGCAGTATTAGTGTTTCCTTGTGCTATGAGCTCAGCTGGCCTTGGTCTATCAGATTGATGCTTCTTTATCCAAACTTTAGTACCATTATCACTCTGTATTTGTAGGGGGGTCCCATAATAAAGAGAAATAATATCTAGGGTTTTACAAGTGTTTTTCTGGGTAGCCCGTTTATAGGGGCAGGCAACTAATACCCCAGAGTAGGTGTCCACACAAGTGCAGGCATATTGACACCCCTGACTAACAGGTAATGGTCCAATATAGTCTATTTGCCAAATTTGAGCAGGTAAAGACCCTCTAGCCAATTCTCCAGTGATTTTCTTCGGCACAGGCCGATGAGCAAATAATTGACATTGTATGCATTTTGTACTATTTGCTTAAATAGATCCAGAGGTATGTTAATCCCTCTGTCTAATGCCCACCTGTAAGATGCAAGAGCGCCAAGATGTCCTGCGGTGATATGGACCCATTTTCCTAATTGTGTTTCATTTTCCTCTCTGGGGGTGACCTTTAAAGCTTTTCCTTGAAGTTTGGATAATTCATCAGCACGGGCATTATACTCACGTTCCACAGAATCTTGATTCACATGGGCATCTACATGAAATACAGATACATTAGTACATTGACACCATTCCCATATTTGTTCCCATAATTCTTTTCCCCACACATCTTTGTCTCTAATTTTCCATTCGTGTTTCTTCCAAATTGGCATCCAAACTGCTAGGCCATTGGCTACGGCCCAGGAATCAGTATATATATGACATTGGCCACCTTGTTCCTTTTGAATTACTTGATAGACAGCCACTAATTCGGCCCATTGGCTACTCTGGCCTTCACCAGAGCTTTCCAAAATAGTATTGCATGAAGGTTATAGGCTACAGCTTTCCAACATCGCTTAGATCCTATATATTTAGCCGAGCCATCAGTAAACCAAGCATGCTTCTTCTGCTCGGGGGTTAGAGAATCATATCCATTATTCCAAGAAACAGGTGATTGATCATAAGACTTTGGTGGTATATCAATATCATTTGAATGTTTTGGTAATTCTAATACCTTTTCATGCAAGGTGGAAAACCCGATCTGCCTGTCTTGACTCTATTTTGCAAATACCATTTCCATTTAATAATTGATGATTCTTGGGCATGTCCTATTTTATGTGAGGCGGGGGTCCCCATAATCCAACTCATAATGGGTATGGCTGGCCTCAATACAACTTCATGGTTTAAAGTTAAATGTTCTGTCTCTACCAGGGCCCAATATGCAGCCAATAATTGTTGTTCAAAAGGAGTATAATTTTGGCCAGCAGGTGGCAGTTTCCGCGACCAAAATCCTAAAGGAACATTCCTGCCCTGTTGTTTTTGCCATAAACTCCAATCAGCATATCCATGCAAAACTGTAACTTGCAATTCCATCGGCCCTGGCTGTACAGGCCAAAGATCCAGGGCAGTTTGAATAGCTATTTTGGCTTCCTCAAAGGCTTTCGATTCTGTTTCCCCCCATTCAAATGCATACTTTTTCCGGGTAACTTTATACAATGGCTTCAAAATCTGACCTAAATGAGGAATGTGATTCTCCAGAAACCAAACAACCCAACGAACTTTTGAGCTTCTCTTTTGTCCCTAGGAGGTGAAAAATCTAATATTTTTTGCTTGGCCTTGGGGAGGATTTCTCTATGACCCTTATTCCAAATTATTCCTAAAAACTTCACACTTTGAGCTGGACCTTGAATTTTATCAGGATTAATCTCCCATCCCTTCTCCTTCATATGTTCTATTAGTTGAGTTAATCTTTTCTCTACCACCTCTTTATTCTCTGCCTGTATTAAAATATAGAGGTCAAACTCAAAAATTTTAGACAATCCTTGGGGTCTAGCCACACTCCTCCAGCTCCCCCATCACTTAATCTTACAAGCCAGGAGATTGCAGGCTCTCCTGATCGCTGTGAAAACCTACTAAGCAAATCAGTAATTTCTCTTTGGGAGTAATCTTCCGTGATTTCAGTCACCCGGGGTGGGTTAGTTCCCTCCTTTTCGGCTTTTCTCCTATCTATCGGCCGAGCTTCCCCGTCTACAACATCCGGAACATCTTCCTCTATTACTTCCCCCCACCTATCATCATCTTCATCCCAAATATCACCTTCCCAAGTATCAGGGTCCCAATTCATATTTGCTACAGCTATTACAGCATGCACTTTCCTTTTACTCACCCTTCAAATTTTCTACACACACTCCTCTCTCCTACATGCTTAAACTTCCTTGCCTTTCTTTCTAATGATTTAAAATCCCCTTAAAACCTGTACATATCTCATTCCTTTCTAATTCTGACCTAACACTTCAACAATCCTTCCCAACTTGCCCTCTACCAACCATATAACCTAAGTAATAAAGTATTCTTCTCTCTTTCCCTCTCCCATCCACGCACTGCTTTGAAGCTGCTGTTACCTGGGGAGGGAGAGGGGGAGAATGAAGGCAACTTTTCAGAGTCCTGCTGCAGCCTTTGGCTGTCTGGCTGCAAACAACCCAAAAGGGAGGGAAATGATGTACTGGTCGTATCCCCCCATTATCCCTGCTGGCAACCGGCCCATCCGTCGCACCCCAAACGAGAACCCCCAACACCCCCAATCCTCACTAGGTCCTGTACACTGTGACCAGGTTTTTGCGAGCGAGGAAAACGGAGGGTCCTCCCAACCGGGGACCTCTACCGGAGCCCGGGGCTCAACATTTCTCTTAAAGAAAGGCATTTATACAGCGAATCCTGTTCGTGACGCCAATTTTGTATTAATAGGATTTAGTGAGGTTCGGATTCGCTCCTATAAATGACACTCTCCAATGCACCAGAAAATAATAGGAAATAGATAATTTATTTAGAAGAAGCAAAGCACAGATAGTTTGAATTTGCATAGAAAGCAAAGCATAAATAATAAGAACAATCAATAATATAGCACCGATCAAGAGAGTCGGTAATGGAAGAGAATACATCACCAATTCAAGGGAACCTCCAAAGTCAATCAACGGCTGGGAGCCCCGTTGCAGCCAGTACAAACTTGAATTGTGTAAAGATTTTCCCGGGCGAAGCGTCCTTCCCCGGGTGAGGCTCAGCAGGGCTTATAGGACGCAGTGTTTTTATATTGTTCTAAACAAAGAAGGCTTGGGGCCAAGAAGCCCTTTTGATGCTTGCGCTATTCATGGTTTGTCCAATACACATCTGACCTTAGCCACGCTCCCATCCCCTGAGGCTTGGTATTTTGTTTTTTAATAACATCACGTCTCACAAGGAGAGGAGCCAACCCTCCATGTCAATGTGACCTAGGAATGGCTAGTTCCTGGAATGCTAGGCCAAGAACACTCAGGAGATATGGAACGGTCATGACCGAGATTTGAACTGAACCTATTTATTTGAGTGATCTTATTAATTTAAAGGGGAATTTCCAATTTCCATTTCAGGGGGGCGATGTGGGGAAGAAATAAAGGAGAGAATCTGGAACTCAAAATTATGAAAATGAAAGCTAAAAATTGTTTTTACATGCAACTGGGGAAAAATGGAATACTAAATAAAGGTGAAAAAAGAAAGATTCTATTGATTCCTATACTTTGTAGTGTTTTTAAGGAATGGGTGTTGTACTTTATCAAAGCCTTTTACTGCATGTATTGATATAATAATATGATTTTTGTTGCCATTTTCATTGATATAGTCAATTATACTGATACTTTTCCTAATATTGAACCACACCTGAATTACATATATACATTCCACCTGGTCATAGTGTATGATTTTTGTAATATATTGCTGCAGTCTTCTTGCTAGTATTTTATTTATAATTTTCAAATTGGTACTTATTAGGGAAATTGATATATAGTTTTCTTTCTCTGTTTTTGCTCTCCCCTTCTTAGGTCTCAAAATCACATTTATGTCTTTAAATTAATTTTGTAGGACTCTTTTTTTACATTTTCTTTTAAATAATTTACATAGTATTGGGTATCAGTAATCATAGCTGCATAGAGTTGACCCTCATAGAGCCTATTTAGCTTTATTTATCTGTTTCTTCCTTGGCTGTCTTCAAACATGTGGATAATGATTATTTTTCTGAAAATTTATTTATTCATTATATAATTTAACTGCATAAATGGTGTACCAAATGTACAGAATTTATCATTTCTGTGTGGTATTAAGCAATTAAACAATAAAAACAAAACGAACTAAAGTTTCAAAATGAACATTCAACATCTGAACATATGGTCCTCTGAGTTCAGTTTAGGTAAGTTTAAAGTGAATTTTTATATATCCATAAACAGTATCCCCAACCTCCTCTTATTTTTCTGTGCTTAAATCTCACATTGTTTCTTTTTTTTTCTCTGGTACAATAAAATTATTTTGTTCTGCTGACATACTCCAAGTACTTCTATGCTGGTATGAATTGAGATTAAGGTAACACATATTTGGTTTTCACCATGGAAAGTTCTATCTTCATCATCCAGTTGGTAATGTAGATTCAGAATGGGGAGTAGGAGATGGGAAGATGGAGGAGTAGGTTAGAAAATTCAAAGCTCTCAGGATTTTCCCCCACAAAAGAGATGAAATAGTACCTCATGGCAAATATTGAGAAGTAAAAATAATTAAGAGTAGGAGTCCTCCTGGGATAATCTGAGAAGATCTGAAGAAAAGTCCAGGTTTAGTCCCTGTCAATAGTAAACACCTCCAAGCTCAGTGCTGGATCTGCTTAAACAAGTAGCAAGCTCTAGGCTTAGCTGAGTTGGGAGGTTGCTTCAGCCTTTGGGCCACAGGGATTTTTACTCCTGGGACAGTGAAGATTGGTGGGTGCTGTGCTAGGGAAGATCAAGAGAACCTCTGCTGACAAGGAACATCAGATCCAGCTGTGCCATGGAAAGATAGGAGGCAAAAAGGAACTAGCACATGATGGCTGAGTGTAGAAGCAGTAGGGTAGGGATGCTGCTGGCTTTGGGCACTTACAGGAGTGTAGAGGTATTGGTTCCAGTTTCAAGGCAGAAGAGTGAACTGAAGGAGGATCTAAAGCCAGAGATCTCCCATGCCCAAGACTAAAGGTGATTATAAAACTGAAGTACTAAATTTTTTTTTAAAAAATGCATTGGCAAAAGAGAAAAAAAGAATCATAGTTACTATAGGAATAGAGAAGATCAGGGTTCATCTTTAAAGGAGAACACTGAAGCAAAGAAACCCTCTTCTACACCAAAGAGGAACAACAAATGGCCACCTGTACAAAAAGAATTCATAGAAGAATTTTAAAAAGACTTTAAAAATCAAATGAGAAAGATTAATGAAGAACTAAAAAAAAATGAAGAAAAACAAGAAGATTATGAAAAGAAAGTCAACCAATTAGAAAAGGAGATACAGAATCTTAAGGAAGAAAATGACTCCTTGAAAATTGAAATTGGGTAAGGGGAACCCAGTGAAGTTATAAGTGATGAAGATATAATAAAATATAAATATGAAATATAAAGAATGAAAAAAAAGAAGAGTATGTGAAGCATCTCATAAAAAAAAAACAACTGATCTGTAGAACAGATTAACAAGAGAAAACACAAGAATAATTGGACCACCTGAAAGCTATGGGCAAAAAATGAATTTTTATAGAGTAATACAAGAAATAATGAAAGAAAATTGTCCTGAAGCATTAGAACAAGAGAATAAAGTAGAAACAGAAAATATCCATTTATCACCACCTGAAAGAGATGCTATTAGGAAAACCCACATGAATGTTATAGTCAAATTCTGAAACACCCTGCTCAAGGATAAAATATTAAAAGCAACAAGAAAAAATAAATTTAAACATGGTGCTGTCATAATTAGGTTCACACAAAACCTCATAGTGGTGACACTAAAAGACCACAGGTCTTGGAACACTATGTATCAAAGAGTAAAAGAACTGGGTTTCCAGCTGAAAATATCATGCCCGGTAAAGCCAAGCATAATCCTGAATGAAAAAAGAGACTTAATGAACTGTCAGACTGTCAGGACTTTGTGAAAACACACACACACACATACACACAAAACTGAACTTAATAGAAGATATAACATCCCAGAGCCAAGAGAAATGTAAGGTATATACCAAAGACTAACTACAAGGGACTGAATAAGGACAGACTGTTTACCTTTTACATATGTAAAATGTAAAGCATGTATCCAAAATTTTTATTAGTATTTGGCTAGTTCATAAGAAAGATTGGAGTAGACCTGAGTATTATATGACTTTAAAAAGTAAAAGTGTTTAGGAAAAGCTAAAGTGAATAGTTGTCTTATACAAATGAGGTGGAAGAGGAAGAACTGACACAGAGAAATTAGACGAGATAGGGGAGCTGTTAAATCTGGAAACCCACTTTCACAGTGAATAGGTTCAAGATGGAACAATACATATATATCTAGAGGAGTATAAAAGTCTTCTAGATTGAGAAAGAAATAAAACCCTAAGGGGATAGGGAGGAGGGAGTGGATAAGGGAGGGATATTTAGAGGGGAGGGTGAGAGAATAGATTAAAGGGTGGGATATATAAAGGTGATTAGATTTAAGGGAATGGGAAGATAAGGGAGGGAGCCTTAGAAGTTAAGTAATATGAGGGCAAGGGAGAGAGTAGAAGTAAAGTAGAGGAGTTAGGGGGAATAAGAGATATGTACAAATACAAAAACAAGATCAGAAGTAGAATTTGTTAGAGAAAGTGTATGTCTATACATGTATGTATATATGTATATGTATGTGTGTGTATATATGTACGTGTGTATCCATGTATCTTTATATAAATATATCTGCACTTAATTGTAGCCTTCTGGAGGGTGGGGAGAAAGGGGAAAAAAGTAAACCATGCACAGCAGAGAACAAAAGAAAATTAACAAAGAAGCAAAGAAAAGACTGATAGCTCTCAACATAGCACTTAGTACTTATTATATAGGCTTTCTTGAAATGGAAATTTATAGCTGTATATTTTGAATCCTCTGTCACATTCTGCTGTGCACAAGATATGATTTTTTTTCTTTTCTTAGTATGTATTCAAGTTTCAATATGTAAGTTGATGATGCTTCTTTTTCTTTTCTTGTTGTGTATTTAAGTTTCAGCAAAAAAAAAAAAAGGAATGTAGATTCACTCTTAATTCCTTTCTACTTGCTTTAACACTTCAAGGATCTGTGGTTCCATTAATGTGTTCTATCCACTGATTCAGATCATAACCCCTTCATGACTTAGTATTTTTTGGTAGTTTTCAATCTGGTCTGACTCTTCATGACCCTTTTTGGGATTTTCTTGGCAAAAATACTGGAATGATTTGCCATTTCCTTCTCATTTTACAAATGAGGGACTGAGGCAAACTGGGTTAAGTGACTTGCCCAAAGTCAAACAGCTAGTAAGTGTCTGAGGCTAGATTTGAACCTATGCCGTCCTGTCATTTTATCCTCTGGTGCCACCTAATTGCCCTATAACTTAGTAACTGATATTACATAGTTGATAATATGGCTGAACAATTCATCACCTTGCCTCCAAGCTAGTAATGAGTCCTTGTGCATTTAGCTAGGTTATGTCTTCTCTTTAAAGATATGATAAGTGACAGAATCATACCAAAAGGATTTAAACCTGACTTTTTACTAGCATTTTCTCCACAACCCAACACTCTTTCTCAAAATAAAATGACCTAACTAAAAGACTTATGAGGAACTATGATGAGAGCAGACCTACGATGGTATAAAGTAGAAAACAAAGGAATATTGTCCTCTAAATATTTCAGGTAACATGAATTAAATGCCTTTGTTAGGGGCTTCATAGTTTCTTTATAAAGGAAAGTAAAGAAGCATAATCCTCATCTTTAGGGAGGTTATAATAAAAAATCCCAAAGCAGAAGATTTTTGTTTTACTTATTTTTAGTTTTCAACATTCACTTCCACAAGTTTTTAAGTTCCAAATTTTCACCTCATCTCACCCCTGCCCCCACCCCAAGATGGCTTGCATTCTGAATATCCCTTCCCCTAGTCTGGCCTCTCTTCTATCTCACCACCCTTCTCTTATCCCCTTTCCTTTTTATTTTCCTGTAGGGCAGGATAGATTTCTGTAACCCATTGCCTGTATTTCTTATTTCCCAGTAGCATGTGAAAACATTTTTTTAAACATATGTTTTTAAAACTTTAGGTTGCAAATTTTCTCAAACTAACCCTATTTCCCTTAATCCTATCCTGCCCTCTCATTTATTCTATTCTTTCTTTACCCCGTCCCTCCACAGAAGTATTTACTTCTGATAACCCCTTTTCCCAACCTGCCCTCCTCTCTATCATTCTACTGCTCTCTTGTTCCCTTCTCCCCCTCTTTTCCTGTAGGGTAAGACAGATTTCCACACCCAACTGAATGTGTATGTTATTCTATCCTTAAGCCAAATCCTATGAGAATAAGATTCACTCATTCCCTCTCACCTTCCCTCATTTCCCCTGCAAAGTAAGAGACTTTTCTGTTTTTTTTTTTTTGTGAGGTAATGTACCCCATTCTACCTCTCCTTTTCTTCTTTTCTGAGTATAATCCTCTCTCATCCCTTAATTTTATTCTCCAGATATGACCCCTTAATCTTCAACTCACTCTGTGCCCTCTATCTATCTATCCATCTATCTACACATACTTATATTTTTTTTTTCCCTCCAACTACCCTAATACTGACAAAGGTCTCATGAGGTATAAATATCATCTTTCCATGCAGGAATGTAAACAGATCAATCTTAATAAGTCTCTTAGGATTTCTCTTTCCTGTTTACCTCTTCACGTTCCACTGGAGTCCTGGATTTGAAAGTCAAATTTTCTATTCAGCTCTGTTTTTTTCATCAAGAATGCTTGAAAGTCCTCTATTTCACTGAATGACCATTTTTTCCCCTGAAGGATTATACTCAGTTTTTCTGGGTAAGTGATTCTTGATTATCATCCTATAACCTTTGCCCTCTGGAATGTTATATTCCATGCCCTGTGGTCTACAATATGCCTAGGAGTTTTCCTTTGGGGATCTCTTTCAGGAGAAGATCAGTGGATTCTTTCAATTTCTATTTTGCCCTCTGGTTCTAAAATATCAGGGCAGTTTTCCTTGATAATTTCTTGAAAGATGATGTCTAGGCTCTTTTTTTGATCATGACTTTCAGATAGTCCAATTCTCTCTCCTGGACCTATTTTCCAGGTCAATTGTTTTTCCAATGAGATATTTCAGATTGTTTTCTAATTTTTCATTCTTTTGGATTTGTTTTACAGTGTTTTGATTTCTCATAAAGTCACTAGCTTCCAATTGCTCTATTCTAATTTTTAAGGAACTATTTTCTTCAGTAATCTTTTGGACTTCCTTTTCCATTTGGCCAATTTTTCTTTTTAGGGCATTTTTCTCCTCATTGGCTTTTTGGACCTCTTTTGCCATTTGGGTTAGGCTGTTTTTTAATGTGATATTTTCTTCAGTATTTTTTTGGGTCTCCTTTAGCAAGCTGTTGATTTGTTTTTTGTGATTTTCTTGCATCACTCTCATTTCTCTTCCCAGTTTTTCCTCTACTTCCTTTACTTGCTTCTCAAAATCCCTTTCGAGCTCTCCCAAGGCTGGGACTGATTAATATTTTTCTTGGAGGCTTTGTATGTAGGAGCTTTGACTTTGTTGTCTTCTTCTGGTTGTATATTTTGATCTTTTTCACCAAAGTAAGATTCTATGGTTTGACTCTTTTTGCACTGTTTGCTCATGATCCCAGCCAATTACTTGAGTTTTAAACTCTTTGTTAAGGTAAGAGTCTGCTTCCAATGTGGAGAATGTACTCTCCCAAGGTTATGAGGTTTGTACAACTGTTTTCAGAGATACTTGTAGGAACCTGCAAATTTTCAGTTCTTCCAAGGTGGTATGATAAGGGGCCAGGTGTTTACTCCTCTCCTGGCCTGTGACCACAAGTACTCCTTTTTGTCCTATAACTGTGAGGAGGGGTTCCTTTCTACAGCTACTACAAGCCCCACCATGCCAGCGCTCCTCCTCACCCCAGCACCACCGCCCAGAACTGTGACCCAGATCCAGACACGGGCAAAGCAAGAGATTCCTGCCTGAGCACTGGCAAAGAGATTCCTGCAATCCCTGTCTGATCAGCCACTGGAATCCCCCCCAATCTATGGGCCGGAAACTCAGGAAACAGCTGCTCCCCCACCCAGGGCCATGCTCTTGGGGAATGTTGATGAGACCCCACCTTCCTGTGTCAGCACCACAGAAACAGACTTTTCCCACTGACCTTCTAAGTTGTCTTTGGCATTGGTGGATTGAGGAGTCTGGAAACCTTCACAGCTGCCCAAGATTCAGTCCCCTGAGGCCTGCTCCAGGTTCACTGCAGCCTGCGTGCCCATGCTGGTCTGGGGATGCGATACACCTTTATGATCAACCATCCAGGTTGTCTTGGGCTGGAAATTTGTTTCACTATGTTTTTTTGTGGGTTCTGCTGCTTCAGAATTTGTTTAGAGCCATTTTTTATGAGTATTTGAAGGGGTTTGTGGGAGAACTCCAGCAAGTCATTGCTTTCACTGCCATCTTGGCTTCACCTTCCCGAGCAGATGATTTTTGTCAAGTATTAGTCCATGCTAAGCAGAAATTCCTTTAATAAAAATTGCCTCTGCCAAGGCAATACTTACAGTTGTATAAGTCAGAAGAGAACTTTAGGCCCCAAAGTATTTTTCATTTGCATTTAAGTTTGGAGGACACTTCTGGCTTTTCCCTATTAAGCCATCATTTATGTATGTGGATTCTGATTCAGCATTTTCATTATGCCTACTAATATATACATTGCTATTTGATAATCTGATAGACTCATCACAAGGGGGTAAGCTTTCTTTAAAAAAAATGTATCTTATAAGGCTCTAAAAAAATTCAGTGAATAGCTCCCTGTATGCCTTTCCCCCATTTATTTTCCCTTTCATATGTCACTGATGAATAACACTTCTCTGATGTATGCAGTGATATTGAGCTTCTAAATAGTTGGAGGGTTGTATTTTAACTTCTAATTATTTTGATAATAGCACTAATGTTGATTGCCAAGCCCTATGTTTCCTTCCTGTTTCAAAGTTTGCCCAAAGGGCCTCATTAAAGATAAACCCTTCATAATGTACTCTATCAGCTCGATGGGCACCATGCTAATTGATCAGTTTGTATCATTGGATTTTTAAGTGCCTTGAAATATCTATTGCTAAGCTGACAAGCATACTTTATTTCTTCTATAAAAATTCAGAAAAAAGGGAAGTTTACCCTTCCTTTAAGAGCTGCCTATTAAAGCTGAATTTTCAGACCATTTATAAAATCCAAAGGTTCAAATAGACTATTTCAAATAATAGTCAACAAATATGGTTATCATTATACTCCATTTATTTTTACATTATATTTTTGAGTATGCAGCACATTTTGAACATAACTCCAAATAAGCAGATGTCTTAAAATTACTAAATCTATCTCTAGGTCTTTATTTGAAAGTGCAGTATCATTTTTCTATAAATTCTAAAGATAGCCCAAATAATTGCCCTCAGGTGTCCATAACTAGAGGCAAAAAATGATATTATAGAGGAAGATGATTTTATAACTTGCTTAGGACATCACTACCTGTGAAAGGAATAGCCCATGTGTTGAGTGTTGACCTCATTTTTTGAAAAGATCAGCTCAGGATAACATAGGCATCATATCTTGAGTTTTTAGTTTAAGTGGTGTTTATCTGTTGAAATGTTTGTTATAAAGTTTTAAATATTCATTTAAATGATTTTCCTTTAAAAAAGATAGAGTTCATAGCATTGAATTAAGAAAAAGAGTACTGTTTTTGTTTTAATTTTTATCTTGGAAAAACATTTTTGATTATAAATATCAACATGTCAAGGGCATGTTCTTTTTTCACTGTGGTGACCTCCTCCGACTATATATATCCCATCTATGAATTTATATTTGGTTTCCTGGCAATTCTGATATTTCATATGCTTCATGGTTATTTCTTTTATGTTCTCAATTTTGTTGGCATATGACTACATATGATAAGTTTTGATTATCATTTTTATTTTAGTTTTGTTGTGATTTCATCTTGCCCATTTGGTTATTTATTGATTTGATTTTCTGCTTTCTTTTTAATCATATTGGCTAAAGATTTATCAATTTTATTAATCTTTTCAAAAAAGCAAAATTTAGTTTTATTTATACTATCTATAGGATTATTGTTTTCCAGTTATCATACTTATCTAATTTTTCCTCCTCTTTTATGCTTGTTTTAGATTTATTTGCTGAGTTTTCAACTTAAAATACATTTCTAGTCCAATAATCTTTTTTCTATTATGTTTATTTTGGGGGGATATATGGTATTTTGAGGTTTCTAAAGTTATTCACAGGAATTATTTCTTTTGACTCCCTCAAAAAAATCTGAGTTAGGCTCCATTATCCACCAATTTTTTTTACCCTCCCAACAGATATGGGGGAACTAAGGCTTACAGAATTTAAATGATTTGACCTGCATTGTAGCCCGCTAAGTGTTTGAGTTGTGCTATGATCCCAAGTCTTGTGGTTCCAAATCCCGTGTTCTACCCACTGCTCCATGACTCAGAACACTCATCTTTGATCCTCCTTAGCTTATGCATTCCTCTAAGACAAGAACTGCCCTTTGCCATTTTTTTATATCCTTAGAATTCAGCATGATGCCTATCATTTGATAGGCCCTTTGACTGAGTCCAACTTTTAGGGGACAAATCTCCTTAATAAAAGTGTTTGTTTTATAAAACTTGTACTCAGTCAAATAGCCACACCCAAGGACCTAGAAGATTGCAAGTGGTCTTAAGGTCATAGGATACCCACCCCTGTGCATGTTCTCTTTTGGTGGAGGGAAGACAAATACCCCTGCACATGAAATGCAAGAGGAGCTTTTTTCTAGCTAAATAGACAAAGTGTACCACTGAAGTATTATGTGAAGAAATGAGTGAAAAACTATTTCTGAAGTGTTTTCTTTGTGACAGGCACTAAGCTACATGATGAACATAAGAATACAAAATCACAGTCCCTATCCTCAAGAAGCTTACATTTTAATGGTAAAACAACACACATAACTGAATGGTGATGAAAGAAGAGTTCTTCACATGACTATAGTTGAGAAGAATTAATGGATGACCCTTCATTTGAAGCCACTCATTATGGTGGTTTTTACAAAACATAGAGGACAATAAGAAATTTTGAAAACTTCTATCCCAATTAAAAAGTACCTGAAGACACCTGCACCAAACATTTTTTAATGTAACTAGCAGTAATTTTGTTCTCTCAAAACAGTGAAAAGAATCAAATGTAATTCAGTTGTCTTTGATTTGCTATAATGTTTTCTTAATATCTTCTCAAAAATGCAGTATTTAAGAGCAATGAAGCCCTCCTGGAAATAGATTCAAGCAAGGATTTATAAAACCCATTTTTTAAAATTATGGGTACCTGTGGGAAAAAAAAAAGAAAAAGAAGCTATAACACTTTATTTTCTCATTTGGATCTTATGTATTTTTTTCTTATAAGATTTGAAAAAAATACTTAAGAAATTCTTTCTTAAAGTTCCAAACACTTGGACAATTTCACAAGAACTGTACAGTATTGTATTTTCAACATTTACTTTGTCACCTTTTTGTGTAATTTTCTACTTAACCTGAGGACTTAAAGTGTTGCATTCAACTTAAAAAAAAAACTTTTTTTTTCGCTAAAATTATATAATGTCATTTACATTTCCTATACCTCCATTTAGTACAGAACAATGAAAGCTAAAGACATAAAAACATGTAAGAAAGCATTATACTTGTTATTGATGTTAACATCAGATGTAGCCTCAGGCAAACACTAGAGATTTGGCCACGTGGGACAGTCCAAGGTTTTTCCTTTTTGGGATCCAGATCCCCATCCTCATCATTCCACCATCAAACAAATGGGACCCAAATTCTTTTGGGATAAGGGGAAAAGGTCTTGGCTTCTGAAACTGCTTCCTGCTGGCAAGGGGCATAGAGATGTCCCTGCCTCAAGGGAGTCCCAAAGAAGAGGTTGAATGGAACTCAGAACAAGCTGCATTCAGGGAAAAATGGGGGGACATTGGCTGGTACCTGCTGTTTGCTACCAACAGTAGGTGAATACCTGTAGTCTGGAAGACACAAGTCTAACAGAAAAGACTGCATGGCCCAGATATGACAGGAAAAAAGTCCTTATCTCTGGATTCAGATAATTCAGTTTTCCAACCATGCAGTATCAAATCCACCTCATAGCCAGACTCAGGAATAACCAGGTGGGCAACATTCCTTTCAAAGGAACATAATGGGGAAACTGAGCCAGGAGAATCCCATCTCAGACTGAGGCTAAAATTGTCCTCTCAGCTTTTCCTGATGCTGGCTTCCCACCAGTTACACATTCCCTCTGAGTAGCTTGTGGCATTTCTCTCAGATGATGGGTTTTCAATTATCAATGGACTATGACCCATCAGACAACACAAAATAAAATCCTATGAAGTTTTACTTCACACAGCAAGTTTCACTAATTGTAGTTTAGGAAAAACTTTTCCAGGATTTACATCTCAAATTTAAATTTGTCCTGGTGTTAAAATCCAATCTTCAGAGATTATTTCCATGTACTTGCAGTTTCTCAGCAAGTCATAACCCAAATAAGCTTTTTGGCAACTTTACACATAAAAAAAATAACCAACTATAGCCAAATTATTTTAGCAGTAACCAAATTTTGAAAAATTGCTTGACATAACTGATACAAAAAGCTCACGAATTTGAAACTTGAAACAAGCCTATTACTCATCATGTGACTTCAGTTATCGAATGCATTTCCAAATTACTTAACACAGAGAATCAACATCTCATCATTCTCAATTAAAACTAAAAATTTATGAAAGAGTGTGCTTACCCAAGTTCAGAGGTCAGCTTCTTTACCTTGAGCAGGAACTTGGTGCTGAACCTGGATGATGCTTCCAGGCAAAGATTGCCCCAGTGCCCAAGGCAATTGCCAGTGGGGACCATGCTGGAGCTGCTGCCACTTCCCCCTCCTTCCTTTTCCCAGGTGGGGTAGGAAGAAATCAAAAGAGGGAGAGAACACTGGGGTAGAGGAAAGAAGGGGAGAAGCAGACTGGAAAGAGCAAGATAGGAAGAGAATAAGGAAAAGAGAAAGGAGACATGGAACAAAGAGGAGGGAGACAGGAGATGGAGGGGGGGAGAGACAGAGACAGAGATATGGGGGAAGAGGTGGTAGAGAGAAATGAGACTGACAGGCAGAATAGGAAAGGGTGAAACTCTCCTCTCCTATGAGAGGGGTTAACAGATACCCTATTGATTCAATGGAAGGGAGGGGCCAGATTGTACAGAGATGTTTCAAAACTCATTAGTGATTGATCACAAAACCTCCGAAATCTGCTAAGATGATTTTAGCTGTTCTAACTTTTCCCTGTAACCTCCATGAAGGAGGATCCAGGGGTTTAGAGGGAAGGGAGTAAGTAAGCCTGAGACAATCAAAAAGCACCTGTAGTTTTCCCAATTCTCTAGTGTTGAGAGAATTGACAGAATTGTGCATATGCTTCTAGATAAGGCATCCATCCTTTTCCTCTATGCTATGGAACTTGTACCCAGGTCCATGACCTTGAACTGAACCAGTGGACCAAGAACCTGAGAGTATCAGGTCAGATGTGAGAAAGCCTCATAACTGTCTTCCTGAAAAGTACCTCCAAGCCTTCCTAGGTGCTTGGAAAGCAACCCCAAATGCAGGGCAAGAAAGAAGGGGGGGAGGCTTGCATATCTTCTAGTCTTGGCTGAAGAAGATCATGGGATTAGGCATTTCTTCCTGGTCAGGGAACCATATGTTGAGATTTAGAGTCTTAGGGGCTCTGGAAGCTCAAAATCATGAGATGCCAGTCCTGCCCATAAAGTGCAGCTCAAGCCTTCTTTCAGCCAAATACAAGGTTTATTAAAGATCTACCATATTTGGCAGACTCTTTAGGAGTCTGAACATTAATGAGCTATTGGCTAGATTTTAAGAATCTGAGCAGTGACTAGATTATAAGAACCCCAGCCTAAACCCAGCATATATAGCCCAGCATATATAGCACCAGCCCTGGTGTCAGGAGGACCTGAATTCAAATCTGGTCTAAGACACTTACTAGCTGTGTGACCCTGAGCAAGTCACTTAACCCCAAATGACTCCAAATTTAACATAAGATAAAATGAAATTAATCAGACTTTTACCTTCGAATGCCTATTCATTGTAAATTTTAAAAAAGAAAACACATGTGAATAACTGAAATGTAAGTTAGTACTTCATCAATTATTAAGAGAAAAATATTAAAATATTGACATTTAAGTGATTCTATAGTAAAATGTTTAATGAATTTGTTGTATCTATGATGATGGCCTAATGACAGTAGTGTTGTAATACTTCATTTAGATCTGTTATTTCATAAATATGGACACCCTTTCTAATGATATAAATTCCAATATATTCATGTCTTGTCAGCTTGTGGGACCCTTTTCCATATCCTCCTAAATAAACTCAATAAGAGATATGCTCACTGTGTTGTGATATTCTCTCTAGATATCTTGAAATTTTAGGGATACTATTTGGAGTACATATCCACCTAATTTTTTTTGTGGGAGTGTCTAGTGACACAACTTACCCACATCCTTTTCTGTTCATACATCTCTTGGATGACACTATTTAAACAACTCCTCATTGGGAATATCCTTTGTTCTATTCCCACCAATCTTAGGCCTCTTCATTTCTCATTTCCACAAATTTGTTTATAAATATTATGATGCTCCCTGACTTGTAGCTATATAGCAATATTCAGACAATACCTGTGCTAAAAAGATGAGCCTTTGTTTTGGGAAGAAATTAAGGCTTATTAAAAGCATAGTTCACTTCCCCAAAGACAGTTCAATCTATATTGCTCTTGCTCAAATCTGGATCAAGCTCACTGTCCATTCACAGTGCCTTTTAAGATATGTGTACTGATGATAATGATGATGATGTGGCTGTTACTGCATACAATGTTCTCCTGGTTCTGCTCATTTCACTCAGCATCAGTTCATATAAGTCTTCCCAGGTTTTTCTGAAGTCCACCTGCTCATCATTTCTTATAGCACAATAGTATTCCATTATATTCATATACCACAACTTGTTCAGCCATTCCCCAAATGATGGTCATCCTCTCAGTTTCTAATTCTTGTCCACCACAAAAAGAGCTGCTATAAATATTTTTATACATGTGGGTCCTTTCCCCATTTTTATGATCTCTTTGGGATATAGACCTACAAGTGGTATTGCTGGGTAAAAGGGTATGCACAATTTTATAGCCCTTTGAACATAGTTCCAAATTGCTCTCCAGAATGGTTGGATCAATTCCCAACTCCACCAACAATATTTCAATTAGTGTTTCAATTTTCCCACATCTTCTTCAACATTTATCATTGTTTTATCATTGTTCTTTTTTGTCATGTTAGTCAATCTGATAGGTGTGATGTGGTTGTTTTGATTTGCATTTCTCCAATCAATAGTGATTTAGAGCAGTTTTTCATGTAACTTGAGATGGCTTTAATTTCTTCATCTGAGAACTGCCTGTTCATATCCTTTCACCATTTAGCAGTTGGGGAATGACTTGTATTCTCATAATTTTGACTTAGTTCTCTATATGTTTTAGAAATGAAGCCTTTGTCTGTGACACTAGTTGTAAAAATTCTTTCCCTGTTTTCTGCTTCTGAACTAATGTTGTATACATTGGCTTTGTTTGTGCAAAAAGTTTTCAATTTTAATCACAATTATCTATTTTGTATTTCATAGTGTTCTCTATTTCTTGTTTGACCATAAATTCTTACATTCTCGATAAATCTGACAGATAAACTAACCCTTGTTCTCCCAATTTGCTTACAATATCAGCCTTTATTTCTAAATCCTGTACCTATTTTGACTTTATCTTGGTTTAGGGTGTAAGATGCTGGTCTGTACCCAGTTTCTGCCATACTATTTTCCAGTTTCTCTAGCAGTTTTTGTCAAATGGTGAGTTCTTATGCCAGAAACTGGGTGGTTTACTCTTTATCTCTCATTGTCATCCTGTCTTCTGTGGAAGAAGGCATCTTACACTCAAAAGAATCTTGGTTTTGGAATCCATGCACCTGGGTTCAAAATCTGGTTCTGCCATGTAGTACAAGTTTGTAGTTGGACAACTCCCCATACTTTTTGGGGACCATATTTCTCATTTATAAAATTAGAAGGTTAGATTAAATGGCATCTAAAATAATTTCCAAATCTAAATTTTTAGTACTTGACTCATACTAACCCACTTGATGCAAATAGCCTTACCGTCTACCTACTATGTTTTTTCCCCCTTCTTTCAAGGATTTATTCATTTGTCTATAAACATTTTCTGACCTCTCCAGGGTAAAGTTCTCTTTGATTCAAATTTCCCAGATCAATTTCTCTGATTCTACTTTTTCCTGTTACCTCTGAAATCATTCTCTTTTAATAAACCTCTCCTTAGTTTCCTCTTCCATCATACACAATAAAGGATCAGCTCTTTGAACCAGGGTCCTATTTTTTTTTCATTTTTGTGTCCTAATTGCATTGAATATAGTATTGAAGGTGCTGAATAAAGGCTTTATAATTTTATTTCACTTTCAACCATAGAACGAGCTTAAGGGTTTGATTGCTAAGGAGGTTATACCCATTCCCAAACTTTCAGATCAATAAAGTATAATGTTGCAGCACTGGGATATGAGATCTTAGAATTTCAGAGATGTCAAAAACTTTAGGAATCCTTTGCAAAGGGCTGAACTTGGATTCAAGAAAGCACTTGCAGAAGGATAGGTTGGGATGTGGGTAGATGTGCCTATAAAGCAGTTTATGGGAAAGCTACATAGAGGTTTTAATGGAGTGCCAGCTCAATGAGCCAAGGTTCTGATGTGGCAGCAAAAAAGAACAAGATGTTATCTTAGGCTATGTTAATGAATGTACCCAGAGTATTGAAAGAATAATGCCTCTGTACTCAGCTGTTCCCTGGTTTTGTCACATCTAGACTGCTATGTTCAGTTCTGGATATGATACTTGAGAAAGGACGTTGGGAAACTGGATAATGTCTAGAGGAGAAAATAAGATGAGAAGGGTTGCTGAAACAATACTTCAAGAGGAAGAAGTGGAAATATTTACCTAGCAAAAAAGAAAACTTTTTGGAGGAGGGAGGAGGAAACAATAGCTGTTTTCAGGTAATTAAAGGGTTAGAAAACAGCAGGAATAATCCCATAATCATAATTTGAAATGATGCTTAAAAGTTCAGAGAGGTTCCTTTTTATTTGGCATAAATGAACACAACAGAAAAAACCCCCATCAATTCCATGTATATTAGAGTAGATATGGAATAGGATGCTTCATAAATGGGGTGGGGATTTTCAGTTAATACAACAATGAGATTTGAGGTGAATGGTACTTGAGAAAGTCTATTCCAATTTGAATCAGTTGGCAGTTAATTTAGTTGATTGAGACCTTGAGAAGCAAAGTGACTTTTTCAAGTATAATGCAAAATAAATATAACAACCATTCAAATCCAGGTCATTTGAAACCAAATCCAGGATTCTTTGAACTACACAATTGAGTGTTCAAGTCTACCATATTTTTACTTCACTGAAGTCTTAATCAAATATTGTAGATAGGATTTGTGTAGTGATCCCCAAGGACCTCTTCAATTTGAAAATTATGCTATTCACTAGAGATGTAACTATTGGCCCACTAATTAATGATTTTTTGTCTAAATATCAGTTCAGTTTGAAAATATTAATCAACAAGCAGATTATAAGGTGCTGAAAATTTTAGCATCATAATTCTTGAGTTCCATTCATTAAGTTATAGATGTTTTACCTTTTTTTTTTTTGCATTAATGGATGGATTAAACATAATCAAGCATCAAATCAACAAATCAATAACTATGTGCCAGTCACTATGCGAGGCATTGGGAATGAAAATGCAAGTATAAAGAAAGATATTATTAGACATCAAGTAGATTTCATTCTAATGAGGGAATATGACTTGTAAAAAAGAAGCCAAAGGCCTGGGCTGGAGGAAAGGGGTATGGTAAAGAATATCCACAGAATCAGGAGCATATACTGGACAGAAATTAAGACATGTTTTAGCTTGTCTTATTTAAAATGGAGGTTGCCGGAGAACCAACCAATTAGAGTAAGAAGCTGTATAGGAAGAGGATACTTCTAATGTGAGATGTCAAATGGTGGAGTGAACTTCCAGAGTAAAAATGGTTTCTGTAGAGGAAAAAGTCCAGCAATTCAGGAATATATGCTGGAGAAAAATAAAAAAAAAACATACTAATATTTAAAGTATTGAAGGGTGTTTTTCTTTTATTATTGCTCAAGAGTTAAGTTTCAAAAATCCTTCTTTCTTGAAGATATGAATTTACTTTATAACAAATCTATCAAGTATTTGGTAAGGTTTAACCAAATGCATTTATTATATGCATAATAATAATTAAATCTTGAACAATACTCTCTTGAATATCATTTTGGTATACCCTAAGGGGGTAAGGATAGTTTTTCATTTTGTCTTTGTGCTACTACTACCTACCACAGACATTTGAATATAATTGATGCTTCATAAATGTTTGTTGAATTTCACTGTATTCAAAGTTTACATTGATATAGAGCTTTAGGGCTTGGAAAGGCTTTCCTCACAACAACCCTATGTGTTCAGTAATATAATTTTTTCCATTTTACATATGAGAAAATTGAGGATCATTTTAAATATGAGGAATTGAGGTTAAGCGAGGATAGATTGGGTTTCTAGAGATATAGAATATAATAGTGACCCAGACTCCAGTCTTCTGAATCCAAAATCAGCCCACCCTCCCTCTTTTTTTAACTATGCCTAATGTCAGGAAGACCTGAGTTCAAATCTGGCTTCAGACACTATCTGGGTTACCCTAGGCAAGTCACTTAATTCTGTTTGCCTAAGTTTCCTCATTTGTAAAATGATCTGGAGACGAAAATGGCAAACCACTCCAGGAAACACCAGAAGGAGTCACAGAATGTTGAACATGACTGAACAACAATAACTATTTACTGAAAAAACTGAAATAGCATTAGGCTTAATAGATTCAGAATAGAATGATGTTTGAAGAATTCTACAGAGCAAGCTGTAGTAATTGTTGATAAACTAGGTATATTATGTCAATGATAAATCATAACAATTTGACTAGGGCACATCTCTTGAAAGCTTGTGCTAGCTTGAGTATAGTGGGCATCTGAACTACTTCACATTATTTCTGTTTTGAATTAGAAATGCAAGATATTAAAAGACAGTTCAAAAGATTGGAAAAGGATATCTTACAATGTGCTATTTAAATTAAAAGGGGGCATACTAAATTCTTGAAGTTGTAGTGAAATTAATGCCAATAATCATTATGATGATTGGCATATAGTAGTTACTTTGTAGAAAGAATGGATAAAAGTAATTAAGAAAGAAAAATTCTTTAAGATTTTTATTTATCCAAAATTTCAGCCTTCCTAATGATGTCACTTCAGGCTATAAATACCTCATAATAAAAGTAAAGATTTCTAAATTGTCATTTTGAGGAAAAAGTGAAAAAAGTGGCTATGAAAAATTAAAGTAAATAAAATTCTGCATTCAAGGATATCAATTGCCTTGTAATATGAAAGTCATCATATATATTTACATAGTCCAGTCCACATATGCAAAGCCTTGATCCTCTGGTAAACATCTTAGATACATAATCTTGCTGGTATTTCTTTATTTCCTTCTCCTCTCCCTTTTTGGGATATTTCACTAGTGTCAACCTGCCATGTCTTAGAAGGATCTGTTGAATTTGATGCAAACAGATGTTGAAGTGAATTTTTGGAAACAATTTCATATAGGTAATAATGTGTAATGGAGCTATTTCAGTTGACTACTGCATATCACTGTGGTAATGTGATTTGAATAGAATTGACATACAGAGCAGGAAATAGTATACCTCACAGTGGCAGCAGATATTTTTAATGTTTAATTGTGCAAAAGTTATTGAAATAGAGATTTTTCTAATCATTACTATAGACATAATTTTAACAAAATTGTATTCATAACAACTTTGAGAAAATGTTAAGTATGAAATTTTGCATTTCATATTTTTACTTGCATAACTATGGAAATTCAATCTCCACGGGGTGGCAAGGATAATTACTTCTTTTTGATTCGAAAGCCCTAGTTGGGTGGCAAAAATCATGCATGGATGTGGAGCTCAATCATTCCATCAAGGATACACTACACATACAGTTGTCAACAAAGGAGTAGAGAATGTCACAAGTGATAAAAAACAAATCATCATGTTCATACTATGACTGCTATTGGTGTTTAGCCCAGAGATTTCTTTCTAGGTTATCTATGAAGTATAGGGAAATATTGGACTGGGAGTACAGAAATCTGGGTTTTATTCTTGCATTTACTTTAAAATACCTATGTTAATTTGGGAAAGAAAATTAATCTTTATTGACTTCAGTTTTCTTATCTGTAAAAGGAGAGCATTAGACTAAGTTGTCTCCAGGGTACCTTCTACCTCTAAAACATTTTATTCAGTGATCTTATTATCTTCAAAGGAAGGGGAAGGGAAAAAGAATAAGCATTTTATATAGTACTTACCATGTGCCCAGCACTGTTCTATGTCCTTGAAAAAATATTATCTCATTTGATCATCACGACAACCCTTCAAGGTAGGTACTATTGTTGTTGTTGTTATTATTATTATTATTATCATTATCATTATCATTATTAATGCTTTACAATTGAGGAAACTGAGGCTAACAGAGGTTAAATGACTTGCCCATGATTACATAGATAGTAAGTGTTTGAGGCCAGATTTCATCTCATGTCTTCCTGATTCCAGAACCAGCACAGATCTCTGTCCACTGTGCCACTCAGCTGGATCTATGCTGATGATACTCAAATCTACTTCTCCAGACCTAACCTCTTCTCTCTCATCCAATCTTGAATATACAGTTTCCTATCAGACATCTTTAACTAGATGCCCCATAGATTACAGAGACGTTGAAAATGAATTATCTTTTCCTCTAAAATCCTCCCCTCTTCTTAACTTCCCTAATAATATCACCATCCTCCCACTTAGACAATTTCACAGTCCAGGTGCTATTCATAACTCTAATTCTCTCTCTCTCTCTCTCTCTCTCTCTCTCTCTCTCTCTCTCTCTCTCTCTCTCTCTCTCTCCTATATTCCATCTTTAACCTATTCATTCACATAATATCTCCTTTATACCCCATTCTCTGTCTCCTCTGGCACAGCATCACCCTGGTGCAGGTCCTCATCAATTCATACCTGGATTATTGTAACAGTCCGCTTGTTGGTCTCCCTGCTACAAGTTTCTTACCATTCTAGCCTACATTCCACTCATATGCCATGGTGATCTTCCTAATGTGAAAATACAATCATATTACCTCCTCTACTCAATAAACTCCATTAGCTCCCTATTGACTCAAGGATCAAATATACAAAGCCCTTTGTATCCTTTAACTTACCCACATATCCAATCATCTCATAACACCTTCCCTCTACCACCCAAAATATACTCTGCAATCTTGTGACACAGGCATTCTTACTGTTTCTTGCATCTCCAGACTCAGTGTACTTTTAATGACTGTCAGAAATTCTCTCCCTTCTGAGATGTACTGTCTGCATTTCCTTTCTTTCTTCATGTCTCACTAAAACCCCTTTTTTAGGAAAGCTTTCCTGATTACTTTAGTTCTATTATCTTTCTTCTGTTATTTTTCTCCAATTTATCTCGTATATAGCTTAATTGTACCTAGTTGTTTGTATGGTGTCTCCCTTGAGCTCCTTGAGAGCAGGGAGCTCCTTTCCTTCTATTCCCAGCACTTGGTACAGTGTCTGGCATATAGTAGGCACTTAATAAATGTTTACTGATATACTAATTAAAATTTGATTGTTGTTTGAAATGTTGAGAATTGGGTGAGATCATATTTGTAAAACACTTAGCACAATATCTGGCAAAAAGTAAGTACATAAAAATGTGTTCCCTCTCACTACCCCCACATCATGAGGCTGTTGGTCTGAATTCAAAGACAAGAACAAGATTTGTTCACCATGCTTTTTATGTATAAAGTCTATTTTATGTGAAGGATAACTTTCACTTTCTACACTCCCAAATTTTCATACTGTATCTCACCTTTTCTTTCTCTATCATTAATTTTAAGATTTAGTAGTCACTTCTAACTAAAATTTCCAATAATATCCACCCTTGTACCCAGTGTTTCTTTCTTGGCGAAAATTTGGAGTTAAAAAAAATATTGGTTGTTCTAAATTTTAGCAGATAAATATTACTCAAGAAAGCAAAGCTATACTAGCTCTTCTGCTTTGGAGAAACCGGATTTTCAAAACTCCTGGCAAATGTATTCTTTCCCATATTTTTCAGAGCTATATCAATCCTAACCAGGATTTTCTCATTCCTGAATTTTAAGCAGTAGTCCAGAAATCCAAATCTCAATTTCAGATATGATCTTAAATAACTCTTCCCTTTTCAAATTTGTCTTTCTATGCTAAAGTACTTGGAAAACAATGAATTAAAAAAAAACATCCATTTTCAGCATTTTAAGGTAGATTGTAATGTTCCTATTCCTTAGATGATGTTCAGTGTATGGTATTAAAAAAAAAAAACAGCTCTTGCATACAACCTTTATTAAGTTTTCCCATGCCTACCTACAGTGGTCTTAGATAACAGGCAGTTTATGCATTAATGACTCCATATGCAAAGCATTTCAACCTTGGTGTGCCCTGCCAGAAACTGAACTATGCTGACACATCAATTGACAGGCTGGGATAAGCCCTATGCTACAATGAAGCCATAGCATAAGATCATATTGGAAGAAAAGATGTTTAAGTATAGAATAATAAAGGGATAATTGTATATATGTAGGTTTCAAGTCTTTCACTTCCCACCAATGGTATCATTTCCTTTTCTCCTTTCCTGATGTTTCTTTGAGTCACTGCGCTAAGTAGTATGAGCCTTATTTATTGCAGAGAAAAAAAAATATTACTTAAGTAATGAAGCATGTGTTGTGGGGAGAGAGACTCTCTTCATGTATAAAAACCAGTTAGGCTGGCCATTGGATCATCTATTTTTGAGTAACCATAGTTAGTTCAGTTCTTTTTTTTAACCATATTCCTAATTGTACTGCTCTTAGTTAATTCATTTTTTGCATAGATCAGTTTAAGTAATCTTAATTTCTAAAGTGCTTGGGTAGTTTCTTTTAGTTTTTTTTAACATTGTGATTTTTAACTTTAGTATTAAATAGAGGGAATTTAAGAGGCAGAGGTAAGGATGATATGTATTCAAGAATGTGGGATGCCCAAAACAAAGACATAGAGAATCTTTGTATTCTCTCCCCCAGTCTTCATTTTTTTTTTACAAATATATTCTCCCCCACTCACTTGAATAATTGTCCTGCTCTTAACTTTCCCAGCCTATTTCTGTCTCCCTTTAGGCATGACATTCAGAATAGTACCTATTTCCAAGGGTTCAGCATACTATGGTTTTTATCAGGGAAACAATTATAGAATCATACAAATTTAAGAGCTGAGAAGTAACTAGGTCATCATCTAGTCAGTGAGTAATTGAAAATAAAAATCTCCTAAAATATACTTAAAACAGACATCCATCCCTTGCTTAAGACTACATATAAGGGAAAACCTTCCTTCTGAGATACCCCATTTCACTTTTAAACAGCTCTAAATGTTAGGGAACTTTTGTATACACAAAACATAAATTTTCTTCTCTATAACTCACACTAACCAATTCTATTTCTAGAAAGATGTTTCTATTTCATTTTTAGGATTATATTTAATGATAGCTATCATTTATTTGTATAATGAAAGGGTTGGTACCTGGAGCATCAATTTCCAAAGACATGCATTTGGTTTAATAATTATAGGATGCTGAGTATATATTCAATTACATAAAATATTCTCCTGTATTCAAATCAGTGTAGTGAGAATATATGGGGAAATATGTCATATTTATTTTAAAGAAGCATATTTTATGAATCCTTAAGGCAGGTGGAGGTCCCAAAAGCAGCCAGACATAGTTGTAGATAGTTGATCAATGAAAACATCACTATCAACTTCTTGAAATAATAAAGTAAAATAGGCTCCATTTACTTTTTATTTCATGATTAAAGACCAGAAAAAAAATTAAAAACCTTTAATTCAATTCATTAAGGATTTAGAATTTGAAATGACATGTTGTGTTAGATAGAGGGCTAACCTTGGAAGCAGGAAGATGTGGGCTCAATTCTTGTGTCTAGTGCATATTAGCTGTGTGGGTCTAGACAAGTCACTATAACTTTCATTGTCCAAGGCAACTATCTAAGACTCCAAATTATACAGCAACTGACTGATCTGCTTTGGTGGAGAAAGATGATGCATTGGGATTTCCTTACACCAATGAAATTGTAGGTTTGGGCATCTCCCCAGTACATCTAAAGTGCAAAAAAATGTGAAAGGTACTGCTTAGGCACTGAGAGTACAGAGAGAAAACACAGATGCTGCTATGAAGGAACTTATATCTTATGGAAGGATTTAACATATAAAACCATAAAACCTTTAAGATAATTTAGTGAGACAATATGAATAAACAGGGTAGAGAGGCATCTTAGGATTTTTAGAGGTAGATGAGAGGAGGGAAAACCTTCCAATAATAGGAGAACCACCAATAGAAACATTGAAAAAGAGAATGATATAGTTCAAACGATCATAGCTTTGGAGCAGGAAGGGTACTTAGAGGCCACCCAGCCCAATCTTTTCTTATTTCAGATGAGCAACCTGAAGATCAGAAAGATGAAGTGATTTATCCAATTTTGTAAAAATAATAATTGGTACAGCCACTATTCAAAAGTAGTTCCTTCACTTCAATATCCAGGGATCATTCCTCTGTACCATGCAGTTCTTTGACTGCTCTCAATGAAAATTACAAATTCAAAATTGAGTCATAGGTAGTTGAATCAAATGATCACCCAGACTAAATTGAGTAGAAGGTAACATAGAAACATCGACATCACTGCTGATTTAGAACTACTAGGTGCCACTGAGACATTTAAATGCGACATGTGCCTCGTTCAGATAAAATCATTAGTCAAGGGTAAGGGAAAACCAAGCCAGAATGATTCTATTCTTAACCTTTCATTAGGGATTCAGCTTTGGATCAATAAATAAATTCATCCAATGTGTAACTCAATACTTGTTTGAATATGCCTCCTGATTTCTCCATTAATCTGTATACATGGTTGCTTGGAAAGTTAATGAGCTAACTGGGTTGACAGCTCACTATCATATCTTCTCATTTTCTTACATGCTAGATGGTGCAATGACTTGCAACAATTCCCTTTCGTGTATGCTTTTTTTTTCTTTATAGATATCAACATTGCTCACTCTGTAGATACTTGATGTCTAACTGAATTAGTTGTAATTCTTTTAACATTTCCTTTAAGCTTTATTTTCTTTTTTTTTTTCAGTTGTGTCTGACTCTTCCTGATTCCATTTGGGGTTTTCTTGCAAAGATACTGGAGTGCTTTTCTATTTTCTTCTCCAGATCATTTTACAGAAGAAGAAACTGAAGCAAACAGGGTTAAGTGATGTGCCCAGCCAGGATCATTCAGCTGGTAAGTATCTGAGGCTAGATTTGAACTCAGGAAGACTAGTCTTCTTGACTTCAGGACTGGTACTGTATCCACTCTGCTACCCAGATGCCCCTTATAATATCTACATATACTAAAATTCCTAAATATATTCTCAGATACTTCCCCTGAAAACAAAGAAGACAATCTGATTATTCCACCAAGTATACCAAAAAAAAAGTAGTCCCTGATCTTATAGGCTAACTAAATCTGAGGCTTTGGGAGACTAAGTTAACTTATTTGATACATTAATATGCTGGCTGGGTTAGAGCTCGATACATACTTTTTACACCCAATTATGTCATTGGAAAACTGTGTTGTTTGGGAAAGCCTTTACTCTCTCTGGTTCTCAGTTTTCTCATTTATAAATTGAAGAGATAATCAACATGGTCGCTTCCAGTTCTAAGTTCCACTAAAAAGTAAAAATAATAACCATGAAAGTGAATGAGATTAATTCAATACCCCTCTCTAACAAAAACAAAACAAAACAAAACAAAAAAATAACAGAAGATTATTGACTGAATCGGAAAAGAGACCTTCAAACATTAAAGGAGGATACATCACAAAGACTTAAAGTATTGATTTGAAGAAGAAGAATTTATGTCTTCTTGCTGTTTTTCAATTGTTTCAGCTGTGTCTAAGTCTTTTTGACACCAGTTAGTGTTTTCTTGGCAATGATAATGAAGTGGTTTGCCATTTCCTTCTCCAACTCCTTTTACAAATGAGTGAAACAAAAGTGAGTTTTTCAGTGTCACACAGTAAGTGTTTCAGACTGGATTTGAACTCAGAATGATGAGTCTCCCTCACTCTAAGCCCAGCAATCATGATTTGAAACAGGGCTAAAGCAAAAATATATAATAAAAATAAAGTAAATAAACTAACTTATGCTTAAAGACACAATAGATAATGAATCATTATCAGTGTTTAATATGGTACCAAATAGACATTTAATAATTTCAATAAACTTAAATAAAATAAATAAACAGATAAACTAGAGCTAGGGTTTTACTTACTTCCTTCAGACTAAAACTATAAACAAGCAATCATGCTAGTCTAGTGTGTTGGCTGAGTATGTGTGAGCTATGTTGTCTTCCCCCCATTGTTTTCTATCTAACCATTCAGTGATTTGAGAGTGTTGACTAAAGAATGCTTCAGAGGTATGAGAGGAGAGGATGTGGTCTGGAAAATGTGGCCATGTCCAAAATCCCAAAGGTGAGGCCAGGGGACAGAGAAAACATATCTTCTTTTTAGTCACTATGGTTACTCTTAATGAGAGTAAAGAGGGCCTCTGCCACCCTGGGCTCTGCCCTTTCAACATGGGCTGGAGAAGTTAGAACCACAAATCTCATTTTCTTTATTTATAGCAGTCGATATTTGAGGCTCAAAGTTGAGATGGAAATGATAATGATAATGAGAATGTTTGAATGTTCTCCATCCTTAAACTTCTAAGTTGGGTCCAATTTGTGTATCTATGAAGAGGATGTGTGAGAAGAAAAAAATTAACCTCTATTCTAAAAGTAGGCTTTAGTGGAACTTTAACCTTCCATAGAGGTGTACAGGTATTCAGGGAAGACTAGTACCTCTGGTGTGAGGACTGCTGAGACTTTTTCAGGGTTGCTTTCCTCTTTTGGTGTGAGCCCACCACCCAACTGTCACCTGTGGCTCCAAGAATCTGTAGCATTTGCAGTAGCCACACCACAGTAAGCCATTTTGGTACAGAGTAACCTAGGGGCTTCAAACCTGTTGATGAATTAGGTTGGTGTCTATTTAAAGACCTTTCCACATTGAATGGGCAGATGAGAACAATTTGGAATGAAAGCTGAGCCAATACATGGTGTTCAACAATGGTGAAGAAAAGGAATAGACAGCTTTCAGAGATTTGGTGTACAACATGTATTTACTCATCTGGGCCAAAACATTTGCAAACGTCAAGATTGGCTTGCCAATAATGATGGGGAAATTCAGAAATTGCTTAATGAAAAATATGAAGTCCACAGGGTTTACCAACATATAGTTGTCTGTGTCTAAGAAGGCAGATTTAACCCCATAAAAAATAAGGTACAAGCACAGCTTAGAGAGATGCAATATACTTAACTTAGTAAGAAGGCAGATGAAATTCAGTTTTAGGCTGCTAGTATCAATCCAAAGTGTTTTTTTTTTGTTACCCTGAAGGCTATCTGTGGCCTAAAGACATACAGTGCATCTCAACTACTCAGTGCTGATGAAGCCACATTGATTAGTGATAAGGACATGGTCCTGGAAAGAGAGGCTGAACTCTTCCATAGAATTCTCAACAGACTGTCATCAACCAATGCTGAAGCTATTGACTATATACCTCGGTGGAAGCTAATCCTTCCATAGCTGAAACCCCAACTGAAGAATAGGTTTTGAACACCATCAGGGTCCTTTCATGTGTCAAAACACCTGGTGTTGATTTTATTCCATCTGAGATTTGCAAGGCAGGGGGTTCACTGCTCATCAAAAAATTGACTGAAATTTTCCAGGTTATATTGCAAGAGGAGGTTATCTCTCAGGAATTCAAGGATACTTCCATTGTCCTTCTTATGAGAAATCAAAGAGGTTGTCTTGTGACAATCATGGCAGGGGCAGGGGGTTCTCTCATTCATTGCTCTCAAGATGCTGGCTGCAGTCCTCCTTAATAGACTGATTCTTCATCTGGTATCCTGGTCATCTATCCAAGATCTAGTATGGCTTCAGAAAGGCCTGAGGAACAGTTGATATGGTGATGGCTGCCCAACAACTCCAGGAGAAATTCAAGGAGCAGAACAGAGATCTGTACACAATTTTCTTTGATCTGACTAAAACCTTTGACACTTTCATTCAGGAAAGCTTGTGGAAGATAATGGCAAAATTTAGTTGTCTGGATAAATTCATAAGTATTGTATACCAGTCTCATTATTCATACTAACATGGCTTCTGGATAATGGATGACGCTCTTGTACTTTCCCAGTCACCAGTGTAATGAAACATGGCTGTGTGCTTGCTCCCATGCTTTTTAGTATGATAATTTCAACAATGTTGTCTGATGCCTTCAGTGAAGATGAAAAAGGCATCAAATCAGTTACCTTGCTGTTGGTAAATTATTTAACTTAAAAAGTGTACAAAACAAGAGGGAGAATTGGTACTTGACTTTGTGTTTGCAGATGATTGTGCACTCAGTACAGCCACTGAGGCTGAAAAGCAACAGAATATGGATTGATTCTCTGCTGCTTGTGCTAATTTTGGCTTGGCAATTAACAAGAAAACAGAGGTTCTTGATCATCCAAGCATTGTACCATCCACATGTGTAACCATTGGTAACAGAAAATGGGGAGATTTTGAATACTCTGAATAAATTCACTTACCTCGATAGTATACTTCCCAGGGTTTTACCCATAAACGACAAGGCTGATGCAAGCATTGCCAGAGCTATCTCAATATTTCTGAAGGAAAGTATTGGAGAGAAGAGGTATTAGGCTGCCTGATGCTTACCTCTTTGTTGTATACCTGTGAAACCTGAACAGAATATCAGTGCCATATAAGAGAAATGAATTGTCTTAGGAAGATTATGAAGATCACCTGGCAAGACTTGACAACTGATGGATATAAGGTATAGGAGAGAGAAAAGTTGAAGGTGACTCTTAGGACCTAAAAAGAAAGGTTGTTCTTTTCTGAATACTTTCTGAAATGACTCCTGGGCAGTGAATGGAAATTTCTAAGTGTTGAGAAAGGTTGGGCAGTATAAAAATATATGGGCCTAAAAAGGGAACAGCTGGTAGTACAGACAGGCAGTTCCCAATAAATGCCTGAGTGATACATGGTACTTATAGAAAGCCTTCACATAGATCTGAACTCCAATGTCCCACTAATATCCCAGTCTGTTGCTTTATCACAAAGTAGGGATAAGCTCCGGCATGCCAAGAGAGGACAGCATGTATCAAGTTCTTGATTACAGTCTTCTTTCTAGGAGAGCATTTTCCTTTTCTCTTCCATATATTTCTAGTGCTTAGAACATAGTAGGTAGTTAAGAGAATTCTATTTTATGTTTGTAACAATAAAGAAATTAAAATGAATTCAGGTCAATTCACAGACCATTTATTAAACACCTACATTTTAGGTATTGTATAGAGTTGATAGGGTTACCTGCCTACAGCCTTATAAATCAAAAACTATTAGGGACCTTTGAAGAGATAAACTGAGAACTAAAAGATATGGCAGAATTTTGAACATATGGATTGCTTTTCTTTTTTTAATTTTAGTGTCTTTAATGCTCTTATGATCCCCGTGAGTCCTGTACATCACTTGGATCATAGGCATAGATCTAAGTTCCTTTTGGCTTTGTTTTTATTTTCATAGTTTATTAAAGAGATAGATGGATAACCTTGAAAACATGGGCAAGAAGCTCATCATTTTTTTTCTTGCCATCCTTAAATAACTACTTGAGTTAACAAGCAATTATTAAACACATCTTATGTGCCAGGAACTGTTGTAGTCACTGGGATCCAAGGAGATTACATTCTACTTTGGGAAATTTCATATATTTGAACACATATTTATAAAATACTCATAAAGTAAATGCAAACTAATTTATATGGATGGGAGGGCACTACTTACCATAACCTAAACATAAGCTGATTCTTAAAAAAAAAAAAACAAGCAAACAAACAAACAAAAAAAAAACCTTGGAGTTCCATGAGGCCAAGGAGAAAAAGGAGACCATCAAATGAAGTAAACTTCAAATACGTGTAATAATTTATAGTACTTATTATGTGTCCAACATTATCAGAAGTGCTTTACAATTATTATCAGATTTGATCCTCAAAACAACCCTTGGAGGTAGGTACTATTTTCATCCACATTTTATAGATGAGGAAACTCTGGCAAGAAAAAGTCATATAACTTGCCCAACATCACAAAGCAAGAAAATACTTGAGACCGGATTGAAGCCCTGTCTTCTGACTCCAGATCTGCCTCTGTATGCCTTACTTTAAATTGCCCAAGAGTTGGAAAAAAAAGTTATACTTTGAAAAAAGCAGTTTATTAAAAAAGCTTCTGGATGAGAGGGGAAATGCTGTCCTTATTCTAAATTATATCTGATTTAGAATTATACATGCAATGTTTTGTGGTGTAGTCTTTCACCAGACTCCTTACTCATGGAGGTGAATACATTTTATGTCATTATAGATAATAACTGTTATCTGAACAAGCCATTTTTCCTGCAATCTCAAAACATAACTAAAATTGGCCGGATAAGTCTAAAACACCTTGCTGAATTTATTAGTCTTATTAAATGTACAGGTGAAATAAACAGCTTCATGACAAAGCACAGCATCTCTGACAAAATTTTCATTGTTTGTGGACTAGCAAATTGTCAATTAGACGTCTTTCAGGCAATGTGGGTAAAAACAAGGGGATCTTTAAAAATACTAAGCACTAGTAACATCTAGACAGTGTGCTAGTTCGTGCTGGGATAATAGAGTCATTTTTGTTCTCTGTTAGCTATTGCCCTAATTAACACCTAATGTGAAACAGATAGGTCATGTTAGAGTTAACCTAGTTCCCCTGTAGTTCTGTGATTCTGTTTCTACACATTAGATTTTGCTCTGCCAAGGACAGGATGGAAATTGCTCACCATTGTTAACTGAGCACCCATTGGGTTCATAACACTTGTCATAGAAAGAAAGAAACTTGTAAGGGGAAAGGGCCTCCTCCCTGTATCAGGTGGGAAGTTGAAATGTATACATTTCAACTTCCCACCTGATACAGGAATCTTCTCACTATACCTCATGACAGTTGACCCTCCAACCTCCATTCTATGAACTGTTATGACAAAGAGAGAGGAGAGAGAAAGCCTCACAAGTTTCTCTCTCCCTCTCTCTCTCTCTTTCTTTATGTGTGTTGATGTATCAGTCTATGATGTTTCAGGGTATTGATTTCTCATCTATCTACCTATTCAAACACATGTATATGTATATGTCCATATACACAGTCTACAGAAACTAGAAGAAATCTTTCAGATCATGCAGCCTAACATCATTTTGTAGGAAAGGAAATTGGGCCTAGAGACATAGACTGACTTTCCTGAGGTCACACCTACATGTCCATTGAGTCATGACCTAATCTACTTATCCTAGCCTTATCCAAAAAGGAAATGAGATTAGCCTGATTTGTTTATAATCTGTGTGTCATGGTTAAAGAATGGTAAACATATTTCCTGTCAAGATACAGAATTTTAAATTAGTATAATAGGCATTAAGGGTATTGTAAGGAAGGTAGAATATTGAAGAAGAAAATGGTGGAAGGCTTTGAGGTAATCATTAAGGAGAGAAGATGTAGATTTGCTCTTTTTGCCTTCACTGCTCATTCCTGTTGTAACATTATTTATTTTGTCTCCTGTTGATAACTCTGGAATTTTTAACTTTTGTGTCTCCTTCATTTCTCATACCCAGTTACCAAATTATGGTGAGTTATCTCTGAAATATTTCTTGTATCTATATTCTATCTATTTTCTATGTTACTGAGTAGAAGATGTCTTCATTACCAACCATTTTGAGTATTTCAGTAAGCTAACATTGAGGTGTGCATATACTACACAATCCCAATCCAATTCCCTCCTCCTTCACTCTCTAATCTCATTAATATCCTAACAAATCATTTGTTTACAAATAAATAACATATTTAATGTATTATTGATTATTATATGGACCTATCTTATAGCTCAATAAATGGTTATTTGCATAAAGGTAGTAATCATGTTTCATTTACAATATTATATATAGCAAGTAGTCAAAATATAAAATAAATAATTAAAATCCCCTGGTTATTACTTTTCTCTCCCTGAAACTCAAACTTTCTAAAAAAACAGCAAAACAAATACACAACAAATTTATGATTTTCAGATAATTAAAAAATTATCTTTTTATGTGTTGTTTTGATCATTTGAAAGCCAAGTCAACAAGCATTTATTAAGCACTTAACACAAGCTAGGAGTCATTGTAAGTCCTGGGTATGCAAATAAATGGAAAAACAAACAAACGAACAAAGCAAAAAAGAAACAGAAAACAGTCCCTGCCTTCAATGATCTTACCTTCTAAGGGAGGGACTACAAGTAATCCACTGTATGCATAAGGAAATCAACCAGAAAGCGACTGAAATTGTTTAGGCATGAGGTGATAAGATCTATAGGAGAGTATTGGCAGAGGTAGAAGATAATGTGGTGTATTTGAGAGATGACATGAAGTTGACTCAGAAGGGATTAGCAGCATAGAGTATATGGAGTGAGAGAGAGGGGAACAGTGTGAGGAATTGAGAATGATGCTTTGGTCATCCTACAATAGGGAGTTGGGAAGGAATTGGTGCCCTTAAAAGCAATAGGAAATTTTGAAAGAGAGGAGTGTTTGAGGGAAAAAATGAGTTCAGGCTTGGACATATTGAGTTTAAGATGTTTGCAAGGCTTCCTCAGAAAGCTATAGCGACTCCTTAATTCAATAGAACCATATTTTTTTGAAAGTCTGTAGAAGCAGAAATACCTGGCTAGACATTGGATTCACTCTGCCATATACACATCCCCCCCATACATGTGTGTCTATATATTTACATTATTATATTTGTACATATACATATATATGCAAGTATCCATATGCATAATGTATAAATATTTATCAATTTCTGTTTATAACTATATGGATTTAAGTGTGTACATGTGTGTTTGTGTGTGTGTGTCTGTGAATCTAATGGTCTGTCACAATATTCCTCATTCTATAGAATGAGTATGGTTCAAGAAGTATGGTTAAATTGAATTAAGGGATCATTCTAGCATGCTGAGGAAGTCCTATGCATAACAAATACATACATACCTACATATATAGGAAACTATATTTGAACATATACATATATATGTATGTATGTATGTATGTAAGTATATATATATGGGGGGTCTGTGCATGGGTGTGCGTACATCTGTCATCTATTAATTGATCTATCTCACATATACACACATATATATATATACACACTCATATATATGTATATATACACATATCTATATGTGTATAGATATACACATACCTATAGACATAAGCATATAGTCTTAGAGAATATTTTAAAAACTTTGTCACAATCTATCTTTTCCCACACAACGTTCTGTATATATAAACATCTAAGAAAAATGTTGAAGAGTCACTTTCAGTTTCTACAATGAAGTGAACAAAATAACAAAAAGATGATTTTCAATATTCTATAAATTTGAAATAGATTTGGCATATGAAGTGCTATTTTGGGGGAAATGGGAAAAGTGATACCACTGATTAAAAATTCAATTAATAAATATTGTGTTGCCAACAGTTACCATGAATGAGAAGCAACATAGAATTATGTATAGTCAGTTATGGTGCTCTTAGAGCCAAGAAGGTCAACGTTCAAATCTAGCCTCTGGCGTATTCTGGCTATGGGCCAGTCATTGTGCTTAATATCTTAAAGCAAAGGGCAAATATGTATGACTATTGTTTGCAGAAATGATACTTATCTTCTTGGTAGGAATCTTTTTACCATTCTATACCCTGTACAAGTGAAATCATAGTTCCATTCTCTATCCTTCCCCAAGTTTCATTAAAATATGAATGCTTATAAAGAAGTAGAACTTAGAAATATTACAGGGAATCATGTTTCATAACATGTAAAAGTCCATTGTACCAAACAAAATGCTATAAGACACCATTTATTCTGAGCATGTGGCTGATATTTCCCACTGTTAGCAATTAACAACAGCAGCAGCAGAAGCAGCAACAGCAACAACAAATGCCTACTTGGTAGTTCTTTCTCAGATCTAAATCCTCAAAACAAGAAGACAGGAGCCAAGAATACAGAAGACAAAAATAAATGGTATAAACAGAAGATGCAGCTTAAAGGCAGTTTCTGGGCTGTTCCATTTTCATTTTTGACTTTTGGGAGGAACAATTCCAATTCCTAAAAATGAGTATAAAATAATTAAGAGGTTATTTAATCCACATAATACAGTAAGCTCCCCAATTTTTTTTTCTATTGATCACGGAAGGAAAAAGACCGAGTAGTTGAAGAAAACCAAGCAAAAACTCTTCTTGTGCCTGCTGGGACAGGCTTTAAGATAAGGCATTAGCAAAGAAGTTGAATAAAGAATCTGGAGAGGGAAAATAAGTCGTTTTAATGGACACAAAGAGCATTAGCTTAAAGTGACTGTCTGGGGAGATCCCCTTCAATTCATTTACTCTCATCTTCACAAACCATCGCCATTAAGCCACCTGCCTCATGGCCCACTAAGGAGCAGCTAGCCACACAGGAATGGATTTCATGGCTAGGTATAGATTCCTTTTTATGTTAATTAAATCAATTATCATGTGCTCCAGCTGTCTTGCCAAATTCACTCCTGGCCAAGAAGAAAGGAGGAAAGACAAATAAATATTACAAGTTATAATTACCATTGCCTTGCATCTCTGAAGAGTATGATAACAGTTTAAACACACACACACACACACACACACACACACACACACACACACACAAGCATTGCTTTACCTCTGAGAGGAAGATCGTGGGAGTACTCCTGGGGGAGAAAAGAAACATTTCACCATTTGCAATGGTTTCAGTTAGTCCATATTCTGGTCAACAGAAGAATTTATCTTCTAAAGTAGTTAATTCTGTCACAGTCCATATTTTCAAGTCTATCAATGGCAAACAAAATAATATCTTCTTTACGTAATAGGTCAACGGTATGGAGAGGCTTAATCTATATAAATAGAACATAGGGATGATGTTGAATAACCCTTAGGATTGGTTCCACACCTATCAAACTCTGACCATTAAGGTGCAGTTAGTGACACTATCTTTGGTCGTTTGGGGTTTAGGGTTAGGTGGGCTGATGTCTTTTCGTACACATTTAATACTTAGTTCTCTTGAAACCTACTAGGATCTTCCAAACTCAATTGGAAGTAATAAAAGCACCAAAAGGCTTTGTGTACATATCTTATGAAGATACATTGAATAACTAGGCATTTTTATCCCTGCTGATGTCTCATGGCCAGCTTCTTCAAATGAGAAGACTTCAGATCTTAGATGTGCTAAATAGCTCGTTCTCTTTTCCATCTCCTGCTTAGCACAGAATATACACTGAGGAAAGGCTACTTGGGACAGACTGGGAATCTTCCATGGCCTCAAAACAACCACTCATATCTGTGCCAGCAGAAGGCAACTTCTACCCCCTGTGCCCCATTTTATTCTCACAATAGCTCTGGAATGTAGGTGTTATTTATTATTCCCATTTAATAGATGAGGAAACTTTCTTACTATCTTTCAATGATTAGACTTCTCCAACTAAAACATCACTATTTCTTTAATAATCCTGAAATTATGTTTTTAATTTCCCTCACTTTCTTGATTACCTTCCTCTGAACCAAACAACAAGTTTTCATTATAATAAGAGGAGCCAAGCAACATGTTATAGTGCAGTGGGGTTAAAATTAAATAGATATTGACTCTTCCAGGAACATATTGACTTTGAAAACACCAACTAAAAATCTATGTCTTACTGTATTTTTATTTATTTTGTTCAAAATTTCCCAATTACATTTTGGTCTATTTGGGGCAACACTTGGGAGTTTTGTGCCTAAAAGAGAGTCACAGATTGTGCTTCACATCTCAAAGACTGGAAGACTCAGGTTCAAGTCTGGCCTCTGATAAATAATGGCTAAGTGACCATGACCAAATTGCTTAACTTGGCAGTGATCTAGGCAGCCCTTTAGGAAACTATTTGCAAAGAACTTACCAACTTGCACTGGTAGAGAGATTTTTACTTGTATCAATAAAATCATGAGGCCAGTCCATGATCTAGTCCCATCATATTTACAACTATGATAATAAAGTCTTGGAAATCATTACCCTTAACAAAAAGTATAGACATAGTAATTAGATTCCTATTGCATTTTGACAATATTTAAAATACAGAGCAAAAATAAATACCTACTAAGAGAAAATCTAGCATAAATAAATATTCTTTATGGTTGACACAAAGGGGTGTAAGGTGAAAGACAGTATTGGGAACAGAACATTTGGCTTCATAGGTCATGACTTACCTTATTCATGCATTCATTTTTTCATTCATTCACGCATTATTCTTGAGCACTTACTTATACTAACACTTCTAGGTAACATTTGCTTTTAGATTATATTTCCATATGTATTCTCATCTTAGCAGTGTTAATGAGATAAGAAATCCCATCTTTAATATAAATTATAGTAGCACACCATCTGTATTAAATGACAAATAGGTTTACTACCAAAGAGAATGAACAGGAATAGGACCATAGAAACTTTGAACTCCAGGGTCTAGAGATAACAGTGTAATCTCTCATTTCATTTATGTATCCTCTTTGATATCCAGTGATCAGAGGGGAAGCTTTCTAATTTATAAAACACCTCATTCCATTTTTCCACATCTCTAATTATTATTGTAATTTTTCCTTACTGATGCTAAGAATGCTCTTACCTGGAATAAATCCAGTATTTGTTTTAAAAAATAACAACCCTTTACATATTTGACCACAAATATCATGTCCCATTTAGATCTTCACTTCTTCAGGCTACATTTCAAAGCCTCCTACTTCCACAACTAGTTCCCCAATCACTCATCCTGGATGCTATCTCCTGGCTTTCAATAACATTCTGAAAATATGACACCAATAAATTTAACTGAAGCCTGAAAGATATTTTGATAAGCATAATGGGACTATTTGTTACATGTGCTAGCCACTATATTTCTATTATCCTATTAACCTAAAATCAAATTTCTGAGTAGTGTATTTTTTTATTTTTTAAATTTAATATTTTATTTTTCTTTAATTACATGTAAAGACAATTTTCAACATTCGTTTTAAAAATTGAGTTCCAAATCCTCTCCCTGCTTCCCTAATTCCCTCACTGAGAAGGCATGTAATTTGATAGAGGTTATGCATATGTAATCGTGAAAAACATATTTCCATATTAGTCATGTTGTAAAAGACCAAAATAAAAACTCAAGACAAAAAAAGTTAAAAAAAAAAAAGTATGCCTTGATCTGAGTTCAGATTCCATCAATTTTTTTCTCTGGGGATGGATAGCATTTTTCTTAAGTCCTTTAGAGTTGTCTTGGATGATTATTTTGCTTAGAATAGCTAAGTCATTAACAATTGATTATCTTACAATATCGCTGTTACTGCATACAATGTTCTCCTGCTTCTACTCATTTCACTTTGCATCAGTTCATTCAAGTTTCTCTGGGTTATTCTTAGAGCATCTAGTATGTCATTTCTTATATCATATTTGCATTCATCACAATCATATGCTATTGTGCAGTCATTGTTCAGCCATTCTCCAATTTTTCAGCCATTCCCCAATTGATGGACATCCTCTCAATTTCTAATTCCTTACAATCAGAGTAGAACTGCTATAAATATTTTGACATAGTTTCAAATTGTTCTCCATAATGGTTGAGTTAGTTCACAATTCCACCAATGATGCATTAGTGTCTCAATTTTCCCACATCCCCACCAATATTTATTTGTTTAGGAGTATTTAGAAGGGACAAGTCAACTAGCATTCATTAAATTTCTACATTGTGTAAGCATTGTGCAAGTTGCTGAAAGCACATAACTATTTAAGGGACCTCTGCTGTGAATGCTTCTGCAATGTGAAGAATCATTTTTTTCCATGCAATTAATTTATCATTTTTTAGTTTAAGTCATTGCATATCAAGTTGAAACCAGCACAATTCTATTTCGGTATAAATTAAAAGACAACCCTTGATTCAGGAACTTAGATCGCCTAATTAATGAAGAATCAAGCATGTCAGAAAATTTGATCAGTCCATTTTTCTTAAGTTTATTCTTATGTCATTATAATTTATATAATTAGCATAATCAGGTACTCACAAATCTTAGGGCTTTGTGTGGCTTGTAAAATATCAAATCAACCAATTATTTGTATAATATACAATTCTAACTTATTCATATAGACATCTAATCATAAAAGTAAGGGAGGAGTCATACCATTTTCCAGTAACCACCACCTGGAGTACCCAATCCCAATTTTGTTTTCTTAACACTTCAATGGATTCATGAGTTTATTGGTATGTATACTTATACCACTGATATATTTCATAATCTCTGTGTCTCTTTGTTGTGATATTTTTTCTGTTTTCCCGTAAATTCATGAGAGATGATATATGCACCATCCTGGGAGACTTATGCTTTTAGCAAGTGATGGTTATGCAATGTACTGCTCATTTGTCTCTTTTTTCAGTTATGTATCCCCTTGATAAAAACCTCTAGTAGAGCTTTCTGCTTGTGAGTCACTGGTTTCTTGCTTGCAAATGGTTATTGAAGGCTACATATTTATATCAACATGCATATTTATGTTACCCATCATTGTTATGCTTCTGGGATTATGGTATTTTCATGTGTTTCAAACTTATTTATGGTTACTAAGAACATCCTGGTATTCTGGAAATGAGGCTCTGAAGGGTCAAAGAGTTTGGGAATATCGAAAACATCCCACATGTTTCCCCATATAGAATAAATCTGTCTGTATTTACATTTTACTATTTTTCAATTAACCACAAATTCCTCAAAAACAATTTACATATAAAAACAAGGAAAACAACATTATGCATTTGACCCCAAATTTATTATGTAAAACCCGTCCTTTTGCTCATGCCCCTTCTGAGCTTCCTGATGCTCTCTATGCTATGTACTTGTATTTTTGTTTTTGTTTTTTTGGAGATTTTTTTTTTGGTATAGCTATTATTACTCACTACTTTCCCTTCTAATAAATAAAAGCCTCCTAACAAATAAGTATAGTCAAGGAAAGCAAATTTTGAATGAATTGTTTCTGAAAACACGCCACATTCTGCACCTACAGTTATTACTATTCCCAGAGGAGTTATGAGCTAACCTCTACTTGGGTACCTACAAAAGCAGTTTTACAGATAGCAATGGGAAAATCTACCCTCTCTGAAGGATTTCTCTTAACTATTCGTAGATCATAACTGAGACAAGGAACCCATCAGAAGTTAGGCTTTGTCTTGTAGAGCAGTGATTAGAAAATGAAAATTCCTCCTTTCATATTTTGATTAAGACAGAAGGAGTTACACAGGATAAGACAAGGATGAGTGGATTGAAATAGGCACAGTAGAAATCAGTGCAACATAGTTCCCCACAAACTTACTCCTCTTTTAAAATCCCCTATTTCTCTTAAAGACACCACTATCCCTTGAATCAACCCAGATTAAACCCATGATATTATTCTTACTTCTCATGTTCTTTTATTCCTCAAAACATTTGTTACATGCCATTTCAATAGCTCCTGAATATATATCCTTCTTTCAACACACACAGATACCGAACTAATTCAGGCTCTTATGATCTCTTGCTTGGACTATCAAAATAACCCACTAATCAGTTTCCCTTCCTAAAATCTTTCTCTCCTTCATTCTATACTCAATAAGGCTAACAAAATAATTTTCTTAATGTGCACGTTTGATTATGTCACTTTCCTACTCATTATACTCCTGTATATCTCTACTAACTCTAATATTAATATTAACGCTAATCAAATAGAAATTCTGGTGTTTAGAATTTAAAACTCTTCAAAACTGGGGCCTCAACCTATGATCCTAGATTCATTTTTTCCACTTAGTAGTATTTTTAATTGCATGTAAATACAGTTTTCAACATTTGTTCCTTTCTTTTTTGCCAGTTAATAGTATTTTATTTGTTCCAATGAAATGTAAAGATAGTCTTCAACATTCACCTTTCTGAGATTTTGAATTCCAAATTGTTTTCTCCCTCTCTCCATTCACTCCCCACTCCCCAGGATGGCAAGCAATCTGATATGGGTTATATATGTACGATCATATTAAACATATTTCTACATTAGTCATGTTGTGAAAGAAAAATCCGAAGAAAAGAGAAAAAAACACAGGAAAGAAAAAAATAAGTGAAAATCTGCTTTCAGGTGGCATAGTTCTTTCTCTGGATAGTGATAGCATTTTCATATTAAGTCTTTTGGAAGTGTCTAAGATCACTGTATTGCTGAGAAGAGTTAAGCATCAAAGTTGATCATCCCATTCCTTGCTCCTAATTTGCTTATGATATCACCCTTTTGTCTAAATAATGGACCTATTTTGACCTTATCTTGGAATATGGTGTAAGATGTTGGTCTGTGTTTAGTTTGTACAATACTATTTTCCAGCTTTAGGTCTATCAAATGGTAGATTGTTAGAATTATTTAGTATGGTGTCTTTTGTACCTAATCTATTCCACTGATTTACCGCTCTATTTCTTAGCCATTATTAGTTTTTATGATTGCTGCTTTATAATATGGTTTTGGATCTGTTATAGATATGCCATCTTTCCTTGCATTTCTTTTGATCAATTCAATTTGTATTCTTGACCTTTGGTTCTTACAGATGAAGTTTCTTACTATTTTTTCTGGCTCTATGAAATAATTTTTGTTTTTTTTTTTAAATTGTGATTATCTCACTGGAAAAAAAAAAAACTGACCTGGAAAATAGATCCTGGAGAGATTATTTGAAAATTATTGGACTGCATGAAAGCCATGGGAAAAAAAAAAGAGCTTAGATATAATCTTTCATGAAATTATCAAGGAAAACTGCTCTGATATTTTAGAACCAGAGGGTAAAATAAAAATTCGAAGAATCCACTGAACACCTCCTGAAAGATATCCCAAAATGGGCAGTCGCTTCTTTTTATACATATCCACAGTGTTTATTACATAGTAGTCACTTAAAATTGTTTATTTATTTCTGGCCCATAGTTGTCACTTAATAAATGTATTTCTACTAATTGACTAATGGTGTGAGGGACAACACATAGATAAGTATGTATTTACAATAAATGTATAGAGTAAAAGGAAGGTAATCTCAAAGATAAGGCACTTGGGTAGGGGTGAAATTCCTTGCAGAAAGTTAGATTTGAGCAATATCTTAAAGAAGTCTAGGAAATCCAGGAATACGAGATTAGAAGAAAGAATAGTCAGGCAAAGGGAACAATAAGCATTAATGCACTGTCAAAAGAGGGAGTGTCAATGTCCACTGAATAATAAGTGGCCAATGTATATGGTTATACGGTACATGGACAAAAATGTAAAGACAGAAAAGAATCACATGGTAAAGGACTTCAAATGCCAGAGAACATTTTATATTTGATCTTGGAGGTAACAAGGAGCCACTGTAGGTGTGTGTGTGTGTGTGTGTGTGTGTGTGTGTGTGTGTGTGTGTGTGTGTCTAGTTGATCAGATTTGAAATTTAAGAAGATAATGTTGGCAGCTGGGTAGAAGACGGATTGTAGTGGGTTTAATACACATCTGTATGCAGATGATAACCAGATCAATACAACCAGTTTTAATCCATCTCTTGAGCTCCAGTCATCATTCACCAACTGCCTTTTCCCTATCTTAAATTAGATGTCCCATGGACATACCAAATTCAACGTGTCTGAAACAGAGCTCATTATGTTTCCCAATGAATGCAACTGTCTTTCCAAATTTCCTATTATTGTAGAGAGCACCAGAGTCCTCACAGTAAAAAGGGCTTACAACCTCAATATCATCCTCAACTACCTTTTGTTTACATTATAAGCTTGGTTGTACTTAGTTGTTTTCAGGTGGTCTACTCTGCTAGACTGTGAGCTCCTGAAATAAGATCTGTTTCTTCCTTTATTTGTATTCTTGCCATTAACAAAGTTCCTAGAATATAGTAGAGGCCTAATAAATGCTTGTTTATTTAATAGTGACAATTTCTTGTTTGCTACTGCTTTCAATACTTTTACTTACACCCACCGCTGGAAATGTATTTTATTTGAACATTTATTGGGAAAAAAATATCTTATTAATTTCATGTTAAGTATATATAAACATTTTGGGAATGAAACCTAGCATTACTTCCCAAATTCCTATTACATTACAGAAATGTTTGTATATAAATGAGACAAAAATTAAGCCATGTCTGGTAACATTTAATGTGCATCAGCTGTGGTCAATTTATTGTTTTAATCCAAGATTTTAAATGTTTTAGTAAGATTCATTGTCCTTTAAAGGATTCATATTAATTTTGTTATTCTAATAAGAGGCAAAGGATACTTAAAGTGACACCATTTTATGCAATAATGGATATTTTATGACTAAATAGAAGTTGAAACTGGTATGAAATATAACAAGAACTCTAAAATCATCAATCTTGCTCAGCATTTTTTATTGGACATCTATTTTATTGCAACTTTACAAATGTTCATCCTGTGAATTTAGCTTTTCTTTTTTATTTATTAATATAAATACTTTAAATATTAGAACTGGAATGTCAAAAGAAGAAAACTTAAATTTCTTGCTTACCACTGAGATATTTCTGAAATGTTAAATGAAGGAAATTTCTTTGACAATCTTTTGTAATCTGCCATGTCAGTTTTGCTTCTACCACCACAAATTCCTCACCAACTGCCTCCTTAACAACAACAAAAAAAAAAATCATATGTACCTCTTCAATTTAATTCAATAAGGATGAGACAAAGCAAAAGAGGGAGAGAAGATGGGAGAGGGTATGATCACAGAAAGTATGTTGGAGGAAATGAAATCCCATAGACTCATGGATGTACATTTGAAAAGTATCTCAGAGGCTACCTATTCCAATCATTTAATTTTTCAGATGAGGAATCTGGGGACAGGACATTTAAAGTTCTTATCTAAGGCTGCTCTGTCAGGAAGCATCATGGATGAGATTTGAATCCACGTTCTATTGCTCTGCCAGGTATTATGCTTCTGACCACGAGAGTGTCATTATTCTTTCCACTTTAATCTTCTCCTGTTTAGCCCTTCTTCCCAACTAGACTTTAAACTCCTTGAGGGTAAAGCCTTTTTTTTTTGGCAAGACAATTGTCGTTAAATGACTAATCCAGGGTCACACAGCTAGTAAGTGTTAAGTGTCTGGACTAAGGCTGGATTTGAACTCAGGTCCTTCTACCTTCAGGGCTGGTTGTCTATCCACTGCACCACCTCACTGCCCCTTTTTTAATTGTATTTTTCTTTTCCTTATTTTATTTTTTTAAAAATTTTAGACAGATACCAAAACTGAAATGCATAGTAAGAAAAGAAAAATGTAAAATAAGAAAAAAAAACATGTAATGTGCACGGCAGAACATAGGAGAGGATTTACTATATATAGCAATAGATTTTCATTTGAAGAAAGCCTATCAATTAAATACTGAGCATTATGTTGAAAGCTGTCCATCTTTTCTTTGATTCCTTGTAGATTTTATTTTGTTTTCTGCATTTTTACTTTTGTTCTTTTTTTTCACTTTTTACTTTGTTCTTCCCCCTCCTTCTTTCTCTCTACTCTCACCTCAAGGCTACAATTAAGCATGGATATATTTATATAGCTATTGATATATGTATATATATATATATATATAAATACATTTTAAAGTCCAGTTCTTTTGCTCTTCAAGATATAGTTTTCCAAGACATGTGATCTTTTAGTGTCACCACTAGTAGGTCTTGCATGATTTTAATTGTGTATTCTAATTGTGGTCTCGCTATATGTAACTTTTTTTTAAACTTGTTGCTCATAATATTTTGTCCTTGAGCTGGGGGTTTCAGAATTTGATTATACCACTCCTGTGAATTTTCCCTCATAGGATCTCTTTTATGTGGTGATTGGTGGATTTTTTTCTATTTCTACCTTCTCCTCTTGTTCTTATTGAATGGGATGTCCCAGTGAAGACTTCTCAGTGCAATTAAGGTAATGAGTTCAGAAGATAGTGTGAGAAATGAACTCTCAGAAGTGAAGGCTCCTCAAAGGGTCAAATAATTCTTGATATTATTACTTTCAAAATCCTCCCCAACTTGGACCCTGTTTTTAAGCACATAACAGAAAGAATAAGTCCTGCCCCACCCCCAACCTGAGCCTCCGGCCTCTTTCCTTGTCTTTGAATTTCGGGCCTAGAATGTAAGCCTCACCTCCCAGTTAAGAGGATAGGAAGAAACTTTCAAGCTTAGAATGTAAGTCCACCCCCAGTTAAGGGGGTAAGGGATAGTGGTGGGTGGAGGCTTGTTTGCGTGGTGAGCGGAGATTTGCTTTCATAAGGCGGCCCTTGTTACTCCCTCTCTCTCTCTCTCTCTCTCTCCACGTGTATCGAAGGAGCAGACAGCCATCTCGCGAGATTGTAATAAAGGTAACCTTTACTTTCCACCATGAGGTCTCTGAGTTTAATTTGGGTTGGGGTTGCTGTCCCACACATTATGAACGCTTCAGGACATTTTTTCTTTAATTATTTCTTATATTATTGTATTAAAATTATTTTTTTATCATAGCTTTTAGATAATTCAATTACTCATATGTATTCTCTTCTTTATCTGTTCTCCAGATCAATTGTTTTTTTCTTATGAAATGTTTCACATTGTCTTCTATTTTTTCATTACACACACACACATATATTCTTTCATCTCTTATAATTTCACTGGCTTTCCCCTGACCAATTCTGATTTATTTTTTCCAATTATGATTTTCAAGGAGTCATTTTCTTTCTTAAGATTCTGGATCACCTTTTCTAATTGGTTAACTTTCTTTTCATAATCATTTTGTTTTTCTTGGATTATTCTTATTTTCCTTTTTAGTTTTTTTTTTTAATATCTCTCATTTGATTTTTGAAGTCTTTTTTAAGTTCTTCAGTGAATTATTTTTTGGCAGGTGATCATTTGACACTACTCTTATGGATAGAAGAGGGTTTCTTTGCTTCAATATTCTCCTCTGGTCTTCCCTATTCCCATAAAGGTATCTACGGTTGGATCATTTCTACTTTGCCTGTGCATTTTTTAAAATAGTTTAGCTTTTATAATCACTTCTAGTCCTAAGGTATCAGGCCTCTGATCCTCTTCAGTTCTCTTCCTTGACCTTGATCTCAAACCAAGACCTCCAGCTTCCTGTAAGTGCCCATAGCCAGTAATGTCTTGACTATAGCACTTCTGCACTCATCCCCTGTATGCTGGTTCCTTCTCACCTCCACTGCATCTTCACCACACAGCTGCTTCTGGTATTCTTTGTTAGCAGAGGTTCCAGGTCAGACTCCCAACACCCCTAACTGGGGATGCCAGAGGTAAAAGTTACTGAGGGCCCAGACAGGGTCCCAAACCAGCTAACCCCAGGGCTTACTGCTTGTTGTTTAAGTGATCTCTAGCCTGGAGGTGTTTACTCTTCACTGGGAGGAAATCTCATCCGGAGATTTTTCTTCAGATCTTCTGTGATTGTGCACTGTTCTGCCCCTACTCTTATTTACTTTCACTGCTCTGTGTTCACCCAGTGGCACTATTTTATCTCTTTTGGGGAAGAAAATATTGAGATCTTGAAATTTTCTTACTCCTCTGAATTCAGTGTGGAGAAGAAATTTCTCCTCTATCTTCCTGGAATTCTCTTGATGGTAGAAACTTTAAATTCCCTCAGTTATTTTGTACAGAGGAGGCACTCAAATATTTATTGACCAGTAGATTGATGAAAGACTCACTTGCTCCTTTGGAGCAAAAAACTGAAAAGCAAAATCAGTTTGAAGAAAGATCTTCCTCCTCCATTGACTCCTACAAGAATTCATCCATTATTAGATCATTAAAAAAACTTTTGTTAAACCTCCAACTATATACTTGATAGGGATGCAAAGACAACAATGAAATGCCACTTCAAGAAGCTTATATTTATTGGGAAATTGTTTAATTTCAAATAAATATCTTTCCATGTTCACAAGGAATTTATTGAGCATCTAAACTAGAAAAGGAACCTTGCTAATCAGGATAATACAAATGTATGATTCATGGTATTTCCCTTTGAAGAGTTTACAATCCTATTGTTCTAGAGAGGCAAGATACATAAATAATAAGCACATAAATTAATACATTATGTCAAGTGTATGGGTAAAAAAGTTAAACAAATATGCAAAATAATTAGTGCACAATGAGTTAAATGAATAAGAAAAAGAAATGCAAAGGAATTTATAGGAAGGGGCAATGAATAAGGGATGGAGTGAAAGGTAAAGCTTCAAGGATTAGAGAAGGTTAGAGAAAGAAACTGAAACAAAATAAAAAGGCAGGGAGAAAACAAAAGTAGGAGATATTCTAAGTAGAGAGAATGAGTCAATAAAATGGTAAAACATAGCAATATGTTTGGCTCACAAATAAACAATGGGTAATCAATTTAGGGTAAAGCAAAGATTTTATCTTAGACTTTAAAGGAAGTCAAGATTAGAGGAATAAAAAAGAGATCAGTTTGTGTATTGGAATTTGAGTTAAGAAGAAAGACTGAAGGCAGAGGATATAGTTGAGCAATTGACTTAGCAGAAAATTGCCTCAACTGGAGTTGTGGCAGTGGGTGTGGAAAGGACAAACTAATAGCACTATAAAAATATTGAGAGGAATTGGCCACAAATTGGATGTGGTAAATAACGGCTGTGGAGAATAAAGTATGATTTCAAGGTTTCTCTAGAAGCAGTACTTTGCAAAGATGGGGTTTGTTTATATAAGAAATCTAAAATAGAACTCTATCACTACTTAATTGCTATTTGATTTGCTTTTGGACCATGGAACTGGAGATCCATCAAATCTTTTTGGAAGACTTGTATGGTAGAGGTGGGTATTCATGTATAAATTTGTGCTATATGCAATTCTCCTAGTCACGTGTCAATAGTCTGACTCCATGACCTTGTGAGGTCCCTTTCAAAACCATGTCTATAAATTGTGATTCCTAGGTCTTTGAAACTGATCATATCTGTTTTGAAATCAAGAAAATAGCTTCTTTGAAAGATGTGTAAATGAAGTAGTTGGAATATTCTTCTAATCATCATCAACAATTGTGTAAAATAAAAAACGAAAAACACTTGGAGAGCAATTATTTTCCCTTGAATATGTGACTAAAGATTTCTGCACCAAGTGCTGAGTAAACCAATAAATATTCAAGATAAAGAAAACCATTGTCAGCTCTGATTCTATAATCTAGCCACTGCTCAGATATTTACAATCTAGCCAATACCTCACAGACCTGCAGATTCCCTAAGAGTCTGGCTAATATGCACATATTTAATAAACCTTGTCTTTGGCTGAAAGAAGTCTTGGTTCAAATTTTTTTGGGCAGGACCTGCATGTTGTGATCTAGGGGTCCCAGCACCCCTAACCTCTAGACCTCATCATATAGTTCCCTGCACTGAGAAAAACTGCCTAATACTAAGCTCTTCACCAGCCAAGAGTGGAAGGTGTGTAAACCTCACCTCTTCCCCTAATTTCTTTTTTTTTGCCCTGCAGTTAGGTGTATTTCCAAGCAACTAGGAAGGCTTGGCTTGGAAGTGCTTTTCAGGCCTGACCTCTCAGTCCCAGTAGGTCAGACAGCTATGAGGTTGTCTCGGAACTGAGCCTGAAGCTCTCAGGCTCTTGGTCTAGTGGTTTTGTTCAAGACCATGGACTTAGGCGCACCTTTCGACTCCCTATCTGGAATCATAGGCCCAATCCTCTCAATCCTTTCAGTGCTAGGGACTTGGGAAAACTTAAAGTACCTCTTCGGGATTTTTGGTTTGTTTGTTTCCCGAAGCTTATTTCAAAAACTGTCTTTTAAGGAGGGAGGGATTTCCAGCCCCCATGCCTGCAAAGGGTCAATCCTCTTCAATTCCTGAAGATTTGCCTTTGGGCTGTCTTTACAAAATTGGGAAATAGTTAGTTTCTCTAAAGAAATTAGAAAGAAAAGGTTGGTGTTCTTTTGCAACACTGGCCTCAGTACCACCTGGAAAATTAAGGAGACATGGCCCGTTTTGGGGACATTATAGCAACACACTCTCTCAGAGTTAGAAAAATATTGTACCAGAGAAGGAAAATAGGTGGAGATTCCCTACATGATGACTTTTGTCAAAGTTTCTAGTGACCCCATTCTCAGAAAAGATTGTAGCATGCTCATAGCTAGAGCCGCCCCAAATGGGGAATGGGGATCAACAAGACTTTTCGAATGACCCTTTTATGGCCCCAGTGCTAGAGTACTCCCCTCTTCCCATCATCCCTTAACTCCACCTCCCCAGCTCCTATGTCCACACCATTCTGCCCTGGTTGCCACTGTTGCCCATGCCACCCCCTTCCCTTGGTTTACCTTCCCTTTTCCTCTAGCCTACCTCCCTTCACATCCTGCCTTGTTCACCTTCTATGTATCCTACCCTGCATTTCCTCCCCAGGCCCCTGCTCCAGAAAGGAACTCTACTCAGGTTTTGGACAAAGACCTTGACTCAGCACCTCCTCCCCAGGCCCTTTACCTTCAGGCAAGAACTACCCAGGCCTCAGTGATACCTCCTTCCCTGAATCCTCCCCCTATGCCAGCTGATTTTTCCCCAGCCAGCCAGATCCCCTGGCTTTGCAGTCAGTTCAATTCAGCCAACATTCCCTAGTCCCTCACTCACAAAAACTTCCTGTCTCCCTTCCTCCCTAGCCCAGTTCCCATAATGCCTTCAGATTTTTTTTTTCCCCTAAGGGAAGTTCCTGTCTCCCCTAATGGGACAATTGGGGTGCATGTTCCATTCTCCATTTCAGATCTCATTCAGTTCAAAGAGAAACTGGGGTGATACTCAGAAGATGCCACTAAGTTTACTGAGGGCTTTAGAATGGATTCTTACAATTATAGCTTTCTTGGGGTAATTTGCAAACTTGGGGTGATTGTATCGCTGAGAAGAAGAGAATCTGGGAACAAGCCCCAAAATTTGAGCATCATTTGGCTAACAATGACCCCACAAAATAACCCCCAGGGTATTTTGTTCCCACTACCGACCCAGGATGGGATTATCAGAAGAATGAGGATAGGTGAAAGAGAGACTATATGGTAATTTACCTGCTAGAAGGCCTAAGAACTGAATTTCAAAGCAAGTAATTTTATTTTTGGCTAGGCAATGGGGTTAAGTGACTTGCCCAGGGTCACATAGTAAATGTTATGTGCCTGAATCCAGGGCCGGTGCTCTATTCACTGCACCACCTAGGTGCCCCTCAAAGCAAGTAAATTTTCAAAAAATTATGGAAGTTACTCAGGGAGAAAAGCAAAACCCTTCCCTTTTCCAAGACAGGCTAATAGAAGTTATTAAAAAGTATAAGAATTTAGATTTTGACTTTATAGAAGCTGTAACAATCCTCAGCATGTATTTCATTAATCAATCTGCCCCAGACAATAGGAGGAAACTGCAAAAATTGGCAATGGGACCCCAAACACCTCAGGTCCAATTACTGGAGACTGCCTTTGGAGTTTTTAACAACAGAGACTTAGTAGCAGCCGAGGAAAGAAAAAGAAGGGAAAGTGCTAGAGACAGAGAACATGCTCAATTATTGGCTGCTGTCATGGCCAGGAAAAGACCTAAGGGTGTTCCTAGAAACTCCTGCAGTGGGGTAACCTGCTTTCAATGCCTCTAGGAGGGTCACTGGGCCAAGGAGTGCCACTCCAGTGAATCCCCCAAGAGGTGGACCCTGTGATCAATACCTATGGGACTGTGCCCAAGATGTGACCAGGAGGGCCACTGGAGAAAGGATTGTCCCCAAGGTTGGAAAAGTGATGTACCCCATCCTCCAGTCTTCTCAAGACTGGGAATAACAGGAACCTGGGGCTTGGTAGCACTCCCACTTTCTCCATCTCTCCAGCTGAGCCCTGGATAGAAATCAAAGTCGAAGGTAAGGTTACCAGCTTTATCATGCCTATGTTCTCTGTTTTAATTAATTTCTCTGTCACTACTCACCCCTTGATCTGGGCCCTGCAGTCTTTTCTGTCAGATTTGTGTCTTCTAGAGTACAGACCATTCACCTACAGTTGGTAGCAAACAGCGGGTTCCAGCCAATGCCCCCCATCGTTCCTCGGATGCAGCCTGTGCTTAGTTCCAGTCAACCTCCTCTTTGGGATGCCCTCAAGACCAGGACAGCTCTATGCACCTTGCCAGCAGGAAGCAATTTCAGAAGCCAAGACCTTTGTCCTTTACCGTAAGATAATTTGGGACCCATTTCTTTGAGGGGGGAATGATAAGGATGGGATCTAGACCCCAAAAAGGAAAAACTCTGGACTTTCCCACAGGGCCAAATCTCTGTTGTTTGCTTGAGGCTATAATCCCATCAACTGGCTTTTCTTTGTGGCTACACCCAATGTCCCCATTCTCTGTTACCCTTAACTAAGCCTAGACTTCCCTATGTTCCCAAGCCACTTCTTATCCTTAATCCTGTCTAGGCTCCATTCTCCCTTGGCCACCCCTGGAGTTCTATTACCTCATAGACTACTTGACCACTCCTAGATCCCTCCCATAGTCTTTCTGTATATAAGGTCCATCTTATCTCCATTAAGATGCTCAGATTTTTATAATCTAGCCAATACCTCACAGACTCACAGATTCCTTAAGAGTCTGACTAACATGGCAGATCTTTAATAAACCTTATGCTTGGCTGAAAAAAAAATTGTCTAGACCTCTTTCCTAAAGATGAATTTCAGAAAAAAAAATAACAGATATGGCTATCACAACTATCACAACTTCAGGGCAATAGTGAATATGGAAGAAGAAGGCAAACAAGGTAAAAATGTAAGGCAAAGTGCTTCACTGGCTTTCTAGGCCCATCAATATCCAAAATTCTTTAACAGTAAATAAATGCTGTGATGGCAATTCCATCAAGGTTGCATGAGTAAATAATGTTCAGGCCTGCTGCTGATTCTGGATAATAATAAAATGAAATGCAAACCTGCGTTACATGAACAATAATATTTTAGTCATCATTTCCAGAATATGATCTAAAGCTAGATTGGTCAAGAAATACTGCAATGCAGTTGAAGGGTTGTTACCTGGTGCAGTTGATCATCCTCCAGGAAGACAGTAAAGGACAGACTCTGGCTCTAATATCAGTTGAGTTGAAGTTCTCTTTCTTCCTCTGCAAAACCTAAAGTGGCATCTAATGTTCAGTGAGACATTGGTAGGTTAAGAATGGTGGTTTGCTAGTGATTGAAAAGCTCATGTGACTGACTATATAATGTAGATGGTTTGAGTGCAGCAGACCTTACCTAATCCTTCACACAGTATGATTTTATTAAAAAAATATATCAAAAGCCTATAAAATTTCTGTTTCTCAGAAACTCAGGTTTTCCTCTGCATTTTACTTTTCTTTACCATGAACTTTTTTTTATGTTTTCTTTTACTATTTTAATATAAAATAATATTTTAATCAAACTAATACAATAGAAAAGCATATTTCATGCAATTGTAAATGCAGGAGAATTTAGTGTGCTTAGTACTAGTAGAGAAGGACACGGGATTCACAAATTACTGTTTCATCCAAATGGAAATTCATTTCTGTAAGGTTCTGAAAAACATAAACACACATGCTCACTATAAGTACACCCTTAATTCACAACAAGCAAAACCTGTGTCATTAGGACAAGAGCTAATGAAAAGGCAGAATAGTGACACATTATAAAGTAAAGCATTTTAAAAGCAGAAACATGGGTTTTTATGAAAGCAGGAATTAAATAGTGATATTTCTTTGATTTCATGTTAAGTCATTTGAGGCTTTAGTAGTCCCCATTAGTTGTCTTCCCAAAAGACAGAATTCACATATCAAATATCAGTTTAAAATGCTAAAGGTAGAGGTGTTAGAAAATTAGAAACAACATACTAACACAGAGAAACCCATTCAAAATAAGGTATCAACTATGAAAGCCACTGAAAATCCTATTAATGATTTTAATTAATTTTTGAAGAATTTAAGTTTTAAGTATCTCCTCCCTTATCTATTTGTATATAAAGTAAAGCTCAGAAGAGATCAGAAAGAAACTTGGATTGATTTCAGAACTCTGATCAGAAAATTGATGATATACAGCCAGAAAATTTAGTGGAGAGAGTGCTGGTCATGAAAGAAAGAAATCTAAGTTTCAATTTTGCCACAGACAATTATTAGCTCTGTAACCCTGAGGAAGTCATATAAGCTCTCTTTAGTTCAATTTTATCACCTGTAAAATAGGGATAAAAACAGAGTGTACCTCACAGAGTTATTTTGAGGAACAAAAGAGAAAATAATATATGTGAAACAGAAAACTAAATGCTACGTAAATATTTCCTAGGTTCATCATCATCATCATCATGATAATGAAGATGGTGATTTTTACAAAGTGAATCACCTACCTGTTGTCACAAGGGCAATGGGCTGGGAGTTTAGAACGAAAAGTGAATTTTCAGATATGGCCAAAATGTTTAATTTTTTTGTTTGACTCCACCTTTTTATAAAAAGGAGGGCTTAATTTTGTTTGGGTGTGAATTATTGGGTAGGAAATAGAAATATAATTTTGTAAAGGAAAGAATCCCAATAAAATATTATGAAGTACATAAAGAGAAGAAAATAGATTTTCAGAAGAGAAAGAGATAGGGGAAATTTATTGTGATTGAATAAATATAGTATAATTAAAAACAAAAGTAGGATATTACAGAAGTTCATGGTCTGAAATATAAGCACCTTTTTTGGTTGTTGTTCTCCGTATAATGACAAGTTCATGATACTTTGTACTTCCAGAAACAAGACTAAGACAATACAATTACTATGAGGAGAGTTATCGTTATTATTATTTTTAAAGTAACTGGTTAGGGAGATATGTAGTCAATGGGTCAATAAGCACTTGTTAAGTACTACATACCAGGCTAAGTGCTAGGGATATGAGAGGCAAAAAAATGCCTTTCAAACAACTTTTTAAAAATGCCTCAAACAACTTCCAATATAGTGTCTCCAACATGCTTAGAACTGGAAAGACTATGTACTAAAAGGGGTTTACAAATAATGTAATGATCATCAAAAAGAAAAGTATTTGGGCAGACCAATACAATAACCTGAAACTTACGAAACAAAAAGGAAAGCAATATTTTCTTCCTTCTTCCCTTGCTCCCTACCTCCTTCCTTCCTTTTCTTTTTTTCCACCACTTGATAGTATTTTATTTTTTCCACTTACATGTAAAGATTGTTTTTAACATTCACTTCCATAAGATTTTGAGTTTTAAATTTTCCCCTTTGTCCTGTCCTTTCCCCAAGACAATGTGCAATCTTATATAGACTCGACTTATACATTCATTAAGCACATTTTCCCATTACTCATGATGTAAATAAGAATTAAAACTAATGTGTGTAACCATGAGATACAAGAAGCAAAACAAAACAACAAAAGAAAAGGAGAGCAAATAGCATGCTTTGATCTGCATTCAGACTCCATAGCTCTTTCTCTTAATGTGGATAGCATTTTCCATCGTGAGCCTTTTAGAATTGTCTTAAATTGTGGGGCGGAGTCAAGATGGCTGAGTGAAAGCAGTGACTTGCTTGAGCTCTCCCTGAAACCCCTCCAAATACTCAAAAAAATGGCTCTAAAAAAATTCTGAAGCATCAGAACCCACAAAAAGACAGAATGAACCAAATTTCCAACCCAAGACAACCTGGATAATTGATCAGAAAGGTGTATCGTGCCGGGCTGGGAGCGCAACACAGAGCGGCGTGGGCTCACAGGCCGCAGCAAACCTGGAGCAGGCCTCAGAGGACTGAATTGTGGGCAGCTGTGGAGGTTTCCAGACTCCTCAATCCACAAATGCCAAAGACAACTTAGAAGGTCAGTGGGAAAAGTCTGTTTCTGTCGGTGTTCAGAGAGGAAGGTGGGGTTTCAGCTCCATTCCCCCAAGAGTATGGCCCTGGGGAAGGCAGATGCTTCCCAAGCTTCTGGCCCACAGACTGAGGAGGAATCCAGTGGCTGATCAGAGGATTGCAGAGATCTCTTTGCCAGTGCTGAGGCAGGAATCTCTTGCTTTGCCCGTGTGTTGATCTGGGTCACAGTTCTGGGCGGCGGTTGGGGTGAGGAGGACAGCTGGTGGAGCTTGAGTGGCTGTGGAGAGGAACCCTCCTCACAGTTACAGGACAGAAAGGAATACTTGTGGTCACAGGCCAGGAAAGGAAAACACCTCGCCCCTTATCATACCACCTTGGAAGAACTGAAAATTTACAGGTCCCTACAAGTATCTCTGAAAACAGCTATACAAACCCCTGAAGCTTGGGACAGTACACTCTCCACATTGGAAGCAGACTCTTACCTTAACAAAGAGTTTAAAATTCAAGTAATTGGCTGGGATCATGAGCAAGCAGGCAAAAAGAGTCAGACTATATTATCTTACTTTGGTGAAAAAGAAGATCAAAATATACAACCAGAAGAAGACAAAAAGTCAAAGCTCCTACATCCAAAGCCTCCAAGAAAAATATGAATCAGTCCCAGGCCTTGGAAGAGCTCAAAAGGCATTTTGAGAAGCAAGTAAGGGAAGCAGAGGAAAAACTGGGAAGAGAAATGAGAGTGATGCAAGAAAATCATGAAAAACAAGTCAACAGCTTGCTAAAGGAGACCCAAAAAAATACTGAAGAAAATAACACCTTAAAAAATAGCCTAACCCAAATGGCAAAAGAGGTCCAAAAAGCCAATGAGGAGAAAAATGCCCTAAAAAGAAAAATTGGCCAAATGGAAAAGGAAGTCCAAAAGATTACTGAAGAAAATACTTCCTTAAAAATTAGAATAGAGCAATTGGAAGCTAGTGACTTTATGAGAAATCAAGACACTGTAAAACAAATCCAAAAGAATGAAAAATTAGAAAACAATGTGAAATATCTCATTGGAAAAACAACTGACCTGGAAAATAGATCCAGGAGAGAGAATTTAAAAATTATTGGACTATCTGAAAGCCATGATCAAAAAAAGAGCCTAGACATCATCTTTCAAGAAATTATCAAGGAAAACTGCCCTGATATATTAGAACCAGAACAAAAATAGAAATTGAAAGAATCCACAGATCTCCTCCTGAAAGAGATCCCCAAAGGAACAGTCCTAGGAATATTGTAGCCAAATTCCAGAGTTCCCAGGTCAAGGAGAAAATATTACAAGCTGCCAGAAGGAAACAATTCAAGTACTGTGGAAACACAATCAGGATAACACAAGATTTAGCAGCTTCTACATTAAAGGACCACAGGGCATGGAATATAATATTCCGGAGGGCAAAGGAGATAGGATTACAACCAAGAATCACCTACCCAGCAAAACTGAGTATAATCCTTCAGGGGAAAAAATGGTCATTCAGTGAAATAGAGGACTTTCAAGCATTCTGATGAAAAGACCAGAGCTAAACAGAAAATTTGACTTTCAAATACAGGACTCAGTGGAACATGAAGAGGTAAACAGGAAAGAGAAATCATAAGAGACTTATTAAGATTGAACTGTTTACATTCCTGCATGGAAAGATGATATTTGTAACTCATGAGAACTTTGTCAGTATTAGGGTAGTTGAAGGAAAAAAATTGTATAGTATATATAGATAGATAGATAGAGGGCACAGGGTGAGTTGAAGATTAAGGGGTCATATCTGGAGAATAAAATTAAGGGATGAGAGAGGATGATACTGGAGAAGAAAGGGAGAGGTAGAATGGGGTAAATTATCTCACAAAAAAAACAGAAAAGAAAAGTCTCTCACAGTGGAGGGGAAACAGGGGAAGGTGAGAGGGAATGAGGAATCTTATTCTCATAGGATTTGGCTTAAGGAGAGAATAACATACACATTCAATTGGGTATGGAAATCTGTCTTACCCTACAGAAAAATAGGGGGAGAAGGGGACAAGGGAGCAGGGGGATGATAGAGAGGAGGGCAGATTGGAAAAAAGAGTAATCAGAAGCAAATACCTCTGAGGAGGGACAGGGTCAAAAGAAAGAATAGAATAAATGGGAGGGCAGGATAGGATTAAGGGAAATAGAGTTAGTTTTTCACAACATGTCTCATGTCTACTAAGGAAGTGTTTTGGATAACTGCACATGTACAACCTATATTGAGTTGCTTGCCTTTTCAATGAGGGTGGGTGGGGAGGGAGGAAGGGAGAAAATTTGGAATTCAAAGTTTTAAAAACACATGTTTAAAAAAAAGTTTTCACATGCAACTGGAAAATAAGAAATACAGGAAATATGGTACAGAAGTCTAACCTGCCTTACAGGAAAATAGAAGGGGAAGGGAGAAGAGAAGGAGGGGAGAGATAGAAGAAGGCAGACAGGGGAAGGGGTATTCAGAATGCATGCCATCTTGGGGTGGGGGGAGGGGTGAGAAATTTGGAACTCAAAATCTTGTGGAAGTGAATATTGGAAACTAAAAATAAATAAATTTATATTTAAAGGTTAAAAAAGAATTAAGAAAAAGAATTGTCTTAAATCTTTGCATTGCTGAGAAGAGCTAAGGCCATCAAAGTCAGTCATCGCACAGTGTGGCTGTTACTAAGTACAATGTTCTCCTGGTTCTGCTCATTTCATTTGGCATCATTTCATATAACTCTTTTCAGGTTTTTCTGCAGTCCACCTGCTCATCATTTCTTACAGCACAATAGTATTCCATTACATTCATATACCACAACTTGTTCAGCCATTCCCCACTTGTTAGACATCACTTCAATTTCCAATTCTTTGCCACCGCAAGAAGAGCTGCTATAAATATATTTGTGTATGTGGGTCCTTTTCTCATTTTTATGATCTCTTTGGGATACAGACCTAGTGGTGGTATTGCTGGATCAAAGGCTATGCATAGTTTCATAGCCCTTTGTGCATAATTCCAAATCACTATCCAGAATGGTTGGAGTTTCACATTTCCAATTCCAGTTCACAATTCCACTAATGATGCACTAGTGTTCCGATTTGTCCACACCTCCAACATTTATCATTTTCTTTTTCTGTCATATTCACCAATATGATAAGTATGATGTGGTATCTTGGAGTTGTTTAATTTTCCATTTCTCTTATCAATTGTCATTTAGAGTATTTTTTTCATATAACTATAGAGAGCTTTAATTTCTTCATCAGAAAAATTGCCTGTTTATACTGTTTATATACTTTGACCATTTATCAACTGTGGAATGGCTTGTATTCCTATAAATTTGTCTCAGTTCTCTACATATTTTAGAAATAAAGCCTTTATCTGAGACACTTGCTGTAAAGATTTTTTCCTTCTTTCTACTTTCCTTCTAATCTTGGTTGCATTGGTCTTCTTTATTAGAAAGATTTTTAATTTAAAATAATCAAAATTATCTATTTCATAATTTGTTTGGTCTTGAATTCTTCTCCCTATAGATTTTGCAGGTGAACTATTCCTTGCTCTTCTAATTTACTTATGGTGTCACCCTTTATGTCTAAATCATGTATCAATTTCAATCTTATCTTTGTGTGCAGTGTGAGATATTGGTTTATACCTAGTTTGTGTATCATTGTTTTCCAATTTTCCCAGAATTTTTTGTCAAATACTAAATTCTTATCCCAAAAGCTTGAGTCTTTGGGTTTATCAAGTATTCGGTTACTATGGTCATTGACTAGCATGTCTTCTCTATCTAATCCATTCCACTGACTTACCACTCTATTTCTTATACAGTATTAGGTAGTTTTGATTATTACTGCTTTATAATATTGTTTGAGATCTCTTATTGCTAGATTACCTTCCCTCATTTTTTTCCATTAATTCCCTTGATATTCTTGACCTTTTGTTCTTCCAGAAGAATTTTTTTTGCTATTTTCAATAACTCTATAAAATATATTTTTGGTAGTTTGATTGGTATGGCACTGAATAGGTAAATTAATTTAGGCAGAATTGTTATTTTTATTACATTAGCTTAAACTTTGCATGAACAATTGATATTTTTCCAATTGTTTAGACATGACTTTATTTGTGTGAAAAATGTTTTGTTATTATGTTCACATAGTTTCTGGGTATGTCTTGGCAGGTAGACTCCTAATTATTTTATATTGTTTGAAGTTATTTTTAAACAGAATTTCTCTTTTTATCTCTCCCTGCTGGGCTTTATTGGTTTTATAAAGAAATTTATATAATGCAACTTTGCTAAAGTTGTTAATTATTTCAAGTAATATTTTAAGTGATGTTCTAGGGTTCTCTGAGTATACTATCATATCACAGCTTTTTTTTTTTTTACCTCATTACCAATTCTAATTCCTTCAATTTCTTTTTCTTCTCTTATTGCTATAGTAACCTTTTTGGTACCATACTGAAGAATAGCAGTGACAATGGGTATCCTTACTTCACCTTTTATCTTATTGGGAAGGCTTCTAGCCTGTCCCCATTATGACAATATTGCTGATGGTTTTAGATAAATACTGCTTATCATTCGAAGGAAAGATCCCTTCATTCTTATGCTCTCTAGTGTTTTTAATAGGAATGGGTGCTGTATTTTGTCAAAAGCTTTTTCAGCTTCTATTGAGATAATCATATTATTTTTGTTGATTTTGTAACTGATGTAGTAAATTACATTGATAGTTATCCTAATATTGAACCAACTCTGCATTCCAGGTATAAATCCCACCTGTTAATAGCATATAATTCTTGTGATATATTGCTGTAATCACCTTGCTAGTAATTTGTTCAAAATTTTTGCATCAATATTCATTAGGGAAATTGGTGTATAATTTTCTTTCTCTTTTTTAAGTATCAGCACCATTTTTGTATCATGAAAGGAGTTCATTGGAATTCCTTCTTCACCTATTTTTTTCAAATAGTTTATGTAGTATTGGAATTGTTTTTTAAATGTTTTGTAGAATTCACTCATAAATCCATCATCTGACATTGTTCCCCCCTCCCCCAGGGTGTTCATTAATGGCTTGTTCAATTTTTTTTTCTAAGATGGGGTTATTTAGGCATTCTATTTATTGATCTGTTATACTAAGTAATATATATTTGTGTAAATATTCATCCATTTAACTCAGAATGTGAGATTTATTGGCATATAATTGGGCAAAATATCTCCTAATGATTTCTTCAACTTCTTCTTCATTGGTGGTGATTGCACCTTTTTTGTTTGTTTGTTTGTTTTTGCTAGGCGATGGGGTTCAGTAACTTGTCCAGGGCCACACAGGTAGTAAGTGTCAAGTGTCTGGTCTGAGACTGGATTTGAACTCAGCTCCTGCTGACTCCAGGGCTGGTGTTCTATGCACTGTGCCACCTACCTATCTCATCTTTTTTTAAAAGTTTTGATACTGGATATTTGATTTTATTCTTTTATTTTTTAATCAAATTGACTAATGACTAATCTATCTTACTTTTTTCCCTATAAAATCAGCTCCTAGATTTATTTATTAGTTCAATAGGTTTTTAATTTTTATTTTCCATCTTATTACTCTCACTTTGATCTCCAGGATTTCCAATTGGATGCTCAATTGAGGATTTTCAATCTGTTCTTTTTCTACTTTTTTTTAGTTGTATGCCCAATTTATTGATCTGTTCTTCTTTATTTTGTTGATGTAAGAATTTAGAGAAAAAAAAAATTAACTGAGTACTGCTTTGGTTGCTTCCCATAAATTTTGGTATGTTATCTCGTTGTTGTCATTCTTTGTAATTAAGCTATTGATTGTTTCTGTGGTTTGTTCTCTTCTCCACTTATTCTTTAGGATTAGATTGTTTAGTTTCCTATTAATTTTAATTTAGATTTCCACTGCCCTTTGTTGAATGTAATTTTTACAGCCTTATCATCCAAAAACTTACATGAATTAATTCTGCCTTTTTACATTTGATTTTGTGGTTTTTATGCCCTATTACATGGTCAATTTTTGTGTAGGTGCCAAGTGCTGCTGAGAAAGAAAAGATATATTCCTTTCTTTTCCCATTCAGTTTTTTCCAAAGGCCTGTCATAGCTAAATTTTTAATATTCTATTTACCTCCTCAGTTTTTTCTTACTTTTTTTGGGGGGTTGGATTTATTGAGTTCTTAGAGGGGGCAGTTGAGTTCTCCCACTAGTATAGTTTTGTTGTCTATTTCTTCTTGTAACTCACTTAACTTCTCCTTTAAGGATTTGGATGCTATACCACTTGGTGCATACATATTTAGTACTGATATTGCTTCATTGTTTATGGTACCTTTTAGGAAGATGTAGTTTCCTTCCTTATATCTTTTAATTGGATCTAATTTTGCTTTTACTCAGTCTGAGATCAGGATTGTTACCCTTCTTTTTTTTTTACTTCAGCTGAATTATAGTAGATTCTTCTACAGCCCCTTACCTTCACTCTGTAAGTCTCTCTGCTTCAAATGTGCTTCTTGTAAACGACACATTGTAGGATTCTGGTTTAGATCCACTTCACTATCCATTTACATTTAATGGGAGCGTTCACCCCATTCACATTCACTGTTATGATTATTTACTTTGTATTTCCTGATGGAGGCCATAGGAGTCTGGCAGCTTACCTCATGCTGATCTAGGATCTTAGTAGTGGTGTCTGGTGTGTTCTGAGGCCCAGTGGAGGCTTTCTACATTTCCCCATGGATACACTGAAGCCTATGGTGGTTTGGGACCCAAAATATACCTGTTTTTCCTGGGCTATGCTACAGCATGTGTAAATCTGACCTGTTTCTCTGTACACTGGAGGATGCCTGTTTGCCCTGTGCTATGCTAAAGCGAGTGAAGATCTGGCTACTGGAAGATGACTGCCTGTCTGGGGTAACTCTAAAGCACTTGGAGATCCTGTTGCTAGAATATACCTCCCCACCCTTGTCAGGAGCTATGCTGAAGCATGCTGAAGTCTGGCCACTGGAGGACAAATGCCTGCCTAGAACTGTGCTGAAACACACAGAGTCCTGGCCACTGGAGGATGCTCCTCACTGGGAGCTGTTCTGAAACCACTGGAGGTTCAGCAGTTGGAAGATTCTTATTTGCCCACAGCTATGCTGAAGCATACAGTTCCTCTCCTAGCTAGAGTCCTCCGGTTCCCTGAATATGCTGAAGCAGTTGTGGGTCCTGGTGCTGGTGTTTGCTGCTCCACCACACTGGGGCTCAAAATTTCCCTCTGGTGTTCTGAGATGCTTCCTGTCCTGGAATGTACTTTCCTCCCTCCCTTTTTTTTTAACCAAAGTGAGACATACCTTTCTTGCTCCTCCCCGAAATCTCCTGGGCTAAAAGACTGCTCCAGCTGATATTTCTGTTGGTTCTGCTATTCTAGGATTTGTTCTGAGGCATTTTTTTTAATGGTTATTTGGAGGTGAGTATGGGAAAGCCACAGTAATTTACTGCTAATTCCACAATGTTGTCACACAGAAGTGGCTGTCTGAGTGTATGTTACTTCCTTTTTGAGCCAAATCCAAAGAGAGTGAGGTTCAAACAGTGCTCATCCCCCCTCCATTCTTTCCCTCTACTGTAATAGGTTTTTTGTGCATTTTCACATGATATAATTTGCCTTATTCTGCCTCTGCCTCTCCTCTCTGTAAGATCTTTTTTTTCCTCAATCCTTATTTTTTTATATCATCACATCAATGTCAACTTCTCCCTACATCATTTGTCTATGTATATCCCTTCTAACTGCCCTAACAGAAATACAGTTCTCAAGAGTTACATGCATCATCTTCCCACGTAGGAGTATACAAGTTAACCTTATTGAATAACATGTTTTTGTTATTTTACTTTCATATTTACCTTTCTGTGTTTCCCTTGAGTCTTGCATATGAAGATTGAATTTTCTGTTTTGTTCTGTTCTTTTCACCAGAAAGGTTGAAAGTCCCCTATTTCATTGAATGCCCACTTTTCCCTTGGAAGATGATGTTCAATTTGCAGGGTAGTTAACTCTTGGTTGAAATCCAAGCTCCTTTGCCTTCCAGAATATAATATTCCAAGCCCTCTGATTCTTTAATGTAAAACCTACTAAATCCTGTATAATACTGAATATAGCACCTTGATATTTGTGTTATTTCTTTCTGGTTGCTTGCAGTATTATCTTCTTTACCTGATTATTTTGGAAAAATTTAGCTACAATATTCCTTGGAGTTTTCATTTTGGGATTGCTTTCAGGAGGTGATAAGTAGATTCTTTTGATGATGATTTTACCCTCCCATTCTAGAATATCAGGGTACTTTTTCTTGATAGTTTCATTAAAGATGATGTTCAGGCTCTCTCTTTTTTAAAATAATGCCTTTCGGTTAGTCTAATGATTTTAAACTTATGCCTGCAGGATCTGTTTTCCAGGTCACTTGCTTCGCCAATGAGGTATTTTACATTTTCTTCTATTTTTTTCATTTAAAAATTGACTGATTCCTGATTTCTCACAGAATCATTAGCTTGTACTTGCCCAATTCTAATTTTTAAGAAATTATTTTCTTCAGTGAGCTTTGGTACTTCCTTTTCCATTTGGCTAATTGTATTTTTTAAGAACTTGTTTTCTTCAATCAATTTTTGTCCTTCCTTTTTCACGCTGTTGTCCTTCCTTTTCCATGCTCTGGCATGCCTCTAAATCCTTTTCCCAATTTTTTTTCTACCTGTCTTATTTGACTTTTAAAGCCATTTTTATGCTCTTCCAAGAAGGCTTTTTGGGGTTGAGATCAATTCATATTCTCCTTTGAGCTTTTGCATATTTAGTTATTTTCACAATTTTGTTCTCTTCTGAGTTTGGGTTTGATCTTCCCTGTCACCATTGTAGCTTTCTATGGTCAAGGTTCTTTTTTGTTGCTTCCTCCTTTTTGTCTATTTCATGGTTTTTAAAGTTGAGCTTTACCCCTGGGGTACATAGGGAATTCTCCTAAGCTTCTTGTGCTAGGGTCCCAGGGTGTGGTCACTGGCTCTCCAGGGAGAAGCCTTAAGTGCTGTTTTCTTGCTTACTGTGCTGAGGTGGCCCAGCCCAGTCACACCTTTTGTTGCCTGTGTTCCAGGGTTGGCAATTTGATTTATATCTAGCCTGCTGTGTCACTTGCCTGCCGAGCCTATACTGAGAGGCCTCAGTTGCTGATGTGTACTGTGAATAAAAGTCTCCTTCTTTCTTCCCCTGACACTGTCTTTTCTGGGTTTAGCTCACCTTTTACCCATATGAGACAGGCCTTTCCTGAAGTCCTTCTAAGTTATGTTAATCTGGAAAATTGTTTTACTCTGTCTTCTTGTGGGTTCTGCCATTCCAGAGATATTTTCCTAAGCAACAGGATGAGCTCATGGAGTTATTGAATTCTTCACTATTAGATGGACTAAATCAGAAAGTAAATGATAACCTGTAGGGGTATCAAAGAGAGGATTCTTGGATTGGGGTGTGGGACAGATGGAATAGGTGATCTCTATCTCTAAAAGCCTTTATTTTTAATTTCATTCTTCAAATAACCTCTGTAAGCTAACCATGCAATTCATTTTACAATTTCATTATCATATTCCAGGATTTGAGTAGTTTATAACTGAACAGAACTATTTCCTGAGTAATAGTTAATAGGTTGCCAAAAGCTGTTCTCTATAAGTCTACATTTCCTTTTGTTTTGTAACCTATAGAATCTTGCAGAAAAAGGTCCTTTTAACTTCAAAGAATAACTCCTACTTCATTAAGAGTACTTGACTGCCTGGTAAGTAAGATGTGCTTTAATTAAAGGGCTACTTACCTTTGTTGTTAGGATGAGATGTTTCGTTTTGTAAGGGTGATAAGGGATAGGAGATTTATACAAAATTAGTTAAAGGCCTTTTTTTCTTTTTCAATAGTATTTAGCAAAAATTCTCTCACTCTGAAAATCCTTTGCCTCAGATGTATATGGAGCATTGTTATCAATTAATTGAATAGTAGAAATTATATAAGTTCTATGTCTACATATTGTTTCCTGGTTTGCATTACACACATCATTGTGGTGGTAATATATGTTCTTTTAATCTGATTAGTAAACAAATATGATCATATTTTGGAGACAACATAAAAGGATGGGAAATAAAAAAAAAGGCATTTGATGTTTTAATTGGGAGGCCTTGAATAAACTTGAAGAAAGGAGTTTTAATCTGTGAAATGGAAATGATATTACAAGCAATCAATTAGAAAGAAGTTGAGAGAGAAGTAAAGATGTTGGGATTGACAACATTTTAAAAATGTTTCATAATAAAAGGGCATAAGAGAGAGAAAATTGCTTCTCAATGGGTTAGAATAAAGAAGAGATTTTTTTTAAGGAATCAGGTAAACATATTTGTAGGGAAGAGGCCAACAAAGAAGAAGAAATTGAAAATACATGAAACAGAGGCCATGTTTTCTATTGTAGGTTCCTGGATGAGTATGTGAGCAAAAGTGTATGCAGAAGTATTAGTTTTAGCAAAGAAAAAGGAAACTTAATTTTCTGTAAGTGGGGAGCAGACATGATAATGTTGAGAACTGCTTATGCAAAATATGATTACAATTTTCCAATTACTTAAGCATATGTTATACCACTAATTTTAAGAGATGGAGGAGGATTATTGAGAGAGCTACTTACTGATAGATGGCTTCAATATTTTCAGCAATGAAGGAGACTGTTTTAAGGCTGAGGAGTGTTTTTATGGCTTGAGTATACAGGAGAAAAATAGTTTAAAATAAAATAGTAGAAGGATTATAGAGAAGTGAGGGCACAATTGTAGGAAGGCAACAGATTTTATTGTGGTAATTTGTGACTTTCTTGAGTATGACTCTAAGTAGCCTGAGATCAGGAACAGAAAAACAAATGAATGATGAATGTTACTCAGGTTTGAGAATTAAAAGGTTGAGAACGTCAGAGTGGTGAAGCCATATGGAAATTTAGGGCACTGGCTAGTAATTCATCACAGGGGAAGACCTTAGGATCAAGTTAATTAGGGAAACAAGGAAGAGATTACTTTTCAATGTGTAAAGATCCTATACTCTCTCAGATCTTTTGCATAAGGGAAGAATTGAATAATATCTAAAATTTCTATGGAGCTTTCCAGTTTTGCAAAGCACTTTACATGGAGTATATTATCCCATTTGAATCTTGTAATAATAGTGTAAGAAATGTGCTAATGTTATTTCTATTTTATGCATGTGGGACCTGATGTTCAGGGATATTAATTTACTTCCTTAGAGTTACATAACTAGTAAGTGTCTGAGGGGACATTTGAACTCATGTCTTTCTAATTTAATATTCAATTCATAATATCCTATGTCACTTAGATACATGTAACCTATATGCACCTTCTATGAGGCAGTAGGATAAAAAGGAAGGCAAAAGATAGTTCTCGTTCTCAAGGATCTTAGCATAATATGGGAGGCAATAAGTAAACACCTACGTACAAACAAAATATATGCAGATTCAGTTAGAGATAATCAATAAAGGGAAGTTTGTAGAAGTAAAAGGAGATTAAAAAAAGTTTTCTGTAGAAAGTGGGTGGGATTTTGGATTTGGATCAAAGAAAACCATAAGGTAAACATAAGGAAGGGAGAGATTTCAAGGCCTGGGAAACATCTAGTGAAATGCCTAGTGAGAAGAGATGTTCAAAGAACAGAAAAGAGGTCAACTTTGCTAGACAGTGGAAAGCATGAGAGTGAGTAAGGTTAAGACTGGAAAAGTATGGGGCAGAGATAAGATGGTGGAGTAAAAGCAGTGATTTGCCTGAGGTCTCCCCCAAACCCCTCCGAATACCTGTAAAAAATTGCTGTAAAGAAATTCTAAAGAAGCAGAACCTACAAAAAGACAGAGTAAAAAAAAAATTCCAGCCCAAGATAAACTGGATGGTTGATCAGAAAGGTCTATCGTGCTGGGCAGGGAGAGGAAAGCAGTTTGGCATGGACACGCAGGCAGAACAGGACTTTGCAGACTGAATCATGGGCAGCTGTGGCAGTTTCCAGATTTCACAACCCAGGAACATCAAAGATAACTTAGGAGGTCAGTAGGAAAAGTCTTTGACTGTGGTGAGAGAGAAGTTCAGACCCAGCTTCCAGCCCACTGCAGCAGCTGCTTCTGGAGCTTCCAGCCCAATGACTATGGGGGAATCAAGTGCCTGATCAGAGGGGGATTGCAGGAATCTCTTTGCTGGTGCTGAGGCAGGATTCTTTTGCTTTGCCCATCCTTTTATCTGGGTCACAGTTCTAGGTGGCAATCTGGGGCAAGGAGCAGTATTGGTGTGGTGAAGCTTATAATGATGGTGGAAAGCAAATCTTCCTCACAGTTTCATGGCAGAAAAGAGTGGTTAAGGTCACTTATAGATCAGAGCACAGGCCAGGAAAGGAGTACCCCCTTCTCCCTTGATCATACTACCTTGGAAGAACTGGAAATTTACAGGTCCCTAAAAGTAGCTCTGAAAACAGCTACACAAAACTCCAGAAGCTTGGGACAGTATATTCTCCACATTAGAAGCAGAACCCTATCTAAACAAAGAGTTTATAACTCAAGTAATTGCCTGGGATCATGAACAAACCTCACAAAAAAAGTCAGACCATAGAATATTTCTTTGGTGACAAAGAAGATCAAAACATACAACCAGAAGAAAACAAAGTCAGGCTCCTACATCCAAAGCCTCCAAGAAACAATATGAATTGGTCCCAGGCCATGGAAGAGCTCAGAAAGAATTTTGAGAAGCAAGTAAGAGAGGTAGAGGAAAAATTGAGAAGAGAAATGAGAATGATGCAAGAAAATCATGAAAAACAGGTCAACAGCTTGCTAAAGGAGAACCAAAAAATATTGAAGAAAGTAACACCTCAAAAAATAGCCTAACCCAAATAGCAAAAGAGGTCCAAAAAGCCAATGAAGAGAAGAATATCTTAAAAAACAAAATTGTCCAAAGGGAAAAGGAAATCCAAAAGCTTACTGAAGAAAATATTTCCTTAAAAATTAGAATGGAGCAATTGGAAGCTAGTGACTTTATGAGAAATCAAGACATTGTAATGCAAAGCCAAAATAATTTAAAAAAAAAAAACAGAAAACGATGTAAAATATCTCATTGGAAAAACAACTGACCAGAAAAAAAGAGCCAGGAGAGATCATTTAAAAATTATTGGACTATCTGAAAGCCATAATCAAAAAAAAAAAGATTAAAAAAAATCATCTTTCAAGAAATTATTAAGGAAAACTGCCCTGACATTTTAGAACCAGAGGCCAAAATAGAAATGTAAAGAACCCACTGATCTCCTCCTGAAAGAGATCCCCAAAGGAAAACTCCTGGGAATATTATAGTAAAATTCCAGAGTTCCCAGGTCAAGGAGAAAATATTGCAAGCAGCCAGAAAGAAACAATTCAAGTATTGTGGAAACACAATCAGGACAACAAAGATTTAGCAACTTCCACATTAAGGGATCAGAGGGCATGGAATATAATATTCCAGAGAGTAAAGGAGATAAGATTCCAACCAAGAATCACCTACCCAGCAAAACTGAGTATAATCCTTTAGAGGAAATAATGGATATTCTGGGAAATAAAGGACTTTCAGGCATTCTTGATGAAAAGACCAGAGCTGAATAGAAAATTTGACTTTCAAATACAATACACAAGTGAAACATGCAGAGGTAAACAGGAAAGAGAAATCAAAAGAGACTTATTAAGGTTGAACTCTTTTCATTCCTGCATGGAAAGATGATATTTGTAACTCATAAGACATTTGTCAGTATTAGGGTAGTTGGAGAGTAAAAATTGTATGCATGTATGTGTGTGTGTGTGTGTGTATACATATACCTATATATATGTGTATATATATATATATATATATGTATATATACATATATAGAATATATATGTGTATATATATATTGTGTTTCTATATGTGTGTGTGTGTGTGTGTATATATATGTATGTATGTATGTATGTATGTATGTATGTATGTATATTGATAGATAGATGACACAGTGTGAGTTGAAGATGAAGGGGTGATACCTGAAGAATGAAATTAAGGGGAGAGAGGATTATACTTGGAGGAGAAAGGGAGAGGTAGAATGAGGTAAATTATCTCACATAAAACACACAAGAAAAGGCTTTTATAGTAGAGGGGAAAACAGGGGAAGGTGAGAATGAATGAGTGAATCTTATTCTCATAGGATTTGACTTAAGGAGGGAATAACATATGCACTCAGTTGAGTATGGAAATCTATCTTACGATACAGGAAAATAGGGGGGAGGGAGACAAGAGAGCAGGCAGATGATAAGGGGAGAACATATGGGGGGAGTGGGAATCAGAAGCAAACACTTCTAAGGAGGGACAGGGTCAAAAGAGGGAATAGAATAAATAGAGGGTGCAATAGGATTAAGGATAATATACTTAGTTTTTCACAACATGACTACTATGGAAGTATTTTGCATGACTACACATGTATAACCTGCATTCATTTGCTTGCCTTCTCAATAGTGTGGGTGGGGAGGGAGGAAGGGTGAAAATTTGGACCTCAAAGTTTTAAAAACAATGTTAAAAAATTATTTTCACATGCAGCTGGGAAATAAGATATAAGAAATGTGATATAGAAATCTATCCTGCCCTATAGGAAAATTGAAGGGGAAAGGGGAAAAGAGAAGGGTAGGGGGAGATAGAAGGGAAGGCAGGTTAGGGGAAGGGGTATTCACAATGCATGCCATCTTGGGGTTGGGTGGGAAAGATGAGATGGGGAGAAAATTTGGAATTCAAAATCTTGTGGAAGTGAATGTTGAAAATTTAAAATAAATAAATTCATTAAAAAAAAAGACAGGAAAAGTATTCAGAAGTCAAATTGTGAAGGATTTTTGACACCAAAATGTTTTTATACATAAACCTGGAAGATAAAATATGAGCTGGATTTTTTTTTTTTGTAGTTTGTAAGGGTTATTTTTATCACTAAAATCTTCCAAAGGCAATTCATTTGTTAACCATAAAATGATTAGTTATATTGCTATCCGTACTTCATTTTTGAAGAGGACCAATAACATCATAAGTGATGCCTTGATTTTTGATTGAATTGGATTTAGCTGAGGTAGAGTTGCATACAGTTGTCAGCCTTACTTTCTCTTCCTGGTTATTAAAGTTCAACACCAAGAAAATAGTCGAAATGACTTTCTGTGTTCTGGGGGATACAACAGATGACCTTGGGATCTTCAGGATCTGACCAAGGTCTAAACACTATATAAGCCTGCTTCAGCTACCTTCATAGCCTTTGCAACAAATTAATCACATCTGCCCATTTCCCTGGGGAAAGTTTTCACATGTTTAAGGAAGTCTTCCCTTTAACTTACCAACATGTTTGAGGCTGGTCACTTACCCTCAAACTACTGTGCATGCTCCAGCTTCTTGGAACCACAGTTGAGAACTGAGTGAATGAAGTGGACACTAAAGGTGGATAAGCACCATTGAAAAGGGCTCAGTTAGCTCTCACATCAGTAGTGCTAATTTTCCTGAACACCCCATATACCCCAATGTCACATAGAGAATATTCTATATTCATTTATGCCCAGCCAGCTTCCAAAAAGATTTGTTTTTGAAAGATCTGAGATTTCCACATTTTGAGATAGAGGAGATGTTTTCTACTGTTTGAAGGGCTTTCACGTAGAGGATGGTTTAGATGTCTTCTTGCTTCCACAGAGGAACTAGGAACAATAGTTAGATGTTTTACAAGTTCATATTTACCCTTGATATAAGAAAAAATGGCCTAACAACATGAACCAGAGTAGAATGGGTTAATTTACAAGGTATGATCTTCCACTTTCTAGAGGTTCATAGATGACCTTTCTTTTATCATGGAAAATGTTGGGGAAACTTTTGTTCAGGCACTAATTTGGACTTAATAACTGGAGAGGTCATTGCTAAATCTCTAATGTGATAGTGTAGAGACAACTTTTTTAATGTAGATCAGTGTCTCTTTTTTCTGGACTCAATTATGTTCTCTTTGCTGATGACTGAGGATTTATATACAGTGGGTTTTTTTCTCTTTTAAGTTCTATTCCTGTATAGCAGTTAGATTGCTCTGTGTACAGAGCATTAGACTTGGAAATAGGAGCAAATTATTTCAAATCCTCTCTCAGACACCAGCTTTGGTGACCTTTGTGCATGGTACTTAATATTATCTCCCTCAATTTTAGTTTCCTTAATTTTAAACTCTAAAATGGTCATAATAATAGTACCTACCTCACCTTATAGGGAGAATCATAACTTTAATGCAGTATGTATATGCTACTACTGCTATTACTACTGTGCTGCTGCTGCTGCTGCTGCTGCTGCTGCTGCTGCTGCTGCTACTACTCCTAGCACTTTTAATTATTATAAGGCAGTTATTTCAAGGACTTGTTAAGCATCTACTATGTACCAGACACTCTTCTAAGTGATGGTGATACAAAGAAAGGCAAAGGATAGTTCATGCTCTCAAGGAGCCCATAATCTGTGACCAACATGAAAACAATGATGTATAAATAATACATAAGGGATAAATTGGATATTAGCATCAGAAAAATGTCGTTATTAAGATTTTATTGTCATCATCATCATCATCATCATCATAATTTTGAATTATTTGTTGAGAATAACAATAACTGCCATACAGGCCAGCCTTCTGGTGATCAACTTGCCTACATTTAACTGAGTTGGTCCTGAGATGATAGCTACCCAGAGAACTCTTTCTGACTTGGCAGGACCTTATGGAGCTTTTATTCATTTTGTTGGGTTGTGAATTTACAGGATTACTATTGCGCATCATCGAAGCATTAACTTTAGTGTAGGACTTAAATACTTGAGGAAGTTAAGTACTACAAAATAAGGAAAAATGAGCAATTTTTTGGCAATTAAGGTTAAAATGGAATAGAGACTCTCTAAGAGAAGGATAGAAATTAGATGTTACAAAACCCTGGCAATGAGCTAATTACTTCTGTCAGGCCCTAAATATAGCTTTGTTGACTAAGTTAAGAAAGTAAACATGGATTGTGTGATATTAATTTTCTGACAAAAGAAAGTAAAGTAATTCATCTGAAAAGACAATTTTGTCTCTTTCTATATCTGTCTGTGTGCCTGCCTGTCTGTTCTCTCTCTCTCTCTCTCTCTCTATCTCTCTCTCTCTTCTTTGTATCTCTCTCTCTGCCTGAAAATAAGTTCAAGGAGGAATTTTGGTGGCTTAGCACTAAATATGGATTTGGTAAGATTGAAGTTTGACTTCTGACCTAGATACTCACTAGTTATGCTATTCTGGGCAAATCACCTAAGTTCTCAACCTCAGACATGAGGAAGGGAGAGAATTCCTGGCCTGGGGGAGAGCTAGTGAAAACTCCCAGATTCAGGAGATGAATTATCTTGTTTGAAGAACAGCAAAGAAGCCAGTGTTACTAGACAGCAGAAAACATGGGAATAGATGAGGGGGAACAAGGCATGAAAAGTAGGAAGAGGCCAAGTTGTGATGTATTTTTCACCAAAGGTTTTTATATTTTAATCTGGAGGAAAAATATAAAAGTGAAATTTAATTGTTATTTCAAAAGAGTATTGTTCTCATGTATAAAATGAGGACTACAATAATACCTATCTCACAAGGCTTTTATGGGAGACTATGTATAAAGCACTTTGCAAACTTTGAAGTCCTATAGAAATGTTAGTTATTAATATGACATATCCTTGTAGAAACATGGTTTAAGGGTATTTGTTCTGTGAAGTTTAGATTCAGTCAGAGACACACTTGAGAACCTGGAGGGCCACATGTGGCCTCAAGGCTGCATGTTCCCCACCCCTGGTTTAACATAATGACTAAAGGTTTCAAATACCATTTAATAAAAATAAAGGAATAATATTAACATATCTGTTATAAAGGAGACACATCACATCATTAAATTCTAGCTCAGTGAATATATGAAGTGGTCATATCTTAACCATCCAGATGATAGCTATTCAATCATTTGCATTAATTTTCTAAAAACTTTATTCTAAAATGTATTTCCATATGTTTGCTAAAAATATAAATATGGTTCTAAAGAGATGATTGAACATGTGAATCTTTTTATGATGTCAGATTAGAAGTTCCTGACCATTTAAAATTTAAATGTTAAAAATTTGATGCATGGACAGTGCTCAAGGAATTATATCTCTATTAAGATTAGTTTGTTTTTCTCTAGGATTTCATGAAATTCTGACAACCCTCCTACAATTAGACATTCATTGAGTCCAGATGCCATAGAAAGTTATTCCTGCCTAGCTGCATAAACTTAAATAAACATTGTTTTAAAACTAGACAGGATATTAGAGATCTTATTTGATCACCTGTTTTTTTTTTAAATAGATGAGGAAACTGGCATAGAAAAGTTATGTGGTTTACTCAAAATCACATAATAGTATCAATTTCTTAGACTCCAAATAAACTGTTCTTTCCTTTATATCATCAGCTCTCATTCTATTTCAGCATCATTCAGAATTTGTCTTTAAAACACTTATACATTTAAAAAGGGAAGCTCTGCTTTCCTGTTCTATGAATTGACAATGCCATTGTTCCTTTGTCATTATGCTTATTCAATTCCATGTTCTCAGCTTTCCTTTTTATCTTAGCAGTGTCACCCACAACAGTTGAACTATTATCATCTTTGTTCTAGACACCATGCTTTTTTCAATTCAGTATAAGCTTAGGTTATAGGTGTCTTGGCTCCCAAGTCACAACACTGACAGATGTTGAAAATGTAGGCTAGTACAAAAACACATTCCCAGATTCTACTAGGGGAATGGGATTTTTTAAGCCATTTATTGCTATTAATTTCCTCATAGTCCATAATTTCAGCAGATTAAAGTGGAACTGGATTATCCATAATTGCCCATTAAACTGGGCAATAGAGTTGCCATATGGCACTGTGTTCTGTGCCCAGGCTTTTTGTAACCAGTGGTCCAATTTACTTACTGCCTTTGGGCATTGAAAGATGTTGAAACTGTTGCTATTGTTGCTGCTGTTGCAAAAACTGTCATAGACTTCTAGGCCCACAGCTGGTTCCTGTTCTGCTATGCTTCAGGCCAGACACCACCCCAGTGACACTTCTTCTTCATACCTTTTATGCTGTATTGGGCTGGAAAATGTCATATCATAAACTTATTTGAACTTATGAAAATATTTGAATTTAATTACAAAGTAAGAAAAGGGGAAAAAAGCATGTCCTGTGCATAATAGAACATAAGAGGGGATTCAAAATATGTAATGATAAATTTTCATTTCAAGAAAGCCTGTATGATAAATACTATATGTTGTGCCAAGAGCTGTCCATCTTTTCTTTATTTCCTTGTAAGTTTTCTTTTGTTCTGTGCTGTGCACTTTTTTACTTTGTTCTTTTTCCCCCTCCTCCCCCCCCAGAAGGTTACAACTGACTGCAGATATATTTCTCTATAACTATAGCTATATACATATACATATATACACATATATACTTACATATGTAGACATATACTTTCCCAAACAAATTCAACTCCTGATTTTTGTTTTTATATTTGTGTGTGTCTTGTTTCCTATCCCTCCTGACTCCTCTACTTTACTTCTACCTGCTACTTTGCCCTTCAATTACTTAGCCTAACCCCTCCAAAGATACCTCCCTCATCCTCCTGTTCCCATAAATCTAAATACGATTCTATGGACTCCTATAACCTAACACCCTCCCCTCTAGAGATCCCTCCCTTGTATTTTCCCCTGTCCTATTCCCTCACCATTTCATTTCTTCTAAATCTAGAAAAGTTTTATACTCTTTCAAACATATATGCATTGTTCCTTCTTAAACCCATTCCTGATAAAAGTAGGTCACCAGAACTACCAGCCCTTCTCCCCTATCTAATTTCCCTGTATTGATTCTTCCTCTTGCACTTCATTTGTATAAAATAATTACTCTTTTTAGCTAAATAGTTTTACTTTTTAAAGTCATATCATACTCAAGTTAACCCCAATCTTTCTCATAAGCTGCCCAATTATTAATAATAATCTTAGGCATAAGTTTTGGATTTTGCATATAAAGAAAGGAAGCACTCAGTCCTTATTGAATCTCTTGTAATCAGTCTTTGGTATGTACCTTATGTTTCTCTTGGCTCTTGTATGTCAAATCTTCTATTAAGGTTCAGTTCTTTTTTAACAAAATCTTGGAAATCAGACACTTGATCAAATGTCCACTTTTTTTTATTCAGGATTATGTTTAACTTTCTTGGGTATGATATTTTCGGCCAGAGCCCCAGTTCTTTTCCTCTTTAATATATAGTGTTCCAAGACCTGTGGCCCTTTAGTTTCACCACTGCTAGGTCTTGTGTGATTCTAATTGTGGCAGCATCATATTCAAATTCATTTTTTATTTTTGCTTTTAACATTTTATCCTTGAGCTGGAGGTTTCAGAATTTGACTGTAATATTCCTAAGCATTTTCCTCATAGGTTCTTTTTCAAGTGATGATCAATGGATTTTATCTATTTCTAAATTCTCCCCTTGTTTTAATGCTTCAGGACCATTTTCTTTAACTATTTCTTGTATTATTGTCACAAGATTCCTTTTTTTATCATAGCTTTCAGATAGTTCAATTATTCTTATGTTTTCTCTTCTTGATCTGTTATCCAGATCAGTTGTTTTTCTTATAAGACGTTCCACTTTCTCTTCTATTTTTTTGTTCATATTTTGTTTAATGATTTTTTGATTTCTTTTAACTTCACTGTCTTCACCTTGCCCAATTCTAATTTTCAAGATGTCATTTTATTTGTTAAGATTCTGGATCTCCTTTTCTAATTGGTTGACTTTCTTTTTATAATCTTCTTGTTTTTCTTGGATTATTCTTTTTTTTCTTTCCTTCTTTTTTAAATTTTTTCTCGATCTCTCTCATTCGATTTTTAAAGTCTTTTGTAAGTTCTTCTATGAATTCTTTTTTGGGCAGGTGACCATTTGACATTACTCTTTGGTGTAGAAGGGGGTTTCTTTGCTTCAATATCCTTCTCTGAAGATGAACCTTGGTCTTTTCTATTTCCATAATAACTTTCTGTGATTGGATTCTTTCTCTTTTGCGTTTGCATTTTTTTTGTAGTAATAGCTTAATTTTTGTAATCACCTCTAGTCCTGGGGTATGGCAAATAGTGCCTCTTGCCCCAGATCTTCAGCTCTCCCCTCTAGCCTGGAGAGAAAGTCAAACCTCCAGTCTCCTGTAAGTGCCCACAGCTAGGTGACTTGTGCCTTACTGCTTCTGCACTCACTGGGCCTGTGTTGGTTCCTTTTCACTCCTGCTGCCCTCTGCAGCACACCGTGGTCTGGTGTTTCTGGTCAGCAAAGGTTCCTTCAGTCTTTCCAGGGTTAGACAACCAACTCCCCTCTCAATCCCAGGAGTAAGAGTTCCTGTAGCTGGGGCACAAGAAGCCTCTCAAACCAACTAACTCCAGGGCTTGCTGCCTGTTGTTAACACAACCCCTAGCCTGGAGATGCTTACTCTTCACAGGAACCAAACCTCCTCCTTAAATTTTTGTTCTGATCTTCTCATATTGTCCCAGTAAGACTCTTATTGTGTCCCTATTCTTATTTATTTTTACCTGAACTTTGTTTGGCCTAAGGTGCCATTTTATCTCTTTTGTGGAGGGAAAGCTTGAGAGCTTGAAATTTTCTGACCTACTCCACCATCTTCCCAAAATCCTCTTAAACAATTCTTTTAAAAAGAAATTATAAATTTTATGACAAAAAATAAGATGGTTTTGTCTAAATATCTAAATGAGGCTCATAAAAAGCATGTCTTGGTTTGTCTAAATATCTAAATATGTTTCACACAAAGCATTGATAGATGCAATCTGAGGTCTGACCCACCTAATAGGGAATTAAGGGACAAGGAGAAACTCAGGGATATTTCCTATTCAAAGGGATATGCTTTGTGACAGTCTTCTGGCATGACCAAGTCCTACTTGGGAGGCTGTAGATTTTCCCTTTTGATCCTTGCTTTTCATGACTGAACTTATAGCACCATGTTCTCTCAACATAGGTGCAGCTATCAACAGGTTAAGTCCTTGTCCTCCATTTATGTCTAAGGAGGAGCCTGTTAGTCATCCGAAGACATTAGGGAAAACAACCCCTCAGTGAGTTTGGATGCAGAGCACAACATAGAAAACAATGGGATTCAGTTCAATGTAAAGCATTATTGTAGATATGAAGAACAGAGAAAGGGCCTGCCTTGTTACTCAGATACACACAATAACAAAGAACATAATTCATGTAACAGTGGAGCTGCATTGTGGAACACAGAAACAAATGGCCAAGGTTCTTAGCCTCTCAGTACCCTGATCAATTCTCTAGTATCATAAGTTATAGGAGTGTTTTAGGTCTTTATTGATAGAGGAGTTTTCTTCACTGAATGATATCTGCCACAATAAAGTAGCAAAAGCCCACTAACATTGGACCAGAAATACAAGAAAAATTATTCAATAGTGTTTTGCAAACATCCTCTAAACACTTTCAGATATTACCACACCTGATCTGTCTTGTAGCTCTTTCAGCATGACTGTTTTTACCTTCTCTCTCTCCCTCTCTCTCTGTCTCTCTCTCTCTCTCTCTCTCTCTCTCTCTCTCTCTCTCTCTCCCCCTCTCCTCTTATTTTTTATAGCTAGTAATCAAGGAGACTGCTTTTGCAAATGAAATAAGTATGAATTGTATGAAATTGTATGAATGGAATGAAATGAAATCAAAATATATCCTAGAAGTTTAATATTCAGACATTTATTGGAGTTTTGTATGCATATTAACTGTTAGTTAAAAGCTTTTAAAGCATATTCGTTTTGGTTATTACAGGTAAATAAATATTAGTATAATGTCAGTTGTTTTCTTCTAAATGTGCCCAATAATGTAGTTGTAATTGAAGAACTCTTTAAGAAGTGGGGTAGGTGTGATATAGAAGCAGGTTTAATAATGAGAGAAAACCAATCTGGCTGAAGGCAGTCTTTTGCTTTATTATTTATATGATCAAAATAAGATTTCAAAAGCGGAAACAGTTCAAGTCTGTTTTCTATTATTATGACAGGTTTAAGATGTATGGAGTATAAGTCTTAAGCTCAGAAATGCCTAGCTGATTAAATTTGATAGCCTTGTAATAGAATTTTATAAGATTTTTGCTGAAGCATATAGTAAAAAAAAAAATGTACCAGCATACTGAATAAGCTCTTATCTATGAACTTATTACATTGATACTGTGCAATCTAAGATGTGAACTCTCTTCCTTGACCAAAAAATTCTAATTTTGATCCATAAAAAAAGCAATGAGAAGGGTCACTCAAAAATGATGAAGACTCAAAATATTGAGTCATTTGGCCATAAAAATGAGTATCGATTAATCTATCTATTTATTTATCTATCTACCTATCTATCTATCTATCTATCTATCTATCTATCTATCTATCTATCTATGTATCTATCTATCTATCTATATCTACCTAGTTGTCTAGGCCGTTACGGTTCTTTTATCCATGGAAAATTGCCTGTGACTCACAAGTATTCCTATGTTTCCATTTCATTTATTTAGAAACAGAAGTGAGCTCAATTTTGAAATATTTATATCAAAGGAAAAAAGGAGGCAAGTTAATACACTTATACTTAACATCTATGGAACAATAACAAACAGAACACTGAAATCACCTTTGAAAATGAAAGTTTTCAAATGCAAAATTATATCTACATTTATATGATATTCACGTTCTACATTTTTTCAGCTAAGGAAAATTATTTTTCTATTGAAAGCAGATCTTATGCTAAAGAAAGTTGAAACATAAAGAATTTTAATTGATGAAAGCCCAGTGGTTGCTATAGTTACACCTTAATGTGACAAACATGGGATTTTGAGGTAATGCATAATTGTACCCATATAGGGTTATCTTTCAAATGCATTTAAAAAGCAGAAATTGTGGTTAGCCATTAACCCTCATTTATCATTTTTTTTAAATTTCCATTTGTGTAATTGTCTTTTGCTCTGGTTAGAAAAAAGTCCAATTTTATCATTACTGCCCTTTTACAAAAAAAAAAAAAGAAAAGAAAAGTAATGTAGATTAGAAATGTCATGTATATAAGATTATTTATTTTGCTTTTTAAATTTACTATTTTCCTTTCTATTCCTCAAGTATTTACCAAGGCAAGAAACATTCTCTAGTGGTGAATATCCTGCAATTAATTACTTGCTTAAGAATACAAATCAACATTTATAAGTGCTATGTTCTTTTGACTTTTCATTTTAACAGCATAATATATAATATGGTGGGTGATTTTTTTCCATGCTTTTTTTTGAATATTTCTATGTTTCAAATTTCAAATAACCAATTTGAAGAATTTCAAAGAATCTCAGAGTCCTCTTGTTTACTTCTAGCTCCATCACACTTGAAAAACATTGTCTACTGAAATATATTAACAAATTAGTCAGGATCTTTTGGAATCACAATTTGGCCACCACATTGATTAGCATTTTCAGGTATTCATTTAAATTTAAATTGCTATTGTACTGTAAATTTTTTTGATTCTGGTCACTTTACTCTGTATCGGTTATTTTTTACGGATTTCTCTGAATTCATGCCTTTCATTATTTTTGATAGTATAATTATATTAGAAAAATATGAAAATCTTTGTGAATTTTTATGTTATCATCATTTAAGAGCCATGATGATTGTCTCTATATTGTTTCTATTTTAATATTTGTGTTCCCAACATGAATACTTAAAAAAACAACAACTTTACTTGACACTCTTAGCCTAAAGAGTGTATTTTATCTCTCCTTCTTTTGATACTGAAATTGTTTTAAAAAACTGTACATACTTTCTACCTTTACTTTCTCACACCATCCTTTTGCTCTCTGGAATCTCATTCCAGTAATAGCTGATGCTGTTATATCCAAAACAGCCAGTGCTTTAAAAAAATGTTATAGTAAGTGGCTTTTTCTAAATCCTCCTCCTTCTGACTGCTGAAGTATTTCACTTAATTGACTATCTCCTGTTCACAGACACTCTACCTTTCCTGCTGGTTCTTTTTCTACCTGTCCGGTTCTTTTTGTCATCTATATCTCATCTTATATATGTGAATATACACAAAAGATTTGTACTGAACCCTCATCTCTTCTCTCTGCACTGTCTCACTGATTTCATCAATTCACAATGGTTGCTTTTTCATATCTATATGGACATAATCGGTGCTAATCTCTCTCTAATTTCATTCCAACTTCACCACCTTACTAAACATCAACACATAATTTAACCATATTCATTTTAAAATCAACATGTAGAAAGTAATTCATTACCTTTCCTTCTAAGTCTATCCCTCATCCTAATATATTCAATTTATAGACTTAGAGATGGAAGGGAAATTAGAGGCCATCTGTCTCAACCTCATTTTATAGATGAAATAATAGATAGATAGGTTTAAATACTTTTCTCAAGTCATACAGAGAATAAGACATATAGAGGAAAGTGAAATCCATAAAGCACAATACTGGTGAAAAGCACACCATAATCTTTTTAGTCGCATAGGTTTATAACCCTAGAGTCATTCTTAGTTCTTCATTCACATTCATCCCCATATCCAATTAAGTGTCAAGCTTTGTTAATTTGTTAATTATCTGGTTCATATTCTTCACCTTCTCATGACCACCACTATAACCTAATTCAGGCTTTCAACACCACTCATGTAAACTTTTGCAATTAAATCACCAGGAAGTATCTGAAACTTGAATTTGAATTCACAAAGGTGGGTCATCATGATTCCAAGTCCAGTGCTTTATCTATTGCACCATGTATGAGACCCCCTTGACCCTATCCTTCAAGAAATAATTAAGAAAAATTACCCTGGAATTTTAAAACTAGAAAAATTTAAAACTACAAATTGAAAAATTCCTCTAATCAACATCTGAAGGAACTCTCAAAATGAAAAATCACAGCAACATTATAGCTAAGTTTCAAAGTACACAGGTCAAAGAGAAAATATTACAAGCAACTTGTAAGAAACAATTCAAATACTGTGGAGTTACAGTCAGGATAACACAAAATTCAGAAGCTTCTATATTGAGACCAAAGAGCATAAACATTATATTCCAAAAAAGCAAATAAGCTGAGTTTGCAGCCAAAGCTAAGTTTAATACTGTAAGGGAAAAATGGATATTCAATGAGTTAAAGAACTTTCAACTTTTGTTGAGGAAATGACCTAAATGAGAACTGAACAGAAAATTTGACTTACAAACACAACAATCAGGAGAAACATAAGAAGATAAACATGAAAGACTAATTATGAGGGATTTAATAAAGTTAAATTCTTTACTTGCCCTATTGGAAAATATTTGTAACAGTTAAGAATCTTATCATTGTTGGGGTAATTAGAAAAAAAATATATATATGTGTGTGTGTGTGTGTGTGTGTGTGTGTGTGTGTGTGTACAGAGAGAGAGAGAGAGAGAGAGAGAGAGAGAGAAATTGGCACTGAGGTAAGTATAATGGGATGATCCTAAAAAATGAAATTGGGTAGGGAGAGGTAAAATATAGCAAATTATCTTTTTTTTTTCTGGTGGAGGGGTAATAGTATGAAGGGTGGTTAGCCCAGGAACTTAATTTTTCTCAAAAATGGATTAATATGGGATTAACATATACATCTAGTTGGGCATAAAGGTTTCCTTAACTTACAGAAAAATAGGAAGGAGAGAGAACAGGATAAAGAAGGGACTCTTAGAATTTTTGTGGAGTAGAGACGCAGTGGTCAAAAGTAAATTAGACTTCTTAGGCTGGATAGGGAAAAAAGAGATAGGGAAAGATTAACAATGGAGAAAATAGGAAAAAAGGAAATACAAAATTGGTAATTATAACTTTGAATGTGAACGGGATGAAATCACCCATAAAATGGAAATAGATAGCAGAATGGATCAAAAATAACAACCTGACAGTATTTTGTTTACAAGAAACAAATTTTGAAAATAAAGACACCCAGAAAAAAAATGTGAGAGTGGAATTTCCTATGCTTTAGCTGATATAGATATAGATATAGATATAGTACAAATATATTGATACATCTATATCTATATCTATATCTATATCTATATCTATATCTATATCTATATCTATATCTATATCTATATCTATATCTATATCTATATCTATATCTATATCTATATCTATATCTATATCTATATCCATATCCATATCCATATCCATATCCATATCCATATCCATATCTATATCTATATCTATATCTATATCTATATCTATATCTATATCTATATCTATATCTATATCTATATCTATATCCATATCCATATCCATATCCATATCCATATCCATATCCATATCTATATCTATATCTATATCTATATCTATATCTATATCTATATCTATATCTATAGATACAAATATATCTATATATCTATATATATGTATGTGTGTGTGTGTGTGTGTGTGTGTGTGTGTGTGTAAGCAGGGGTGGAAATCACTATCTCAGACAAAGTTAAAGTGAAAACAAATTTAATTAACAGAGAGAAGCAGGGAAACTACCTAATGTAAAAAATGTACCATAGAAAATAAAATAATATCAATACTAGACCTATAAGCACTAAATGTTGTAACATATAAATGAAAAAGTAAGTGAATTGCAGGTGAAAATAAATGGTAAAACTTAAATAGTGGAGGACTTAAATTTTGCAGTCTGAAAACCAGAAAAATCTAACCAAAAATAAATAAGACCAAAGTCGAAGAGATTAATAGATTCTTAGATAAGCTAGATATGATAGCAATCCGGAAAGAAAATTGAATAGGGAGAGAAAGGAATAGAACTTTTTGTTAGTCATAAATGACATTTTTGTAAAAATTGATCATATATTATGGCATGAAAACCTTATAATTAAATGTAGAAAAGCAAAAATATTAACTCTATCCTTTTTAGATTATAAAGCAATATAATTACCTTTAATTAAGGACCATGAAAAGACGTACTAAAAATTATTTTGAAATTAAATATCCCACTTTTTAAAAATAAGTGGGCTGAAGAATAAATAATAGAAAAAAAAAACAATCTTATTGAAGAGAATGACAAAATGAGACAACATACCAACCCATTTGGGTGCAGCAAAAGTGGTAACTAAAGAAAATATATATCTTTAAATTCTTACATCAACAAAATAAAGAACAGATCAATAAATTGGGATTCAGGTTTTAAAAGTGGGAAAAAAACCAAATTAGATATCTCCCACATCCTGAAAATTTTAGGTGAGATTAATAAAATTGGATGTAAAAAATAAAATTAATAAATAAAACTAGAAGCTATTTTGATGGGTAAAACAATAAAATAGATCACCCATTGGTTAATTTGATTAAAATGGGAAAAAATCAAATTGTTAGTATCAAAAATGAAAAAAAAAATGAAGATACCAGTAAGTAAGATAAAGTTCAAGCAGGTTTTAGGTATTATTTTGCTCATTTATATGCAAATAAATTTAACAATCAAAGTGAGGTGGAACAATACTTTTGAAAATATAAGCTTCCGAGATTAACGGAAGAGAACATGGAATATCTAACTAAAGGTCTTCAAAAAAGAATTTTAACAGGCCATACATGAGCTTTGTAAGAAAAAAAAGCATCAGTACCAGATGAATGTACAAGTCAGTTGAACCAAACATTTGAAGAACATCAAGTTCCAATATTAAATAAATTATATAGATTAATAGGAAAAGAAAGAGTCCTACCAAACTCCTTTCATGAAACAAATATACTGCTGATACTTAAACCAGGAAAAGAAAAAAAACTGAAGGAAAACTATCGACTAATGTCACTAACAAATATTGATACAAAAATACTGAATAAAACACGAGCTAGGAGATTACAGCAATATGAAATAAAGATTATACATTGTGACCAATTGAGATTTATGTAAGGAATGCAGAGCTGGTTCAATACAAGGGAACCATTAATATACTTGATCATATCAATAAGTAAATAAACAAAATCATATAATCCTTTAAAATTAGAACACCAACTTTTACTACAAAAACTACACTTTAAAAAAGAGATACATTATATTGTCATTTGCTTAATTTAATCTACTCCTATTATAATAGATGTTTTTTCATTCATGTTTATTAAATAGATTTTTTTAGAAAAATATTCCAGTGCAATTTAATTGAGCAACACAGGCAACTTGATTTAGTAACATGAAATCTGTAGCTTCTAATACAACAATGTGTTATTATTCTAATAAAATTTGAGGTGAAATAATCACATATCTATAACAATAGTATTCTTTGCGATTATAATAAATCAAGAAGTTTTTCAAATAGTAGAATGGGCTTCAAACTATGTTTTATATAAATACATGCTAAATTGTCATATAAATGATTACATATTTCATATCTTCAAATTCTATGATGGCTGTGTTGCTAACACAATTTTCCAGAGTACTGTAGTTGGTAGCTTCTCAGCAACAGTATAGCCACTTTTATACCTTTCTATTCTTCTTATATTTTATTCCCTTTCATGTACTCTGTATTTCATTGTTCTTTCTCCTAAAAGATACTTCATCTCTGGGCTGTAGACTTTTTCTCTGGCTGGTCCCATATTTAGAATTTTCTTCATCCTCATTTCTGTCTCCTGGCTTCCTAGTTACCTTCAAGTCTTGACTAATATCTCCCCTTCTGTAACAAACCTTGCCAGTTCCACTTAGTTCTAGTGCCTTCCTTCCAAAACAATCTCCATTTATCCTCCTATTCAAAAAGAATAAAGCAAAATACAACTCCAGGGGCTCCCTATTACAAAATGTGATACAGTGATTTCCATGATGTTTTTCAAATACGATAATCTTTCTTCATACTCAGATCATTTTCACTGGCTGTTCAACATTTCTGGAATTATCTTTCTCTTCATCACCTCCTGGCTTCTCTTGCTCCTTTTGAGTACCAGCTAAAATCTTATCTTCTACAGGAAATTTTTCTGACCCATGTTAATTCTAGTGTCTTCCCTCTGTTGATAATTTCCAATTTATTCTACATCTAGCTTGATTGTACATAATTGTTTCCATATTGCTTTTTCCCTTTCTTTGCCTCCTCATTTCTTAGCACAGTGGCTGGCACATAGTAGAAACTTAATAGGAATTTATTGACTGACTATATATACCTTTTTTGTAGATAATGTATGTTATCTCCCCACCTTAGCTCCTTTAGAGTAGAAACCATTTTCTTTTCTCCATGCCTGTCTTGGTATCGCCATCTGTTATCACAGTGTCTAGCTAGCATATTGCAGGAACTTACTAGATTCTTGTTGCCTTGATTTAGCCATAGGTAATTTGAAAGTATTATTGTCTCACAATACTGGACCTAAAATGTATGCAGCTACATATAATAGTTGTCGTCTAAAAATTAGTTTTTGGTCATGTTACCAAGCCTTCATTTAAGATAGGTCCTATTTTCTACCTTTAGGCCCTCACCTCCATAAAATTGTATCTTAATTTTGACTATTATACATTAAATGATATATTCTGGCTACGCAATGCTGACCAGTATGATTCTTTGGGCCCAACCAAATAAATTAAAGCCATAAATGATAAGCATTTCTGGATCATGGTACACATGACATCATGATGATGATGATGATGATGATGATGATGATGATGATGATAACAAAGCCAGCACCTTCATAGTGCTCTACCACATACAAAATGCTTTACATATATTATCTGACAATATCCACACAGCAATCCCATCAGGTAGATATCACTGGCATCATTACATCCATTTGAAATTGAAAAAAATTGAAGCACAAGTTAAGTGACTTGCAGAGATTATGCTTGAAATCAATCAATCAATCAATCAATATAATTTTTTTTCACAGCAAATAAGATGCAGATCTGTGGCACATGACAAACACAGACTAGAGCTTCCCTGTGAAATCCTGAGTTGCATTATTAAAATTTAACACATGGTACCAAACTAATAATTATTCAACTCATTCTTCAAAGAGTAGCACTGACTAATGTCTCTGACCTTGGTCTATCTGCTATCTTGAATATCACCTGAATTTTTTACTGTTGACCACAGTTTTTGTCCAACATCCCATCCCATCCTGAAGGCCGTACTAACTTGCTTCCTTCAATTCCTAGCTAAAACCTCATTTTCTACAACAGGAGGCTTTCCCTCATCCCTCTCAATTCTAGTGCTTTCTCTCTGTTGAATATCTTCTCTTGTCTATAGCTTGTATGTTATATATATGTATATTATATAGGTGTGTATATATGTATATATGTATGTATGTTTTATATATACACACACACACATATATCTCTTCCATATCATAATATGTATTTATATATGCACACAACTATATACAAACAAGATGTATAATGTACCTATCTTCCTATCTATTAGATATAGTATATATCTGCACCATTAGCTTATGAGGTCCTTGATATTCCATCCTAGATAATTGTCACAACCAAAGGGCAAATTAATATCGTGTGCACTGACAAGAGGAAGTTTGACTGATACATCATCCTTTGGTGTTGGTGCCATTATAAGCAAAACTAGGATGTAGTAGTAGTGAAATAGAATGAAAGTGGCTTTAATTGTTTGAAATCCAGGTGAAAAAGCCCAGCAGGGTGTTTGAAATGTAGAAATAGATCAAGAGAAAATTCAAAGATTTAGGTTTTTATTGGGGAGTCAATTTCTCTCTCTCTCTCTCTCTCTCTCTCTCTCTCTCTCTCTGTGTGTCTTTCTCTGATAGAAGAACTATAGTTACTGTATTAAATCTCTGAAATAGAGATACAATGACATGGTAAAGTGGTGAAAACACTGGGTTTGTGATCTGGTGACCCAGGTTCAAATCTTTCCTCTGTTATTTATTATGTCAATGACTTTGGGCAAGTTCCCTTAAACTCTCTGGGCATCACTACTCATCTCTAAAAGGACTGAATTAGACTATACAATCTATAACTATTGGGTATTGAAATATAGTGGAAAGGGGAGGAAAATGTTTAAAGATGTGCATGTTCAACATTACAAAATGCACCAGAATAGTTCAATAAAAAGAGAACATCTAAGGTGACTCTATTTAGTAGTTCAATAGCTACTTCCGAGAGTCTGTGACACATTTATACCTTAATATGCAGCTACAGTGATAATTACAAGATTAACTTAGAATCTGCGAGCATAGTTAAAATGTCGACATTAATATGTGAACAATGACAAAAGGCTTTTACAGCATTTTCTTTATTTTTGCCAGAATTAATGAAGCAATTAGTGAAAACTTATTCAGTTATGAACATTCTTTGATTAACCATTATTTAGACAACCAATTCTAATAACTAACTTGATTTTGTTCAGTAATTGTTTAGAGATTCATTATTAAGAATCATCATTTAGGTAGTTTCTTAAGATTTTATTGAAAGATAGTAATCTCAGTTGATTATCTAAGCCTAATTTATTTAAATCAATGTAGGATGAATATTATGTAATACTTATAATTTGCATAGTGCTTTAGGGTTTGTAAAGAACTTGGCAAATATTTTCTAATTTTATATTCACAACATATAGGGAGGTAGGGGCTATTATTATCACCATTTTATAAATGAGGAAACTAAGGCAAGCAGTTAAATAACTTGCCCAGTGTCACAAAGCTAGTGTTTTTGCTGGATTTGAACCTAAGTCTTACAAACTTTCTTAAGTCAAGTGCACTCAAAGCCAGGCAGCTATATCTCCCCTCAATGAACTAGGGTAATCTGTGGGTCTTGGGAGGCTCTTTTCTCTACTGTGATCTACTTGGGCCCCTACAGGCTGTATTCTTTTCTCTGTTAGGGGGCCAGTGAATAGCATCACTATTCAACCACTTAATATTTAACTTTTACAAAAGGATATTTATTTCAAAAACATAGTCAGAACAAATACATAAACATTTATTCTTGTAATTCCAAGTTTTACTCTCCTATATGATCTGAAAGGGATTGGGGGAAATACTATTTAGCTCAGTTTCTACACAGCATTGTCCCCTTCAATTTCATATACAAAAGCAACATTTCTCCTGAGTGAATATTATGCTTCATGAATTCCATATTTCACTGAATTGAAAACTTGACTGTCCTGAAAATTTCTCCTCATGACCTGGGCCGTCAATAATGTAGTGGCTGAACACCCCAAATTGAACTTCACTCTTGGATTCTTTTTGCTATCTCTCCCATAATCTCAAAATTCATGCAATAAGAGTCTAGGCGCCATTATTGAAGGAGTTACCAATATCCCTCAGAAGTGAATAAGGTAGAAACAATAGCTGAGGATGACAAGCATTATTTAATGTCTCCATAATCAAAGAGCTTCTTCTTTAGTGTGTGTTTAGCTGACAAGTCAGTTTCAGAATATCTTAATCATCTATCTATCCAAGGCACTTCCCTTAAAAATCTTCCCGTTGTTCTAGAAACAGATCCCTACTGTTCTCTACTTAGAGATACCGCCATCTCCACAGAATCCTCTAAGAAGAGTCATAATATTAGGCAATCTTTTAATTTAATTTTATTTTTGTTCCGGTCCCTCATTTTAATTCTGTTTTTCTTGCTTTTTGTAAGGATTTTATTTTCCCCAGTTACATATAAAATAACTTTTAACATTTATTTTTAAAACTCTGAGTTCCAAATTCCCTCCCTTCCTACCACCCCTCCCCTCCCCATTGAGAAGGAAAATAATTCAACATAGGTTATACATAAGTGGTCATGAGAAACATTTTCATAATAGTCAAGATAAGAAAGAAAACATAGGCAAAAAAATCAAGAAAAAGAAAGTGAAAAAAATATGTTTCAATCTTTATTCAGATGCCATCAGTTCTTTCTCTAGGCATGGATAGAATTTTCAACATAAGTCCTCCAAAGTTGTCTTGGATTGCTGTATTGGTGAAAACAGTTAAGTCATTCATAGCTGGTCATCTTACCATATTGCTGTTACTTCGTACACAGTAAATTTCACTTTGCATCAGCTCATGTAAACCTTTCTAGGTTTTTCTGAGAGCATCCTGTTCATAATTTCTTAGAGTAAAATACTATTCCATCATAAGCATATAATACAATTTTGTTCAGCTATTCCCCAATTGATGGGCATCCCTTCAGTTTCTAAAGAGCTGCTATAAATATTTTTGTACATATATGTCCCTTTCCTTTTTTTTAAAACAATCTCTTTTGAGATAGAGACCCAATAGTGGTATTGCCAGGTGAAAGGGTATGCATGATTTTATAAGCTTTTGGGTATAGTTCCAAATTGCTCTGCAGAATGGTTGAATCATTTCACAACTCCACCAAAGGTGCATTAATGCCTCATTTTTCCCAGGTTCCCTCCAATATTTCATATTTACATTTTCTGTCCAATTAACCAAACATACCAATCTAGGTATGAGATAGTACCTCAGAATTGTTTTCATTTGCATTTCTTTAGTCAATAGTGAGTGAGAGAATTTTTTCATATGGCTATAGATAGCTCATTATTTTTTTTAAATTTCAATCATTTTTTAAAAAATTTCAATCAGTTCTCTATATGTTTGAGAAATGAGCCCTTCATCATAGAAACTTCCTTCCAATTTTTTTCACAGTAACTATTACTAACTATTCCTCTCCATCGTGTTTCCACCCTCCCCTTTTATTCAATTTTCTCTCCTTTCACCTTGTCCCTCTTCAACAGTATTTTGCTTCTATCTCCTACCTTAATGTTCTCTCCCTTCTATCACCCCTTCTTCTCTTATCCCCTTCTACTTTCCTGTAGATTAATATAGATTTCTATACCCAATTGAGTGTATATGTTATTCCCTTTTTGAGTCAATCTGATTAGAGTAAGGGTCATTCACTCTCCCTCACCTGCTCCTTCTTCCCCTCCACTGTAAAAGCTTTTTCTTGCCTCCTTTATGTGAGACACTTTACCCTATGCTAACTCACCCTTTCTCTTTCTCGCAGTACATTCCCCTCTCACCCTTAATTTTATTTTCTTAGATATCATCTATTCTTATTCAACTCACACTTGTGCCCTCTGTCTATATATACTCTTTCTAACCACCCAAATAATGAAATAGGTCTTATGAGTTACAAATATCATCTTCCCATGTAGGAATGGCATACAGTTTAAAATTATTATATGATTTCCCTTTCTGATTACCTTTTTATGCTTCTGTTGAGTCTTGTATTTGAAAGTCAAATTTTCTATTCAACTCTGGTCTTTTCATCAAGAGTGCTTGAAAGTCCTCTATCTCTTTGAATATTCATTTTTCCCTTGAAGGCTTATACTCATCTTCATTGCACAGGTGATTCTTTGTTTTAGTCCTAGCTCCTTTGCCCTCCAGAATATCATATTCTAAGCCCTCCATTCCTTTAATGTAAAAGCTGCTAAATCTTGGGTTATCCTGACTGTGGCTCCATGATGCATAAACTGTTCCTTTCTAGTTGCTTGCAGTATGTTCTCCTCTACCTGGGAACTCTGAGATTTGGCAGTTTTCATTTTAGGGTCTCTTTCAAGGGGTGATTGGTGGATTATTTTAATTTCTATTTTACTGTCTGGTTCTAGAATGTCAGGGAAGTTTTCCTTGACAATTTCTTGAAAGATGATGTCTAAGCTCTTTTTTGGTCAAGGCCAATAATATTCAAATGATTTCTCCAGGATAGATTTTCCAGGTCAGTTTTTCTAATGAAATATTTCATATTGCCTTCTATATTCTCATGCTTTTGGTTTTGTTTTATTGTTTCTTGATTTCTCATAAAGTCATTAGTTTTCATTCACTCCATTCCAATTTTTAAAGAATTATTTTCTTCACTGAGCTTGTGTAACTCCTTTTCCATTTGGCAACTTCTGCTTTTTAAGGCATTCTTCTCCTTTTTTTTTTTTAACCTCTTTTACCATTTGGCCTAGTCTTTTTTTTTTTTTTTTTGCTTAGGCAATCAGGGTTAAGTGACTTGCCCAGGCTCACACAGCTAGTACGTGTCAAGTGTCTGAGGCCAGATTTGACTCAGGTCCTCCTGACTCCAAGGCTGGAGCTTTATCCACTGTGCCATGTAGCTGCCCTGATCTTTTTTAAGATGTTATTTTCTTCAGTATTTTTCTTTGGGTATCCTTCAGCAAGCTACTTTCTCGTTTTCATGATTTTCTTGCATCACTGTCATTTATCTTCCAAATTTTACCTCTACCTTTCTTACTTTATTTTCAAATCCTTTTTGAGTTTTTCCATAGCCTGAGATAAATTCATATTTGTCTTGGAGGGTTTGGATATAGGAGCTTTGACTTTGTTATCTTCTTCTGAGTGTGTGTTTTGATCTTCCTTGCCACCATAGTAACATTCTATACTTAGAGTTTTTTTTCTATTATTTGCTCATTTTCCCAGCCTATTAGTTGGCTTTTGCTTTTTATTAAAGTAGGGCTCTGCTTCCAGGGTGGAGGGTGCACTGTCCCAAGCTTCAGAAGTTTTATACGCTATTTTCAGAGATACTTCTAAGAAGGTGCAAGTTTTCAGTTCTTCCAAGTTTGTATGATCTAAGGAAAGATGTTTACTACTCTCCAGGCCTGTGCTCTGGTGTGAGTAACCACAAGCCCTCTTCTTTGCCCTGCAGCTGTGATGAGGGCCCCAGCTCCACTGTGGCCACAAGCTCTGTTGTGCTAGTGCTCGTACTTGGGAGTGCCACCCAGGGCTGTGACCTTGATCCAAGTATGGGTAAAGCAGCACAGCCCTGCCTCATTGCCAGCAAAAAGACTCTTGTATCAGCTGTTTGATCCCCTTTTTTGTCTGTAGCCTTAGAGCTCCGGAAGCAGCTCCTACCATTGCTGCTGCTGATTCAGTCATTCCCAAGGCCTACTCCTCATTTGCTGCGCCTCCAGTTTTACCAGTGTACCTATGCTGGATGCTGCTCCATTCTCATCCAGATATGATTGCCCTTTCCCATTGACCTTCTACATTGTCTTTGGAATCTGTGGGCTGAGAGATCTGGAAATTGCCACTCATGCCAGTGATTCAGTGACCCACGGCCAACATTGTGTTTGCTTGAGCCTGATCTGCACTGGCATGACCTGCTCTGGACTGTACTCCTCTCTTACGCTTGTGCAATACACCTTTCATCCCAAGTTGTCTTGGACTGGAAATTTGTTTCACTCCATCTTCTTGTGGGTTCTGCTGCTCTAGAATCTAGTCATTTTTGAAAGCTGTTTGGAGGGAGTTGGGGGAAAACTCGGGTGAGTCCCCGCCATTACTTTGCCATGTTAGCTCCATATGAGGCAATCTTCATGGGCCACTCCACACCCCAATTAGACCAGTCACATTCTCTTCCAACATAATTATTTTTTCAATTCAACAAATATATATATTTTAAGGATCTACTGTATACAGATAAATATTATTGGTAGAGAGTTATCCTTATGTATGAAATCATTGTAACATTCTAGTTCCTCCATAAATTCCTCTTCTTCTCTACATGATATAGATTTACACTGGGGTCCAGAAGACTGTCCCAATTTCACATAATCAAAAGTAATTTTGACCATGCTATACCAATTTGCCTCTAGTTTTGGTAACAAGAATGTTCACTTTTCAAGGACCAACATAGCTAAGTATAAAGAAAGGCTTATCATTGTTTAACTGGCCCTACATCCTGATTTCTTTGTTCACTGCCTCACATAGAACAAAGGAAAATAACGAAATAATCCTCTGTCCTATGAAGCCTTTTCCAACTTTTACAGCAACTTTGGCAGGATGCTGTAAATGGGGACAAAGGTTATAAACCATTCATGTTTTTAGAATTATGATTGTGGCTCAGATATTGGTGGGGCCTGAAGTTGTACAAGTAGCTAGTTGGGCAGGTAAGAAATGAGTATATTTACTTATAACCCTTTTAGCTGTTTTGACAGGGTCCTCTGAGTTTTACTGCAAAGATGAGAAGCTTTATTATTGTGTTATTACTAGCTTTTATTGTCCTGGCCACCCGATTTATTGGCCATGAGTGAGAAGGAAGAGTGTTATGAGCCAGGATTTTGGTGGGGTTAGGAGGTATGTTTAATTGCTCCTGTCTCTCTTCCCCCACCTTACAAAAAAAGCATCAGTTTAGACTGTTACAAACAAGTAAGTTGCAGTAAAAATCTGGGGCATTTGTCTGGAACTCAACTGATCTGAATGTGACCAAGCTGTTTGCAATTTGGGTGAGTCAGGTAAAAAAGTGGGTATGGATACCCACTTCAGGAGGAAGTTCTTTAAGATCCCAGAAGAGTCTCTTGATTATTTTTTTAAATCAATGCTTGTTTTTTAAATGTATTTTTATCATCTTGTCAGCTTTTAAACCACACTGAAAATTGTTTCTATATAAGGGTGTTAGGAAATTACAAAGTTGGATTGTTTAAACTCTAGTTCTGAGGGATACAATGTAAGAGAAGAAGCATAACTATAGCATGACTATACACATTCACTTAGCTGTTGGTAATCTAAATATGAGGATTTTTTCTAAATACAAGTGGCCAAAAATTAAATAGATGGTTGCACTTCTTTGCTGAGGTGGTAGACTGTGGATGAATACCTTTGCATATCATGGCAGACTTTTTCCAATATGCTATTTAGCTCTAGTGTATTTTTTTAATTTTTAATAGAATGTTGTATTTAAAAATCTGAAATTCAAATATTGTATCAAATGGTAACTAGTTGCATGATCCTGAGCACTCAACCACTTAGTTTCATTTTCCTCATCTGAAAAACATGCATAATATTAGCATGTACCTCATAAGGTTGTTGGGAGAATCAAATGAGAAAACTATTTTAATATGGTTCTTTTGTAAACTTTAAAACACTATATAAATGCTAATTATTGTTATTATGTTATTATTATTATTATATTCCTCTTTTTTGTGTGTTATAAAGGATAAGTTTCTGAAATTGATATAATGAGAAAGGGAAGTGATGTAAGAATGTAAATATTTGCAAATTTTTATTAAAAAAAACTAATTGTAAGGAGAACTTGATCTGCCCAGGTTTCATTGGAGAAATTCTTTAATACTTTTTATTAAAATTTAATTATTTTTATTTTGATAGTTCTTTTTTTCCAGGATTTTCTCTCCTCTCAGAGAGTAATCCCATGTATCAACTAATATTTTTAAAACAACGATGAGAACAAAAGAATAAGAAAAGGAAAAATCAATCTATCAAAAAAAGTTTTAAAATATGTGACAAGTAAAATCACATACCTCTAACCTATGTGAAAGGGTGGATTTGTATCATTCCTTCATATTTCTTCTATCTAGCCATTTTTATTATTTGTAATTTGTGAACATTCACTTTTGATATTTTATGTAATATTCTTTGTGTTTTTGTGTTGTTGTCAATGTAGATATTATTTACTTATCTCTAGTCTTAATTAACTCTGCATATTCATGCAGATTTTTCTTTTTCTAATTAATTAATTATTTTTAGTTTTCAACACTTGCTTCCACAAGGTTTGGAGTTCCAAATTTTCTCTCCATCTCTCCTCCCACCCTAAGAAGGCATTCATTCTGAATACCCTTTCCCCCAATCTGCCCTCCTTTCTACCCCCCCCTTCTATTTTCCTGTAGGGCAGGATAAATTTCTATACCCCGCTGCCTGTATATCTTATTTCCCAGATGCAGATAAAAATAATTTTAACAGTCGTTTTTAAAACTTTGAGTTCCAAATGTTCTCTCTTCCTCCCTCCTCACCCACCCTCATTGAGAAGGCAAGCAAGTTTTTCATGATTTTCTTACATCAGTCTCATTTCTCTTCCCAGTTTTTCCTCTACTTCTCCTGCTTGTTTCTCAGAATCTTTTTTGAGCTCTTCCATGGCCTGTGATCCATCCATATTTTTTTTTCTTTTCTTGGATGCTTTGGTTGTAGGAGCTTTGACTTCTGGTTGTGTTTTGATATTTTTTGTCACCAAAGTAAGACTCTTTGTTTTCAGTTTTTGTGCAGTTTGCTCATATTCCCAGACAGTTTTTTGAATTTTAAATTTATTGTTAAGGTAGGGATCTGCTTCCAATGTGGAGCAGGTACTGTACCAAGCTTCAGGGGTTTTGTGCATCTCTTTCCATAGACACTTCTAGGGACCTGTAAATTTTCAGTTCTTCCAAGGTAGTATGATCAAAGATGCAGTGTTTACTCCTTTACTGGCCTGTGCTCTGGTCTATGAGTGACCACAAGCACTCTTTTCTGCCTTGTAACTGTGAGGAGGATTCTCTCTTACTGCCACCACAAGCTTGCCATACCAGTGCTACTTCTCACCCTAGGACCACTACCCAGGATGGGGACCCAGATCCAACCAGGGGCAAAGCAAGAGAATCCTGCCTCAGCACCAGCAAAGAGATTCTTGAACATCCCTCTGATCAGCTACTCTTATCCCCCCACTGTGTGTGGGGCCAAGAGCTTTGGAAGCAGTTGCCACACTGGAACTAAACCAGGACTGGGGCCAGACTGTGTTTCTCTCTCACCCAGGTCTGACAGACCTTTCCTACTCACCTTCTAAGTTGTCTTTGGGGTTTGTGGGTTGAGAAGTCTGGAAACTGTCACAACTTCCCATGATTGAGTCCCCTGATTCCTGCTCCAGGTTCATTGAGGCCAAGTCTTTGCCTATGTAACACATGGTGAAATGCATTCCTCTCCCAGCCTTCACAACAGACCTGTCCCATCAACCATCCAGGTTGTCTTGGGCTAAAATTTGTTTCACTCTGTCTTTTGGTGGGTTCTGATGTCTAGAATTTGTTTAGAGCCATTTTTTACAGGTATTTGGGTGAGTTTGTGGGAGAGTGCAAGCAAGTCACTGCTTTTAATCCACCATCTTGGCTCCACTCCCCATGCAGATTTTTCTAAGGTACTCTGTATTCAGCATATTCATTATTTCTCACAGCAAAATAATATTCCATAATATTCATGTACCACAATTTGTTGTTGTTAAGTCATTTCAGTTGTATCTGACTCTTCATGACCACATTTGAGATTTTCTTGGCAGATGTAATGGGATGGTTTGCCATTTCTTTCTCCAGCTCATTTTCCAAATGAAGAAACTAAGGCAAACAAGGTTAAGTGGCTAGCCCAGGTTCACACAGCTAGGGAGTATCTGAGACCAGATTTGAACTTAGGAAAAAGGGTCTTTCTTACTCCAGGACTAGCATTCTAGGCACTCGGCCACCTAACTGCCCTGCCATCCAGATAGAATATATTATTGCTAAATATATGTACAGCTAGATATTTTACAAACTCAAAAAGAAATCAGCAATAATTATACTTTGACTTTCTTTACCAAACTTTAAAATACTGTATGTTTCTTTGTGTTTTAAACTTGGCCTTTGAGCAAGAACTGTTTTGAATAAAATAGGTATGCATATGTGATTTTTCCTCCCTTTAGTTGCAGTAGCAAGTTATTAACTTATGTTGGCTCTACAGCATTACTTATTCTGCTGCTTGGATCAAATATTTGGAGGACAAGAAAGGGAAAAGTAAACAGATATTTTGCACCAAGGTTCAACTCAGCCAATTTTGAACTGAGATTTGAAGCAGATTTGGGGCTTTTATAAGTTTTTAAGATGCAGATGTCCTCAGTATGAGGTCCAGGCCTGCCATAGTTTTCACCACAAAAACTATTGGTCCTGCATCATGAGCAGATGAAAATAGTTTATATTTCCAAAGGTTTTCTGAGTCTGTTCCCAGCTGGTGCAGCAAAATTATTTAAAAGGACAGTAACAGAAACATTTGCATGAATTCTGTGAGTTTCCTAATAGTTATTAAGTGATTGTATGATGCTATATAAAGGTAAAATATAGTAATGAGTGCCTAGCTTCTCTGAAAATTAGCAGTTGTGTCCAACAAGTATTGTGGCCTTCACTCATTTATCACCAATAATACACCTTTTAACCCCATTTTTGTGTCTGTCATAAGGTTAAGTTAAACGTGATGTAATGTGAGAGAATGTTTGGTTTAATGGAAAATCTGCAAACCTTGTAATCTTGTAATGAGCTCACATGCTGAGAATAACATGCAAGGAAATGAGAATCAGTTTAATGCAAAGCTTTATTGCCATCTAGGGTGAATATGGGGAAGGAGGAAAAAGAAAAGGGGATTTGATTTACAAGCACACACAATAGAAGAGAGTATAACTCATATAACAGTAGCTGCTGTACTCTGTAGAAGAGACAGAGGTCCAATCAGCAAAAATGCAGTGCTCTAGTAGGAAGGTATGTTCCACAGTGCCCTTCTAAGAGTGGCGCTTTTCTATTTTAATTTTGGATGACAAGCCTGGAGGTGGCTGATTTGTATATTAGGATCAGGGTAATTTTTTTGTTTGTTTTGTTTTGTAATAATGGAGAAAAAACAAGCTGGTGACAGACAAACTATTTGCAACACACAGCTATACTAACCTTTGGAAAAAAAATATTTTTAACATTTTTCCATGAGTATGTTGTATAAACTTACACCCTCCCTGAAGTGAACATTAACGTGATGTCCTTAAGACCATCAGGACTAAATTTATAATAATGGTTTCCTTGCATAGATTTTATAAGCTATAGATTCTCTTAAGGGGAGATTGTAATGGTCGACCACCATATACAGTCTCATAAAGGAGGTTATCATTTTACTCTGAAATTGCCCATTTTATCATATATGTGAAAGTATGTTTATTTTATATATATGTGTATATATATATACATGTATACATACACGTGTGTGTATATACACACACACACACACACATATATATATATATATATATATGTATACATACACACACACACACATACATATATAAGCCACTCAACAACAAATGGGAATACTTTTAGGTTCCATTATTTTTACTATTATGAAAATAGTCAAAGATTTATTCAAAATCTACTATGTGTGCCAGTCACTGTGCTAAACCCTGGGTATACAAAGAAAAGCAAAAGACAGTTATGTGTGCTATGCCTCAGAGTTATTTTGATTTTTATTTATTTTATTACTGTCCTTATGGTTGCTAAGAGTTTCCTTCAGAACTGTTATTTATAGCCTTCAATTTTGCTGAAGTTTAATTTTCTCTATTTGTATCTTTGATGATTCCTTAAGATTTTCTAGGGACAACATAATGTCAAAAAAATCAAAATAGTTTTATCTGCTGTTTACCTAGTTTTATGCCTTTAATTTATTTTTTCTTAAAGCTATTGGTAGCATTTCCAGTTGTAGTTCAGAGTAGTTTCTGACTCTTTCTAAACCAATTTGAGGTTTTCTTTGCAAAGATGCTAAAGTGGTTTTCCATTACTATCTGCAGCTGTTTTGACACATGAGAAAACTGAGGAAAACAGAGTTAAGTGACTTTCCCAGGATTACACAACTAGTAAATATTTGAGGCTGGATTCAAACTCATGTCTTCCTAACTACAGGAACTTCACTCTGTGCATTGTACCACCTACTTTCCCCAGAATTTCTAGAACTATTTCAAATAATAGAGGGGATAGTAGGCATCCTTGGTTTATTACTACATTTATTGGGAAAGCTTCTACTATGTCTTGACTACATATGATACTTGCCTTGGGCCTTAGGTAGCAGTTTTATGTGATATTAAAATAATTATCTTATGCCTATAATTTACAGAGGTTTTAGCACAAATAGGTATTGTACTTTGTAAAAAGCTATTTCTTGGGGCAGCTAGGTGGTGCAGTGGATGGAGCTCCAGCCTCGGAATCAGGAGGACCTGAAATCAAATCCAACTTCAGACACTTGACATTTACTAGCTGTGTAACCCTGGGCAAGTTAACCTCAATTTCCTCACCAAATAAAAAAAAAAGCCATTTCTTCATCTGATAAAGTAATCATGTTGTTTTGGATATTTTACTTTTTACATATTATTAATTATATTGATTGCTTTCATAATATTGGTCCATACATTAATTCTTGTATAAATCCATCTTGGTCATAATAAAAACTTTTTTTTTTGATAAAAGCATTTTATTTAAACATAAATTAAATTGGTAAAAAATTGATAATATTAATAAAATTAATTAATGATATTCGTTTGTAATTCTTCTACACTTTTTCTCTCCCAAGTGTATGTGTTAAAAGTATCTAATGAGATATTTTTGCTCTTATTTTTCAGAATATTTATGTACTAATAGTACCAATTTTTCTTAAAACATTTTATTTAATTCTGTTATTAATCTATCAAGTTGATGCCTCTCTCTTTCGCAAAGTAGTTATTTTATAAATAGTTGTATTTTTTAATTGAGATTAAATTATTTAAGATCAGTATTTGTTCTTCTTGGTTTATTTTATATTTCTGAAGGTAGTGCTCCATTTGATTTTCTCAGTTTTGATATCATGTGGAATAGGTTCTCATAATTTTTTTTTATTTCTTTTTGTTTTGATTTCACCTTGCTCCTTCCCTATTTTGCTGAATTTGTTTTCTGCCTCTTTATTTTTTTTTTACTTAGATTGTCTTTTGATTTACCAATTTTATGAGTCTTTTTTTTTTAGGCAATTGGGGTAAAGTGACTTGCCCAGGGTCACACAGCTAGTAAGTGTCAAGTGTTTGGTTTGAGACAGGATTTGAATTCAGATCCTCCTGACTTCAGGGCTGGTGCTCTACCCACTGCATCACTTAGCTGCCCCAAGTCTTTTCAAAGAACAGTGGTTTCCCAAACATTTTCACCTTTTGTCAAACCTCCTATTCCTCTCTCTCCCCAATCCTCTCAGCAAAAAACCTTGATTTGTTCAACAACAAAGCAATGAAGCCATTTGCTGAGAGTTCTCTTTAGTACCTCCCTCATCAACTCACATAAGTCAAATGCTTTCTGCAAATATCTCTTCTTTCACATGAAGAGGCGGTCAGTTGCTCTAATCCAAACAAAGCTTTTTATATGAGCAAGTAATCTCATTCCATTCCATCTTCTTCAGTAGATGACCCCATCTATCATTTTTATACTTTCACTTATCTTCAATTAATCCATATACACACACATGCACAAACACACACACACACACACACATATCAATCCTCTTTGTTTTTTATTAACATACCTATGTCTTCCATGTTCTCAAAACAACCTCACTTCTGCCATCTACCTCCACTAAATATTAATTCATATTTACCCCTTTTGTAATGAGGTTTTCACTTCCTTTCCTCTCATTTTGTTCTTAACTCTTTAAAGTCTGTATTCACATATCATTCAACCAAAACTTCTCTCTATAGTTGCAAGTGATATTTTCATTGCCAAACCTAATAACCTCTTTTTTAATATTTTGTTTTCTAATTCCATGTTAAAACAATATGAACATTACTTTTTTTCTAACTTTTGAGGTTCAAATTCTCTTCTTCCCTTGTCTCCACCCTCATTGAGAAGGCAAGAAATTTGATATAGTTTATACATGTGCAGTCATGGGAACTATATCTCCATATTAATCATGTTGTGAAAGAAAACATGGAACAAACAAAAAAGAAAGAATAAAGTTAAAAAAAAGAGTTTGTTTTGCTCTGCATTCAGATTCCATCAGTTCCTTCTCTTGAAGTAGAAAGCATTTTTTCTCGTAAGTCATTCACAAATGTCTTGGATCATTCTATGGCTGGAAATAGTTGTCATTCCCAATTGATCATCATACAATATTGCTGTTGTTATGTATACTGTTTTCCTGGGTTCTGCTCACTTCACTTTGCATCAGTTCTTACAAGTCTTTCCAGGTTTTTCTGAGAGCATCCTGTGCATAATTTCTTTTAGCACAGTAGTATCGCATCACAATCATATGCCACAAAGTGTTCAGCCATTCCCTAATTGATTGACATCCCCTCAATTTCAAATTCTTTTCCACATTATCTGAACCTGCAGTATCTGAATGAGACAGATCTTTCTTGATGATCTTCCAAGTTTCTTGACCTAAAAGATTGTTTCATCTCATCTTTCTGCTGGTTCTACTGTTCTAGGATTTGTTTTGGGATGATATTTTATTGTTGTTTGGAGGTGAATATGGGAGAGTTACAGTGATTTACTGCTTACTCCTCCATCTTGTTTCCTGGAAGTCTTGTAACCTTCCAGGAACTATCTTATGCAGTAGGGATAGAAAGGTCTATTGTAAACATCCCCTTCCCTCAAGAAGCTTACAGAACAAGGGGAGAAAAAATTGTGTAATTTCTGTTTCTTGCCCTTTTGTGCTACTGGAAGAAAGCCACTAGACCTGGCAGAGAAGTTTGTGGCTATCTAGTCATGTAACATATGAAGAATGGGAGTCATAGAGAGTTTAATTGATGTAAAGTTCACAAAAGAAGCAAATAGGCAGCAGAGCTCAGATTTGAACTCAGGTACTATGATTCCAATCTTTTCACTATACTGCATCATTTTAACTACAACATCAGAAAAGTCTGAACCAACATAATTTCAGTTGATATTTATATAGCCTTTTTAAGACTTACAAACACATGTGCTAGTAGGTGTTAAACAAGTAGCTTTCTGATAAAACAAGAGGGTATGCGGAACACCTGCATATGAGTTATTAACATCTGAATTATTAACATTTACTCCATCTCTTTCTTAAGGGTAGATGATCAAAGAAATAGCAAATCAAGACCTGATTTGTGGCATTTGCCTATTTCATAGGTAGAAATGTTCACACTACACATTTTAATAACAGAGCTAGTGAATGCTCACTCTAAATCTGCCCCAAACTAATAGACATTGACTTTTCTTTTCCATACAATAATTCTGTGAGTTAGGTATTAAAGACATTATCATTGCAATTTTATAAAAGGAATAGCTGAAGAATAGAAAGGTTAAGTGATTATGCTAAGGACTTTTTTGTTAACTCATTTTTTAGTCATGTACAGCTCTTTGTGAACCCATTTGGGGTTTTCTGGGTGAAGATACTAGACTGGTTTTCCATTTCCTTCTCCAGCTGATTTTATATATGAGGAAACTGAGGCAAACAGGGTGAAGTGACTTACCCAGGATCACATGGCTAGTAAGTGTCTGAGGTCACATTTGAGCTCAGGAAAATGAGTCTTCCTGGTTCCAGGCATAACATTCTATCCCATGCACTACCTAGCTACCCAGGGACTATTGTAGCAGTGGTCAATTTCCTGCTAGCCCATCTCATAGATGTAAGACGTCCCAAATGATGAAGTCCTAAATAAAAGGCCTTGAGGCAATGTTAATCTATGCACTGTACCTATAGCCTGTTTTAATCCCTGAAGCCTGGATCAGAAGAGTTGAGTTAAATTACAAATTCTAGACATGAATAAAATTTGGTGTCTTTGTTCTTTTATGAGCTCATGTCCACCTGTGCAGGAGAGAGCTCAGAAGTCCAGCCAATGCCATGAGCAGCAAGCTCCTATCTCTTTGGAAAGTCAGTCATAAAATGTCAGTTTCTCTGCTTCCTCCCTTTGCTCATTCTTTTGTGCTAACTCTCCACTTCAGATAATCATAGTGCTGACACCCCAATGTATTGACCTATAAGTAGAGATAACAGACAATACTGCTTCTCCATTAACCACAATCTGCAGCCCCAGAATACTGTGGAAATACCACTAATTCACACCAGAAATAGGAGTTTTCCTTTATAAAGGTAGTAATGAGGGAAGCTTTTGAACTGTCACACCATAATCCCAGTCTGAATGCAGACTTAGAAGATGACTACATTTTTCCCATCTAGCTGCAAAGAATATCCTTTAGCAGATGACATGTGGGTAAGTAAGTCCCACAGTCTTTTATCTAGGTTTTCTCCCTTTTTCCCTCCCTAGTACTAATGATAATTATTTACAAAAACCATATTTTTTGGAGAAGTCTTAGATGTCAAATCAAGTCTTTTTTAATTTTAAATATCATGGAACTCATAAATATAGCCTCCATTCAAACCAATGAAGTGAGTGCACTCAATTTACAAGGCCAATTCATATCAGAGTTGGGATTTTAACCTAATTTCCATCTTATTCTCAGTTTGCCACTCTTTCCAAAATAGTATATGATTGTTTTACATGAATTTCTGTACGGCTTATTTTGACTATATTAAGACATTTAACTCATATAACCATCTGCTTGCTAGTGAATTGTATTTTTGGAAATATGTAGGTTGACATAAAATGAGGTTGGTCCCCCTATATATAGATCAATTTCCATATTTCCTATTCTCTTAGCATGGCATCTTATGGTGCTCTGTCTTTGGCTAATGTGAAGTATTGTAGCAGAAAATGCTGGGCTTCAAGTTTCTAAAATCTGCTGATGCAAGCAGTTGGTACAGTGGTTAAAGTTTTAGGGCTCAAGTTAATCTACAGTCTCAGACAAGGGGCCTACAACCTTACTAGTTTTGTTACCCTGCAAAAGTCACATAACCTCTGTCTGTCTCACTTGACTAAACTGTCTTATCAGGATAATAAAAGCACCTTCTTCACTTTATTGTGAGGATCAATTTGTTTCATGCCTGCCACGTAACATGCATTTAATATATGCTTATTCCATTTTATTGCATAAAGATGAATTCAAATTCTAGCACTGACACAAATTGGATGACCATAGACACATCACAGATATTCACAAAAGCAAAGGCCATCTAGTCCAACCACTTGTGAATAAAATTGTTCTGTACAATATAGCTGGAAAGTGGTCTATTCATCTCTGTTTAAAGGGAAAATGAGGGGAAATCCACTACTTGCCAAAACATCCCATTTCATTTTAGATAGGAATAATTAGTTAGGATATTTTTTTCCTTTTAATAATCCTCACATTTTCTGTTTGTAGTTTATCTTCATTGTACTACCCTTGGGGGCCAAGTAGAATAGTTTTTTCCCCCCACTATTCCATTTATTAGTCTTTCAATTCTTTGGGTATCTATTCCATACAACTATTATATTATCTAACTTCTCTTCTCCATGGTAAACACACCTAGGTTTTTGAATTCATTTTTATATATTGTGAACTCAAAGTCCTGCATTGTACTCGTTGCCTTTCTCTGAACACTCTCTAGTTTCACAATATTAAAACAAAAATATGATACCAATTAATCACATATGAGTCTCAGTTTCCTCAACTACAAAATTGGTCTAATAAGGCTTGAGTTAATTTGTTATATATCATTTAAAGGAAGTGATACAAAATCTTAAAAGAGATTTATAGTTGTGTTAATAGTGTTTTCATTTTCTAATACTTGCAATGTATTATACCGTTTACTCCCCATTATGACCAAAATATATTTGCACGAGTTTTCAGAGATAATTAAGAGGTCAATCTGTGGCTGTGAAATTGCTTCCTTGTTGATGAAGCTAAATGTAGTACACATGGGAAGTACCTGACATCATCCTAGAATGAAATTTGATTGGAATAAATGTGAAGACTTTTTACCTAGGTTCATAAAATAAAGTTTACTTTGTAGAATGGGAGAGACTGGTCAGGTACCCTTGCATGACCTGTAAATTTTGAAGCTGTATAAGTTCAGAATGAGTCAATATGCAGCATATTAGCTAAAAAAAAAAATGTGATCTTAGACTACATTAATACACCACAGTGTCTGGAGTGAGAAAGATGAGAATCCTTCTATACTTTAACTTTGGTAGACTATACCAGTAAATAACAGGGCAGTAGATAGGGCAGGCTCTTTGGAGCCTCTTTCAGGAAAGCCATAATGACAAGTAATGGAAATGACCTGTTCACTTGGTTGAATCATACACAGACACTCTGTAGCTGCCTCTGCTCTGCTAATCATGTGATAAGGAGGACTCTTAATTAGCCAAACGTTAGTCAAAATGATTCATTCTAAAAACAATAGTGGGTTAAGGCCAATCATTTGACTCTGATTTTTCTGGTCTGGTCAGTATTGGAGAAGGAAAAGCTTCTGTGGGCATTCAAGTGGGGTCAGAATCTTCAGCCTTCTCTCACTTGAAGTTGGCATGAAGCTAAGAGTGCATGAAGTTCCTGTTCCTTCCATTGCTGTCATTTCTATTGTTTCTCACTTTTTGATGAAGATTAGAGATGATTATAACCTTATAGGCTTTGAAAAGTCAAAAGAGTTAGCCAACAGGAAGACTGAGACCTGAATCAATGCCAGGTTTTGTGGCCAGTCAGAACAGTAAAAAAGCCCTGTAGCTCAGGATTGAGACTCTGTGGAATGATCTAAAGTAGCCTGCTCACTAGTAGCTAAGGCAAGGACTTACTCAGTGGTTCTTTGGCAGTGAATTTGATGGATTGAATTCTATGAAGAAATTTGGACTAATTTTGAACTCATTCTGTCTAGGGACTGAATGGATACAAAGAGAATGTGCCTCTAGATATTGAAGTCAATACTTTTATTTTTTTTTGCTACCTTTGCAATAAATATCACTTTGCACAAGCTAAAGGTTATAAACATGTTAAATGGAATGAACATGCAATTACTGGTGACTAACAGGGAAAGAAACATGCTGGAAGACAACTTAAACTGATAATCTGCAAGAAATACATAATACTCAGAGCCCACAGGTGTGATGTAGTTGACTTTGGTAAGAGAAATGCAGAATAGAATAATAGTACACATAGAATTGTTTAAAATTCTGGATACAACATTTTAGGTCAGGTTAGAATGTGTCCAATAAAGGGGAACTAGTATGATGAGCATAGTCAATTCCATTCTTGCCTCTATATGAAAATTGGTATAATGAACTAGAAGAAGTTGAGGAAGGAAGAGTCTGTCAATATATTAGCAGACACCCTGTTTTCTAAAGCTAAGGTCAGCAAGCTAGCTCTCCCCTGTGTTTGACATAACAACACTTCTTTGCACTCACTTTTTGGAGCTGATGCTCTCTAAACTCAGGTAAGCATCAACAGCATCAGATATGAAGCCCTGTGATAAATGGACTTTTTGTCACTAGACAACCTTGCCTCACTGTTGCTGCCATGCCTCACTACTCTTGCTATTCTACCCTATACATCAAGCTTTGGCCACACTAAAGTGAGTCTCCCCATTACAGGAGGGGTTCTGGTAAGTGTGTACTTGCTTGGAAGTCATTTCCCTCTCTTTGAAATTTAACTTTGATTCCTGACTCTCCTCTCTCTAGCCTGCTCTGTTGGACTCTAGTTGACAAATCCAAACTTAAGAGGGAGTAATTAGATTTATTAATATCTGAAAGTGGTCACATGGGACAGGATTAGACTTATTTTGGCTATGCCTGGAAGACAAATATAGAACCACTGAGTAGAAATTCAGAGGGGCTGAGGGCAGTATAACAGCTCTATAGAAGGAAGGGTTTCTTAATATTTAGAACTCCTTAAAAATGGAATGAGCTCTTTCAGTATATAGTATATTTGACATCACTGAATATCTTCAAGAAGGGGCTAGATGACCATTTGTTGGGTTTACTATAGAAATGATAATAAGTCATAGATTTCAAGGTGGAAGGGACCTCAAAGGCCATTCAGCTTCCTCATTGGAAAGATGAAGAAACTGAGATCTATGTAGGCTAAGTAACTTGTCTAAAGAGTACACAGTAGAGGTGGGGGCAGAGTCAAGATGATGGAGTGGAAGCAGTGACTTGCTTGAGCTCTCCCCTAAACCCCTCCAAATATCTGTAAAAATGGCTATAAATTTTTGAAACAGCAGAACCCACAAAAAGACAGAGTGAAACAAATTTCTAACCCACAGCAACCTGCATGGTTGATTGGAAAGGTATATCCCACCAGGCTGGTAGAGTAGCACAGTTTGATATGGGTGCATAGGCTGCAGAAAACCTGGATAAGGCCTCAGAGAACAGACTTGCTGGCAGCTGTGGCAGTTTCCAGACTTCTCAACCCACTAACGCCAAAGACAACTTAGAAAGTCAGTGGAAAAAGTCTGTTTCTGCGGTGCTGAGAGAGAAGCACAGTGTCCTCAGCTCCATTCCCTGAGCACAGACTGGGGTGAGGGCTGCCTCCTGAGCTTCTGGCCCACAGACTGAGGGGGAATTGATTGGCTGATCAGAGTGTGATTGCAGGGATCTCTTTTCCAGTGCTGAGATAAGAATCTCTTGCTTTACTAGTGCTTGGATCTGGGTCACAGTTTTGGGTGGCAGTCCTGGGGTGAGCAGGAGCACTGGTGTGGTGGAGCTTGTGGTGGCTATGAAGAGGAAACCCTCCTCACAGTTCCAGGACAGAAAGGAGTGCTTGTGGTCACTAAAAGACCATAACAAAGCCCAGGAAAGAGTAAACACCTTGCCCCTTATCATACTACCTTGGAAAAACTGAAAATTTAAAGGTCCTTACAAGTACCTCTGAAAAGAGCTGTACAAACCCCTGAAGCTTGGGACAGTACATTCTCCACCTTAGAAGCAGACTGTTACCTTACAAAAGAGTTTTAAACTCAAGTAATTGTCTGGGATCATGAGCAAGCAGCACATAAAGAGTCAGACTATATTATCTTACTTTGGTGACAAAGAAGATCAAAACATACAACCAGAAGAAGACAACAAAGTCAAAGCTCCTACATCCAAAGCCCAAGAAAATATGAATCAGTCCCAGGCCTTGGAAGAGCTCAAAATGGATTTTGAGAAGCAAGTAAAAGAAGTAGAGGAAAGACTGGGAAGAGAAATGAGAGTGATGCAAAAAAATCATGAAAAACAAGTCAACAGCTTGCTAAAGGAGACCTAAAAAAAGACACTGAAGAAAATAACACCTTAAAAAAAGCCTAACCCAAATGGCAAAAGAGGTCCAAAAAGCCAATGAGGAGAAAATGCCTAAAAAGAAAATTGGCCAAATGGAAAAGGAAGTCCAAAAGATTACTGAAGAAAATATTTCCTTAAAAATTAGAATACAACAATTGGAAACCAGTGACTTTGAGATAAATCAAGTCACTGTAAAACAAATCCAAAAGAATAAAAAATTAGAAAAATGTGAAATATCTCATTGGAAAAACAACTGACCTGGAAAATAGATCTAGGAGAGAGCATTTAAAAATTATTGGACTATGTAAAAGCCATGATAAAAAAAAAAAGAGCCTGGACATCATCTTTCAGGAAATTATCAAGGAAAACTGCCTTGATATTTTAGAACAAGAGGGCCAAATAGAAATTGAAAGAATCCATTGACTTCCTCCTGAGATCCCAAAGGAAAACTATTAGGAATATTGTGGTCAAATTTCAGAGCTCCCATGTCAAAGAGAAATATTATAAGGTGCCAGAAAGAAACAGTTCAAGTATTGTGGAAACACAATGAGGATAACACAACATTTAGCATCTTCTACATTAAAGCACCACAGATTATGGAATATAATATTCTGGAGGGCAAAAGAGATAGGACTGCGACCAAGAATCACCTACCCAGGAAAACTGAGTATAATCCTTCAGGGGAAAAAATGCTCATTCAGTGAAATAGAGGACTTACAAGCATTCTTGATGAAAAGACCAGAGCTGAATATAAAAGTTGCCTTTCAAATACAAGATTCAAGTGGAACATGAAGAGGTAAACAGTAAAGAGAAATCTTAAGGGAGTTATTAAGGTTGAACTGTTTACATTCCTGCATGGAAAGATGATATTGAGATCTTTGTCAGTATTAGGATAGCTGGAGGGGAAAAAAAAATTATATGTAGGTGTAGATAGATAGATAGGGGGCACAGGGTGAATTGAAGATTAAAGGGTCATATCTGAAGAATAAAATTAAGGGATGAGAGAGGATTATACTCAGAGAAGAAGAAAGGGAGAGATGGAATGGGGTAAATTATCTCACAAAAAAATACAAAAAAGAAAAGTCTTTTAAAGTGGAGGGGAAAGGAAGGAAGGTGAGAGGGAATGAGTGAATCTTATTCTCATAGGATTTGGCTTAAGAAGGGAATAACATACACATTCAATTGGATATGGAAATCTGTCTTACCCTACAGGAAACTAGAGGGAGAAGGGGACAAGAGAGCAGGGGATGATAGAGCGAAGGGCAGATTGGGAAAGGGGGTAATCAGAAGCAAATACTTCTGAGGAGGGCCAGGGTCAAAAGAAAGAATAGAATAAATGGGGGGGCAGGATAGGATTAAGGGAAATAGAGTTAGTTTTTAACATTGTGTGTACTATGGAAGCGTATACTGCACATGTATAACCTATATTGAGTTGCTTGCCTTTTCAATGAGGGTGGGTGGGGAGGGAGGAAGGGAGAAAATTTGGAACCCAAAGTTTTAAAAACACATGTTCAAAAAAATATTTTTACATGTAACTGGGAAATAAGAAATACAGGAAATGGGGTACAGAAGGCAGACCAGGGGAAGGGGTATTCAGAATTCATGTTATCTTGGGATGGGGGTACGGGCGAGATGGGGTGAAAATTTGAAATTCAAAATCCTGTGGAAATAAATGTTGAAAACTAAAAATAAATTTGTATTAAAAATAAAAGAGTACACAGTAAGTAGCAGAACCAGTTGACCTCTAAAATGCCATTTAATTACAAAATTCTAATAGTCTATGTCACAAGCAACTTGGTTATAGATGAAAGAAAGGACAGAATAAGGTAATGTAACATAATCCTTCATGTTGATAAAATATTTTATATTTGCTAAGCAGTTTCAAGCATATTATGTCATTCATTTTCACTACAAGGTTGGAATGAGGGCAGGGTGGTTTGCTGATGAATAATAATATCTTCCAGTTTCATAACACATTGTTCTTTTGGAAAGTGCTTTTGTAGATGTTATCTCACTTGGCCATCTGATATTAAAGTTCTTAGGCAATGGTTTCATTTAATAAATGTAGCTTACGTAGACTCTAAGAGCTGGAGGCAATCTCAAAAGCCATCCAGTTAAGAATATATCTGACCAATATTTTGTTCCCCCAAAGTTACTCAATTAGCCGTTGTTGAGTCTTTACCTATATATCCAAAGATATTAAATGATCTGTACTGGGTACTCAAGTGACATGCACAGAGCTTGGGCCAAAGTGTAAACTTTATACACAATGTTTGATTCATTGATTCATTCATTGAAGGTCACGTGACAAGTAACATAGCTAGGGCTTACATCAAAGACATCTGACTGCAACCATGATGGCAGCATTGCGTAGTGGAAGAAGTGTTGGATTTAAAGATAGTCTATGTGGGTTCAAATCCCTGCTGTGTTAATTCCTTGCTTTGTGTCCCTGGAAAGTCATTTACTTCTAGGAAAAGTCAAATAGGAAGGTTGGAACTTTCTATATTCAAGAACTCGTACCCTCTAATAGTGGAGAAACCCCTTGGTCCTTATTTATGATCTTGGTAATTTGTCAAGTGGACATTACAATTGGAAGTAGCCTACAACTTTTAGACCTTTCTAGCTATAGGTTCTGAAATAATCAAAGCAAGTTCTACCTTCTCAGTCAGTATTGTTCCTGGATATGGGCTTATAAACAGGAGTGTAAAAAAAGTTTGCTAAGTCAAGGCAACTATCTGGTGTATTAGGTTCTCTAACCAAAAATATGAAGGTATTTAGCACAAACTTAGCTTAAACTGATGGAGACAAATAATATTTACCATATGTCTTTGGTTCTTAAAAAGACAAAAGCATATTTAAGAATCAAATACTTTATTATAGCAACAATGACCTTCATTCTTTCCCTCAAAATGTCATAATGGTTTCCTTGTGATATTTCAATCCAAGCAATATAACTTGCCCTTAAGTAGGCTATGATGACAGTTACAAATCATTTACTCTTGAGGGTTTTTTTTTCCTCTTAAAATTGTTTTAAAATGTAATTGAAAATATTTCCATTTTACATTTCAATCTCATTCTGACTTTTTTCCTTTTTTCCTGGCTGTATATTGATTACCTTCTATGCTTACTGACATGCATTTCCTCTGTTTCAGTGACTTTTTAAAGTCAACTTAAAAATTTATTACTCCAAACAGAGAATATTCTATACATTTATAAATTCAATTAAAAATTCTTAAGCACTTCTTTAGAGAGCCTTTTGTCAGATCTTGATGGAAACACAAAATTTTGATAAGATACAATCTTTGACCCCAAGGAGTCTACAATATGATATGACACACATACAAATTACTATTTCTATATCATAAAAACAAATAAGTATTCAACCAGAGTTTATAAGTTCCTATAAGTTTCTAATATTTGTTGGAATTTCTGCTCATGATTACTTCAATATTATGAACTTTGCTTAAAGACTAATGGAAAGCGTGCTCAGTTATTCAAATTCCTTAAAATGATGTGTTTGAATGTTACTTGGTTAGCAATTAATATATGCTTGAGGGAGTGTCTATAAAGAAAAATAATTTAAAGAAAATTACCTTTGACATTTCTACTTTCGAATAGCTGTTGGACTATGCAAAATGGTATTGAGACATTACCTATTTCTACTTGTACCATGATTTAAATGAAAATCAATGTTAATTTTCCATGTACATTAAAAATTTGCAAAATCTATTAAACTATGTATAAATAATATTTATTGAGTCTCAGCTAATATCTTCTTTAGGGATGTTAATGAAAATAATCTGTGCTAGGGAAAAAATGGAATGATAAAGAGACATAAGTACATGACACCCAATTAAATACTAGCTACTAAAAATGTTACTAGCTCAGAGAAACTAAGCATCCCAGATTTGAAAAGTACACCCAAAACCTTGAGAGAGCTCATCTTTAGAACTTAACATAAAAGAGGGACTCCAGTTCTTTGACAAAGATCTCCAGAAAGGTGGAATATACCTCACAGTAGATGGCCATCCATATATAGATGGTGCTTATTGAAATGAATCTTTTTCATTTTTTTCTATATATCACTGATCTAGTTTTGTCCTTTGGGGACAAATATAACAATTCTAGCTCCTTTTCTAGGAGACATTCCATCTACTACTTGAAGACAGCTTGAATTCCCAGCTGTACCCTACAGAAATCCACTGTTATTTATGTTAAAGATATCTTCAGTTCCTTCAAGTGCTCTTATTATATTAAAGTTGCAACTCCATGTTATGGACACCCTCCAACTCAATATTATCTTATTAAAATATTTTCCTCTGCTTACCAAAGATGGAGAAACTATAAAACATCAGTTAAAGCAGGACTTGCAGCTGACTGTGGCTCAGATTATGAACCTGCAAAATTTAGACTTAAAATGAATGAAGTAGGAAAAATTACCAAACCATTAAGTTATGATGTAAGTAATATTCTTATGTATATGAATTTGAGATGATGAATAGATTTAAAGATTAGATCTGGTAAATAGAGTGGATGAACTATAAACATAGTTTTACAATACTGTACATAAAGCAGCAGCAGCAGCAAAAACAACAAAAACATCTCCCCTGCAAAAGAGAGAGAGAGAGAGAGAGAGAGAGAGAAGAGAGAGAGAGAGAGAGAGAAAGAGAGAGAGAAAGTAAAATGGCTTTCTGATGGCTCTTTACAAATAGCTGAAGAAAGAAAGAAAGAATAATTTAAAGAATAAAGAGCAAGTACAATTAACTGAATTCAGAATTCCAGAATGCAGCAAGGAGAGGTAAAATGTTTTGTGTGTATGTGTTTTTTAATGAGTAAAACAAATAAAGAGAAGAAAACTATAAAATGGGGAAGACAAGAGATCTCTTCAAGAAAATTAAAGATATTAAAGGAAAGTATCACACAAAAATGTTCATGAAAAAATACAAAAACTGTATGATTTAACAGAAGTAGAAGAGACGAAGAAGAGGTGGCAAGGATGTAAGGAAGAATTATACAAGAAAGGTCTTAATATCACTGATAACCATGATGTTGTGGTTACCAATCTATAGCCATATATCCTAGAAGATCAAGTCAAGTCATTCTTAGCAATCATTGCTAACAATAAGAGTAGTAGTGGAGGTGATGGAATTCTAGATGAGCTATTTAATAATCCTAAAAGATGAGGCTGCTCAAGTGCTGTATTCAATATGTCAGTAAAAATGGAAAAATCAGCAGTGACTATTGTATGGGGAAAGATCAGTTACGTCCCAATCCTAAAGAAGGGCAATGCTAAAGAATGTTCAAATTATTGCATAATCGCACTCACTTCACAAGCCAGCAAGGTTATACTTAAGATTATGAAAGCAAAGCCTCAGCAATATGTAAACTGAGAATTACCAGAAGTTCAGGCTGGTTTTCAAAGGGGCAGATAAACTAGAGAACAAATTGCCACCATTTGGTGGATTATGGAGAAAGCAAGAGAATGCTGGAAAAAACAAAATGAACCAAACAAACAAAAAACAGGTACTTCTGATTCACTGGCTGCACTAAAGCCTTTGACTGTGTGGATCACAACAAAATCTGGGATGTTATCAAAGAGATGGGAGTACCAAATCATCTTACATGGGAAAATTGTACAAGGCTATATATTATCATTTTATTTACTGATGTGCAGAGCTCATCATGTGAAATTCCAGGTTAAATGAGTCAAAAGACAGAATTAAGGTGGCTTGGGAAAATACCAACAATCTCAGACATGCAGATGATACCACTCTGAAAGCATAAAGTGAAGAAAAAAAAATAAGAAGCCTCTATGTGGGTTAAAAAGGAGAATGTAATAGCCGGCTTGAAGTTTGTTTTTTTTTAATAACATCTGGGTAACTGACCTCATAAGTGCCTGGAAAATTGAGAAATAAGAAATGGAAGCACTGTCAGATTTTCTATTCTTAAACTCAAAGATCACTGTAGATGGTGACTGTAGCTGGGAAGTTAAAAAAAAGAAATTTTCCTTGGAAGGAAAGCTATGGCAAATTTGGGCAGCATACTAAAAAAGAGACAATATTTTGCCAAGAAAGGTCTATATGGTCAAAAGCTATGTTTGTTTGTTTTCCCAGCATTAATGTATGGTTATGAGAATTGGATTATAAGGAAAGCTGAGGGCCACAGAATTGATACTTTCCAATTGTGGTCCTAGAGAAGATTATTGAAAGTCTCTTAGACAGAAAGGACATGAAATCAGTCAGTACTTAAATAAATTAATTCAGACTGTTCATTGGAAGGACAAATACTGAAGTTGAAGCTTAAATGCTTTGGTCACATAATGAGAAGACAAGAATCATTGGAAAAGACCCTGATAATGGGAAAGATTGAAAGCAAAAGGAGAAAAGGACATCAGAGGATAAGATGGATAGACAATAGCACAGAAGCTATGAACATGAACTTGGGCATACTTCAGGAGATAGTGCTGGATGGAAGGCCAATGAGTGCTAGGGTCCATGGGCTCACAAAGAACCGTATATGATTGAATGAACAATAATATTTGACACATAACTAAATAATAGTATACTTCAGATAAGGACTGGCAAAGATGATTTGTAGTGGGCTTCTTATCTCCCTAATTTTAGACACCATGCTACTCTTAATACAGTTTAAGATTATCTTAGCTTCTTTGACATGAATATCAAAATATGAACTAATGTTGACATTGAATGCAACTAAATTTCCCATAACTTTTTTTTTAAAGATAAACTGCTTTGCAACCATGTGTTCCTCACGTTGATTTTCTGAACAGGATTTTCACACCAAAGTTTAAGGCTATACATTTATCTTTATTCTATTTCAATTTATGAGTTATGGCCTTGCAAAATCTTTTTGAATTCTTCCTCTGTCATACAGTGTGTTGTCTGTCATATTCAGTTCCTTATTTTCTTCAAGTTTGATAGCCATGTTACTTATGCCACTGTCCAAGCAATTGATAAAATGCAAATGGCCAAAATGATCCATGAGGTGGCCAACTTGAGATGATATGAAGCCATTGATAATTATTCTTATGAATCTACCTAACTGAACTGTTATGTAGATACAAATCTTTATCTTTTTTTTTTCTAAAAAGAATAACATGAAAAATTGGTCAAATGCTTTTGCTTAACCTAGGTCAACAATCTCTACATTATTCCTTTGGTCAACATTTTCAGTTTCATGATCAAAAACTAAAATAAATATAATCTGGCATTTTCTGCTATTGAGGGAGCTTTGGTAGTGGTTTTTGATCACAGCTTCTTTTTTTAGATGACCCCTAATCTATTTTATAATCTATTTTAGCTTTTTTCTAGGAATCAAAAACCATGTGCACTGGCATATAGGTTACATTCTTTATTTCTTTGAAAATCTGGACACTATTTACATTTCTTCAATGTATACTTTACCAGTTCTCCACAATTTTTCATATATCCTGACAATTATTCAGCAATCACCTCCACTGGGATTTTTAATAACCAAATATATTTTAAATCTGGATTTGGCAACTTGAACTCATCAATGGAAGCTAGATTTTTTCTTACTATATCTCTTTTTTATTCTGATTTTGAATTGAACCTTCAGTATTTCAATGGATCTGTGATCTTATTGGTGTAAACCTAACCATCAATTGTATAGATTGTAACTCATCCATATCTACATATCTTTTGGAAATCCTGTTCATAGCCTCCAAAAAATTTGCTAAATATGGCCTACTAAATGTGTTGGAAAGCTTAATTGAACAATACTGATGTTTTGAGGATAACAATAGAACATAAACATTAGCCATTATGCATGTATCTATGTATAATGTTTAACTGTCCATCTTGCTAATTGTCCAGAGAGACTATTTCCATCATGTTTCTCAGATACTATATCTATGCCACTTCTGAGAAATTTCTTGTTTGAGCAAAACATGGCATTGATAGATACTTAAAGTCTGATGCTCACACTAGTAGTTTGTGCAATTCTCTCTGGAGTTAAAATATTAAATATGTGCTCTGCCTTCTATGGTTACTACAGAATTTAAGATGTTTAACACTTAGCTCTACCTTTTCCTGTGGAGAAATATTTAAATATTTAAATAGTTTTTTTTTCTTGTTGCTCATAATATTTTTGTTGTTGAGCTTGGTGTTTCAGATTTTGACTATAACATTCCAGTGAGTTTTCCTCATAGGATCTCTTTCAGATGGTAATTGGTGGATTTTTTTTTCTATTTCTGCTATCCCCTATTGTTCTAATACTTCAGGATAATTTTCTTTAATTATTTCTTGCATTATTGTATCAATATTCTTTTTTTTATCATAGCTTTCAAGTACTCTGATTATTCTTGTGTTTTCTCTTCTTGATCTATTCTCCAGCTTAGTCATTTTTCTTATGAGATGTTTCACATTCTCTTCCATTTTTTTCATTCTTTATATTTTGTTTTGCTATTTCTTGATCTCTTACAACTTCACTGGCTTCCCCTTGTTGAATTCTAATTTTCAAGAAGTCATTTTCTTCCTTAAGATTCTGGATCTCCTTTTCTAATCGGTTGACTTTCTTTTCATAATTTTAATTTTCTTGGATTGTTTTTAATATTTCTGATTGGGGGGCAGGTGACCATTTGATGTTACTCTTTGGGGTAGAAGAGGATTCGTTTACTTTAGTATTCTCTTCTCAAGATGAAACCTGATGTTCTCTATTCCCATAGTAATTTTCTGTGATTGAATTTGTTCTCCTTTGCCTGTGCATATTTTTTTTTTGTAGTAGCTTAATTTTTATAGTTACCTCTGGTCCTGAGGTATGGGGAATTGGTGCCTCTGGCCTCAGATGCTCCTTTAGTTCTCCTCTCTGGCTAGGAACCCAGACCAATGCCCCCAGCCTCCTGTGAGTGCCCACAGCCAGCAGTACCCCTGCCCCACTGCATCCATACTCACCAGGCCTGCTATGTCTCCACAGCAAACTGGTTCTGGCATTTCTTGTCAGCAGAGTATTTTACCATCTTTCCCAGCTCAGATACCCAACTCCCCTCAATGTCCCTGGTGTAAAATTTGCTGTGGCTATGATTTAAGGCAGCTTCCCTATGGGTCTGCTGCTTATTGTTTAAGTGGTACCTAGCCTGGAGGTGTCTACTCTTCACAGGGAACAAACATCATCCTAGGATTTTTCTTTGGATCTTCTCTAGTTTTCCCAGAAGATTATTTTTACCAGTGTATGTTCACCATGGGGTGCCATTTTTTCTCTTTCTTGGGGTAAAATCCTGAGAGTTTGGGATTTCCTGACCTACTCTTCCATCTTTCCAGAATTCTGTCTGGTTTTCCCTTTTGTTCTGATTGTTCTTTTGCAACATAACTAAAGTGGAAATATCTGCTACCTATATCAGATTGCTTGCTTTTTTGGGAAGGGGTAAAAGGAGGGAGGGAGAAAAATTTGGAACTCAAATTTTACAAAAATGAATGCTGAAAACTATATTTACATGTAATTGGAAAAATAATATGCTAGTAAGGAAAAAAAGAAAGTAACACAACAGAGTCAGAGGGCTTAATCATCTCTAATGGCTTTGACTTAATCTCACTACTCTTGTGACTAGTTATTACTCTTTGAGTGATAGTTAAATTATTTTTTCCATATTGGCCCTGATTGTGACAATTTTATAGAGATAATTAACTGATTCCAATCAGTTGATATTCTAGTTTTGTTGTTGTTGGTGGTGGTGGTGGTGGTGTTGGTGTTACTGTTTTTAGGCAATGGTATTAAGTGACTTGCCCAGGGTCACACAGCTAGTAAGTGTTATGTGTCTGAGGCCAGATTTGAACTCTGGTCTTCCTGAATCCAAGGTTAGTGCTCTATCCACTTAGCTGCCCCTCAACTGATATTCTGAAGAGTTGATCATTTCTTACAGTTTCATCCCAGTGCAAGTTCCTGTCTCTTGGTGATAATCTGATCCAGATGAAGTTTTCCACTGTTTCCACTGTAGCTTCCTCCACAAAAAGATGAAATTATCATAATGGCAAATCAAGATATTATTAGACCTTCTGTTTTCATGGAAAGAGAGTTCCAAAGATGCCTAGATAATTAATGTTCTGCATCACTACTATATTTTTCCTCTGGGTGTCTTGTGCTAGTTTTCAGATCTCCTCTTCATTTATTCTTAGCCTCTAAATATCATTGCTGCAACTAGGATCATAAAAATTTCTGAATCTGACATTTGAAACCCTACCTAATTTGATCTAACTTGATCCAGAACAACTATGAAGAAAGGAGTCAGTCAGTCAGCAACTAAACAAGCATTGAGATTTATTGCATACTTCAGGCTTTGTACTAAGTGCTGGGGACTGAAAATAAGTAAAAAACAAAAACAACCACCCAAAACAAGAGCAACAACAGCAAAAACAACAAAACATACGGTCCCTTCCCTCAAATACCTCACAGTGTACTGGGGACACAACAACTAGTTACCTAAATGTATAGATGACAGAGGTCTACAAATGGTAAAATGTATATAAAAATGATACATACAGGATAAATTGGAGATAATCAACAGAGGGATGGTATTAGAATTAAGGGAGATTTTGAAATGCTTATGGCAGAAAAAAGGGTATTAGATGACACTTAAAAACCTCAAAGGCAATGAGATCAAAAAGAGAAAGGAAATAAATACAGGCATATGGGAATCAGACAGCCAAACACCCAGCCTGGAGACAAAGTGTCTTGTGTGAAGAACAAGTGTCATGAAAGTCACATGTCATGAAACTTTCACGACAATGTCAGTGTCATGAAACTGCAATGAACATGGTAGGGGATAAGGTACAAGAAGAATAGAAAAGTAATAAGAGGTGAGGCTGTGAAGTGCTTTGAATAACACAAAGGGATTGCTATATTTTATCTTGGAAGTCATCATAAGTTTGTTGGAGTTTCTTGAATGTACTGGGCTAGAGGCAGGGGTCGACCTTGTCAATTTAACAGCAGAGAAGAGAATGGATGAGAATGGAGTGAGAATTGAGTCAGGGTGACATTCCAGCTGGCTGTTGCAGTAGTTCAGGCATGAGTTGATGAAGTCTTGCATGTGGGTTGTAGAAGTGCCAGAGGAAAGAAGAGCATGTACATGAGAGATATTAGAAAGCTGGGATCCATAAGATTTGCTGACAGATTGGATATGGGGTATTGGTGGGAATGTGAGAGACCGTGGAGTTGAGAAAGACATTTATGTTGCAACCCTAAATGACTAGGAGGATTGTGTTGACTTTCGCACTATTTTGATAAGTGAGAGAAGGCGGGGGGAGATAATGGAAGCCATTGAAAAAAAAAGATTGGTAGAGGAAGAACTAGGACAGAGTAGTGTTGTGCAAGACTAGAGTAAAGAGAGTATCCAGGAGAAGGTGATAAATGGTATCAAAGTCTTCAGAGATATTAAGAAAAATGTGAATTGAGAAGAGGCTATTCTATTTGGCAATTAAAAGATGAAGAGAGCAATTTTATTTGAATGATGAGTTCAGAAGCTAGAGTACAGAGAGATAAGTAGAAAAGGAGAAGGAAAGATGCAGAAGCAACAATTGTAGACTACATTCTCAATAGCTTTAGCCACAAAAGGAAAAAGACATATGTGATGATATGTGGACAGCTAGATGCACTGAGAGTTCTTTTGAGTATAAGGATTATTGAATGGGTTCATAAAAAATAGTTGAGGAACCAGTAGATAGGAAGAACTTGAAGATTATTGAGAAAGTAGGTGTAATAGAGATGGTAATTTGGTAAAGTAGATGGGATGAAATGAAATCACTTGTGAATATGTGGAGATTTGCCTTTAAAAGGAGAAAACCCACCTCTTTATGTGACACTAGAGCAAAGGAAGAAACAGTAGGAGAAAACATCTGAGTGATATGAGATGATAGGGAGAGGAAAATACACAACTCTTTGAATATGGCATCAAGTTGTGGCATATGATTGTGATAGAATACTATTGTGTTATAAGAAATGATGAGCTCAATGGTTTTAGGAAAACATGGAAAGGCTTGCAGAAAATAATGAAGAGCAAAATAAGTAGAACTAAAAGAAAATTATATACACTAACAGAAATATTATTTTAAGGATGACTTTGAACAAAAAAAAATTATTTTGATTATTATAAGGACTCAAATTAACTGTGCAGGGTATAGGAAGAAAGGTATTATCTGCATCCAGAGAGAAAACTGGTAAATAGAAGTATGTATAGAATAATTTTACATGTGTGTATAAATACATATACATATACATACACACATACATATACATATACATATATATGTATATTTGTGTCTAAGGTAGCTCTCTCTAGGGTGGGGGGAAGAAAAAATAAATTTACATGATAATTTTTTTTATATTTTAAAGGAATAGCAAGTTGTGCAAATTAGATTTGTAGCTTTATGTGCAATCATCTTTTTTATTGTACTATGCTGTGGAAATTCTTGTTTTATTCCATAAATTTAAAAAAATGACAAAAGAGAAAAATGAGGCAAGGTTCTTAGTTGAGATGGTAGGGAAGAAGGAGCCATAGGAATTTTGAATAGGGATGAAAAGGTCTTCAAAAGCTACTATGTTGAAAAGGATAGTGAAATGATTGGGTAAGAACCATCTTTCTCCAGTGTGGGTCCAGTGAAATTATGTAGCATGCACATTTATTGAACCTACTTAGCATTGTATCTTGATTTTCTTCAGCTTTTGACAGAAGCATGTAAACAGAAACAGAGGCAGCAAATCAAGGAAGTAATTTAAAGCTGAGACTTCAAAGTATAAAATTGTTAGTATGATAAAAGAGTAAGGGACTTAAGAGTAAAGGACACTATAAAGTTGAACTGGTTCCCCAATGAGTCATGATGGGGAAAGAAAGAAAAGAGAAGACAACTCAGGAGTTAGGGCTCGAGAAAAAATTAAAGAGTAAAGGGAGCAGAGGTCTAGGTAATGGTGAAAAACAGTATAAGAAGTTATAAGGCAAAGGAAAAGGTGGAATGACAATAGATCATGAATTGAAAAGAATATTTCTTAATTTATTAATATGGAATTTGAATTTTTGCAGGAGCATGCCTGAGCCAGTTGTAAAGGCTTGGGAGACCTGTTTGATAAATTTTCATTATGAGCTTCTATACCCTGATACAAATTAGGGTTTAATTTATTTATTATTTTTTGATTATATATACTTAAAGAGTGTTAATAATGTAAATTAAATTAAAAAATGTGTGTACTGTACTTTTTCATACAGACTTGTTAAACATTTACTAATACATTCTTATATCACTCTCTAAACAGTGCTTAATCTCAGCAGTATTAATAAAAGGCTGGAGGGAATGAATTAATCACCAGATTGGAGACCTGATGACTGTAGGATAACAACTACAACAACTATAACTACAACAATAATATACGAACAAAAAGAAGGAGAAGAAGGAGGAGGAGGAGGAAAAGAAATTATATAGCACTTTATGCAAACTTTAAAATGCCAATAAATAACCATTACCCCATTAGTGCATCCCAACATTTCTCCTTGTGTGGGGATATGAAGATCAAGAGTATGACCATCTCTATGTATAGCTGAGGTGGAGTGAAGGAGAAAGTCGTGAGAATTTAGTAAGTTGAGGAAGTAAGAGGTTAGGGTGTTTTGAAGCAGTATCAATATGTATGATGAAGTGCCTTAGGGTGAAGACAGAAGTTGAGTAATAGGGAAAGACTTTAAGCAAGACAGTGAATTGATTGAGGAAAGACAGATAATATACTAAAGTCTGTAGATAATGGCTACCCAAATCTTTATTGTGTGGTAAATATGGATTAAGCGAACCTAAGAGGAAGAGAGATTACTCAGCGATAAAGGAAAAATTATTTCCTAGGAGTAACAATGGGAAAAAGGAGCTAGGTGGAGCAGTGGAAAGAGCACTGGCCCTGGAGTTGGGAGAACCTGAGTTCAAATCAGAACTCAGACACATAACACTTGCTGGCTGAGTGACCCTGGGCAAGTCACTTAACCCCAATTGCCCTTACCATAAAAAAAAAGAATAACTAACAACTTCTATTATAATCTCCTGGAAGTTTTGTACTTGACATGTGGAGCATTTTATGGAGGTCCTAGATAGGAATTTTGCTTTTATCTCAACTCTGTACTGTCTAAGGCACTCATTCCAGGCACATATATTCTACTAGGCCATTAAATAGCTTGGGCTGGTGTAGGTTATCATCTATACTGAGAAGATGGTTCAAGTGCTACCTTCTGATGATCAACTAGAATCCAGATCCAGAGACTTTTCATCCCTTGAACCCAAATGTTGTTGCCAAGACAATTAACAACCATATAAAGATCACTCTTCATTCTGCACTTGTGGAAACATAAATAAGAGGAATCTTAAAGACTTCAAGCTCAGTTCAGGCTTTTCTAGGCTAGCAAATGTGCTCACTGCCAAATGTGAGGAGACACAGTAACCTCTAGGAATGAAGAGTAAAAATCCCTCCCTATCCTCACATAGAAAAAGCTTAAGAGAAAGCTGCCAGAATCCCAAGACAGCCATTTTCCTGGACAACTTCATACCATTTGACTGACGTCTTCCATTGTCTCTTTGAGAGTCCGGATAGTGCTGAAGTAGTACTCAGGCTGTCCATTCTGTTGTCTCTCCTTTTTGTTCTATCAAGTAAGTCAATCAATAAGTCAATTCTTTATCAAGAAGTTACTATGTGTCAGTCAATTTTCTAAGTTCTGTGCATTAAAAAAAAAGGACAATCTGCTCTCAAAAAGCTCATGGCCCAATGGGAAAATGTCACTTCTAGTTTTCTAGTCACATATGTCCTCAATAATAGTCTTCATTTAGTAACACTTGCATTATTGCATCCATTCAATAAACATCTATAAAACATTTCCAATGTGCATTGTTCTACAAGCTGGGATAGAAAATTTGTGTGCATGTGTGTATGTGTGTGTGTGTGTGTGTGTGTGTGTGTGTGTGTGTGTGTGTGTAACCATGTCTAGGATCTCTTTTATATATTTCTGTAGAATAATATATATACATATATATATATTTTATAATATAATGTAACTGTATAAACCCACATATTTCTATAGAAATATATAAAGGAGATCCTAGACATGGATACAAACATTAGATAGATAGATAGATTCCTTGCCTCAGGGAGTTTACCTTTTCCTTCATATGCATATCTTTGCTATTACCTTGGTATTGACTATTAGGTCCATTTAGAATTTTCCATTACTTGGTAATTAGGGTTGGTAGTGTTTTAGAATTTTGATATCTCAGGGAGAGTATTGTTGATAGATAATCCTTCCAATTAACAAGAAGTTGGAAATGGAGATTCAACTCTTCTTTTTGTGGGTCAGTGAAGGGTATCATATTAAGGATTCACCACAAGTAGATCATGGTCTTTTTCTCAGTAGTTTTATAGTCATATTAAATGTTATTTAACCATTATAATTCTCAGCTATCTCTCCCTCCTTATATGCTTTTTCAAGGTACCACAAATTATCATGCAACTGAGTTTCTAAGGTTATAAAACTACTTGGTCTATATAGGGAAGGAATTCATAATCTTGACTACATTAGCAAAATGGTCTCAATGATTGAAATAATAGATCTGAGCAGAGGTAAAGTTAGTTTCCTCAAAAGAATTGTAAGAGGGAGCAGAGTCACAATGGCAAAATAAAAGCAGTGTGTTACTTGAGTTCTCCCCCAAACTCCTCCAAATACCTTTAAAAATGACTCTAAAAAACTCTGGAGCAGTAGAACACACAAAAAGACCGAGTGAAAGAAATATGCATCCCAAGACAACCTGGATGGTTGATAGCAAATGTCTATTGCACCAGGCCATGTGGGCAAAGATGGGGCCCCAGGAAACCTGAAGCAAGCCTTAGGAGACTGAATCATGGGCAGCTGTGGTGGTTTCCAGACCTCTTAAGCCACAAACACCAAAGACAACTTAGAAGGTCAGTGGGCCCCCTCCACATTGGAAGCAGAGCCCTACCTTACCAAAGAGTTAAAAAGTCAGGTAACTGGCTAGGAACATGAACAAACAGCAGGAAAACTCAGACTATCGAATCTTGCTTTAGTGATGAAGAAGATCAAAACATACAACCAGAAGAAGACAACAAAGCCAAACCTCCTACATCCAAAGCCACCAAGAAAGATATGAATTAACCCCAGGCCATGGAAGAACTCAAAAAGGATTTTGAAAAGCAAGTAAGAGAAGTAGAGGAAAAATTGGAAAGAAAAATGAGAGTGATGCAAGAAAATAATGAAAAACAAGTCAACAGCTTGTTAAGAGACCCAAAAAATACCAAAGAAAATAACACATTAAAAAATAGACTTACCCAAATAGCAAAAGAGGCCCAAAAAGCCAAAGAGGAGAAGAATTCCTTAAAAAGCATAATTGGTCAGATAAAAAAAGAGATCCAAAATCTCACTGAAGAAAATAATTCTTTAAAAATTAGTATGGCACAAATAGAAGCTAATGAGTCTATGAGAAATCAAGAAATTATATATAAAAAAAAGAGACAATGTGAAATATTGTATTGGAAAAACAACTGACCTGGAAAATGGATTAAGGAGAGAGAATTCAAAAAGTTATTACACTACCTGAAAACCATGATAAAAAAAAGAGCCTAGACAACATCTTTGAAGAAATTATCAAGGAAAACTGCCCTGATGTTGTAGAACCAGAGGGTAAAATAGAAACTGAAAGAATCCACTCATCACCTCCTGAAAGAGATCTCAAAAGCAACACATCTACGAATATTATAGCCAAATTCCAGAGTTCCCAGGTCAAGGAGAAAATATTGAAAGCAACCAGAAAGAAACAATTTAAGTATTGTGGAAACACAATCAGGATAACACAAGATTTATAAACTTCTACATTAAGGGATTAGAGGGCATGGAATATGATATTCCAGAAGTCAAAGGAGCTAGGATTAAAATCAAGAATCACCTATCCAGAAAAACTGAATATAATCCTTCAGGAGAAAAAATGGATATAGAATGAAATAGATGACTTCCAAGGATTCTTGATTCTTGACAGCGCTGAATAGAATATTTGACTTTAAAATACAAGACTCAAGTACAATTTAGAAAAGGTCAACAGGAAAGAGAAATCCTAAGGTACTTATTAAAGTCAAACTATTTACATTCCTACAAGGAAAGATGATATTTGTAACTCATGAGACATTTATTAATATTAGGGTAGTTGAGGGGAATGCATATAGATATAGATATATAGATAGAGATAGAGTGATTGATAGATATATAGATATAGATAGGTATGAAGAGATAGAGATAGATAGATAGATAGATAGATAGATAGATAGATAGATAGCACAAGTGAGTTAAATATGAAGGGATGATATCTAAAAAAATAAAATGAAGGTGTGAGAGAGGAATATACTGGGAGAAGGAGAAAGGGATAGGTAGAATGTGGTAAATTATCTCACATAAAAATAGGCAAGAAAAAAGCTTTTACAGTGGAAGGGAAGAGGGAAGAGGTGAAAGGAAGTGAATGAACCTTACTCTGATTGAATTTGTCTTAGGGAGGAACTAAATACACATTCAGTTGGTTATGGAAATCTACCCTACCCTACAGGAAAGTGGGGGGCAAGGGGATAAGAGAGGGGGGGATGATAGAAGGGAGGGCAGATTGGGGGAGGGAGTAATCAGAAACAAATACTTTTGAGGAGGTTCAGGGTTGAAGGAGAGTATAGAATAAATGGGGGAGTAGGATAGGATAGAGGGAAATATACTCAGTCTTTCACAAAATGATTACCAGAAAAATGTTTTGTATGACTACAGATGTGTAATCTGTGTCAAATTACTTGTCTTCTCAATAAAGGTGGGTGGGGAGGGAGAAAGAGAGATAATTTGGAACTCAAAGTTTTAAAAAGTTTGTTAAAGTTTGTTTTTACATGCAACTGGGAAATAAGATATACAGGCAAAGGGGTATAGAAACCTATCCTGCCCCATAGAAAAATAGAAGGGGAAGGGGATAAGAGAAGAGGGGGGTAGAAGGGAATGCATACTGGGGGAAGGGGTATTCACAATGCATGCTGTCTTGGAATAGGGGAAAGGGAGAGATGGGGAGAAAATTTGGAAAACAAAATCTTGTGAAAGTGAATGTTGAAAACTAAAAACAAATAAATTAATTAATATAAAATATCTCAATGTTACAGCCAAAATTAAAAAAAAATTGTACAAAATGAGCTCCTGAGAATATCTTAAAAACTCACTATGAAGAGAGGATTTCATAGTTATTTCATTTGTTTCATAGTGTAAATTTAGCATATATAATGACCATGATTTTTTTTTCCACTACCTTACAAAACAAGAGGATTAAACAGATTTCACTGCTGATGTACTCATTGGAAATATGTAGTGTGATATGGAGGAGATAAAAGAAGTCAGCAAAGGAAAGAAAACACTAAAAATGAGTTGTAAATCTGAGTTTTTAGAAGCCCAGCCAAAAGTGAATTTGTTGTAAAACTATCATCCAAGATTTCCACCCCATTCAGAAAAACATTAGGATTTCTGTCATTGTCCCTGGTCCTTACTTAAAGGTTCTCTTTAGCAGCGGTCTGGGCTTCATTTGCTCTTTATGGTCTTTTGGCATTAACCATGTGGGAGTTGTGGAGCAATTTTTGAAAACTGATTCATTTATTAAAATGTTAACCCTATTAAAGAAAAGAAAATGGTATTTAATGGATTTTCTTACTAAAGTTTATTCAAAATTTCAAGCATAGGTGTTCTTTTTTACTGTAAATAGTTCCTCCACTGAGAAAGACTGCAAAACTTGTACAGTTCAGAAAGTCTGTGAAAGTTCCTCTGTGCTCTGTACGTGTATATATGTTCATCTGTGAATATATATATGTATATATATATATGTATATACATATATACATATATATACATATATATATGTATATATATGTATATATGTATATACATATATATACATATATAATATATACATATATATACATATATATACATATATATATATATATATGGAGAGAGAGAGAGAGAGAGATGTAGTCACCTCATAGGCAGACTTCATGATGAATTTCTATAATTGTAGAGAATAGTTGGCAACACTATAAATATTTAGTATGTCAAGAGAGGTGTTCTTTAATTCTTGGAAAGAGAGTAATTCAATTAACATTTATAAATCACCTACTATTGGTTACAAAGGAGGTGGACATATAAAGAAGGGCAAAAGATATTCCATGCTCTCCAATAGTGCACAATGTGAGTCAGAGGACTTAAGTTTAAATTCTTTCTCTATAATTTTCCATGTGACCTTGTGCATTCTGGGCCTCAGTTTCCTCATCACTATAATGAAAGGACTGGTTTTAAATCTAGACTTTTTATCCCACGATTTTTTTCATGCTTATAGGACTTTCCCAAGCTTTCCTATCATATTGCCATAACTGTTGAGAACCCATAATCTGCTTTGGGCCACACTGAGGCATTTGAGTAGGGTTTTTAATAGCAAAAACTAAAGAAAAATGGGAAAATGGGTTACATGAAATAATTCCATTCATATTTCCACAAAGCTCATTTATATAATTTTAGACAAGAAACAGATACCTAGACTGTGCCCGAGCATAGGTCAAAGAATTATAAATAGATGATGATAGATAGGAAAGGACTTTCTACATTTCGTTGCACCTCTCACTTGCTGAAAGGGTCCCCTGTGCAACATGCCTGACAGCTTTTCTTTGAACTTTAATACTATCAAGAAAACTGACTCCATTTTATTTAAGCAAATATAATTAGTAGCTTGATACTGATTGTCAGCTCAGCCAACCAGATTAATGAATGTGCCCTATATCTGTTTCCAGAGTTTCCAACTTAACACATTTCTACAAAAATGTCAACCTATTCCCTGGTCATGGACACAAATTTAGTCTGAGATTAGTTTTGGTTTTATATTAACTTGTGGAGTTAGAGAACGAGAGCAAAATCAGGACAAATTATTTCTCTCTTATCATGCATTGGATAAGCTAACTTTTGTGACATAGCACTGCCTTATCTTTTACCAACTTAGCTCTTCTAAATAGAAGACAATAGATTATATATGTGTATATAATATGTGTATATATACACATATATGTATGTATTTGTATATATGGAATGTGTATACACACATATATATTAAGCATGATCATCATTGAGTTATTTTTTCTTCCTCCTACTTTTATAGGAAAGAATTAAGAAAATAAAGCATATTCACCTTATAAGGGTAATAGAAAGAGTCTGAAGAAGACAAAAAAAAAAAAAAGAAGAGAAAGGAATGATGGCAAAACTAGAGTGGGGGAAACCTGGAGGGAAATGGACTCCAGAAGAATCTAACCTCATTTTATGCAGTATAGGAGAAATGACAGAGAAAGATGATTTTCCTTATCTTGCTTCAGAAAGTGGCTGACCAGTTGGCAGTTCTGAAGTTGGGAGAACTACAAGAGATGAAGTAAATGAAAGGAACAACAATAAAAAGATTACTTCCATCTTTTCTTGCTTTTCACCAGCAGAGAACAGTGTGTCAAAATATGAATTCTTAAGGGGGTGCCATAGGAATACAGGCAGTTCTCCCTTTGTACAAATTCACATTAAACAAATTTGACTTCATCTCAATGATTCTGGAAGAAATCTGTATTCTAAAAAAATACAAAAATTTCTAACACAAAGCAAACATTTTATGATAAGATGCTGTATGAGATGGGCAGTATAAATGGTGGTGGGAAGCTGAGAAGGATCTCTAAGTTAGTTTCCACATGTTTGCAGAGATTGAATCATACTTGCTTTCCCTGTGTTCAGTAGCGGTTTTTATATTTTCATCATGGCTGATGTTAAAGGTGTTCTTAAGTGGAAAACTGAACCATCTCATAAGTGTAAGCCATAAGTGTAAACCAGTGAACTTGGAAATGAAAATAGTTAGAAAGTATGGAGGACTAAATTCATCACTGACACCACATGAACTTAGTCTGTGGCATCAACTGTGAACACCATAGTGAAAGATGTTGCCCAGGTAAAAGTGGACACAAAGGGCAATATTTATATGAAGTCAACTTATTTGTGGAGGCAAAGAGTATCTGCTATTATAGAGATGAAGAAACTACTAACTATGTGGAAAGAAGAACAGACTCTGGAGAAGATTCCTTTAAGTTTGATGACAATTTAAACTGAAACTCAAAGGCTCTTTGAAGGTTTAAAGGGAAGGTACCCCAAAGGAACACAGGTATTTACAGCAAGCAAGAGTTGGTTTGCATGATTTAAATATCATTCAGGATTTCACAATGTACACATGCCAAAAAATGCTGCTAGTACAGTTAATGAAGCAGCAAATAATTTCCCAGAGTTCCTGGAAAAATAATAGATGAAAGTCTCTACTTGCTGGAGCAAATATTTAATGTAGACAAAATGGCCTATTTTATTTAAAAAAAAAAACACCATCTCAAACTTAGGTCACCTAGAGGAAAAAAAAATATCTAAGGCCATAAGGCTTCTAAGAATTGTTTCTCTTCTGGGTGAAGAGATTGCATTTAGGAATTGCAAATTAAAACTTGATCTTATGTACCACTCAAAATCCGAGAGCATTGAAAGAAATCATTGAGAAAACACTATCTGTGCTATGTTTCAGTAATATAAAGCCTGGATAACCATTATCATCTTTGATCAATTGTTCATAGGCTGATTTATTACAATCAATATTCTACTTATTTTTGATAATGCTTCAGGACAACCTGCCAACCTGGATGATTTTAATGAAATGTAAAAATGGTCCTCCTTCTCCCAAACACTACCTCATTATTGCAAGCTATGAATGAGTGAGTGATTATGAATTTCCTAGTGTATTATTTACACACTACATTTGACCAGGAAAGTTCAGTTTTAGAAGCAGGCAAGGATTTGAGAGGTTTCTTTTTTTTAAGGTTTTTGTGTGTGTGTGTGTGTGTGTGTGTGTGTGTGTGTGTGTGTGTGTGTGTGTGTGAATTGGGGTTAAGTGACTTTCCCAGAATCACAGCCAGTGAGTGTTATGTGTCTGGGGCCTTCATTTTTGTGTGTGTGTGTGTGTGTGTGAATTGGGGTTAAGTGACTTTCCCAGAATCACAGCCAGTGAGTGTTATGTGTCTGGGGCTGGATTTGAACTCATGTCCTCTTGATTCCAGAGCCAGTGCTCTATCTACTGCACAACCTATCTGCCCTGAGAGATTTTGTGAAGTCCTATAATATTTGCTATCCAATCTGGAATATTGCTAAGGCATGGGAAGATATAACAGAAACATCTATGAAGAGATTTGGGGGGGAAAGTGTGCCTGCATTTCATCCTTGATTTTCATGGAATTTCAAAACATAAGACATTTGAAGAAGTAAATAACGAGATTGTAAAATAAGCAGAAGAATTTGAGCTAGAAATTTATGGTGTTGTCATGGAGGAGTTGAATCTCATGGAGAAGAGCTGTTGAATGAGGATCTGATTGAACTACTGACTGCAAAGATTACAAAAGAGGAAAGGGAAACTTAAGAACCCAAGGTAAAAAAAAAAGTTCAAAATGAAACAGTTGGCAGAAGCATTTTATCATTTGAGTGAATTTTTTCCTGTATTGAAAAGATAAATCCAAATACTTTAAGATTTTAAAAATTCAAAGACAAGTTGGAGGTAATATTGCTTGCATCATCAGATATATGAGGGATAAAAGAGAGTCACTGTCCAAACAGCTCTTGACAGCTTCATCAAAAATAGTTGCACAGCCAAACACCAATGATAAAGTTTAGGTGAAGTGGGTAGGGAAGGGGCAATATACTGTACACATATGCTAACTTTACTATACAGTACTGTGCATACTTCATAATTAACTTTACCTTTATTTCACAATTATGTTTATCATGTACAATATTTAATATGTCTGAATTCAGTGCATTTTGTGACTAGCATAAAAATATTATTTTGTGTATGCTTATGTGATATAGACTAAGTTGTGTAGGGGCAAATTCTCATTATGAAAAATCATTTTATATCCCTTGGTCTCCACAACAATCCTGTTATGTAAAGAGAGAATTGTCATTCATTTTTATGGGTGTAAATGACTCTAGCATTTTACATACAGCCTTAGCAATAACAGTCACATTTTCAGGAGGGTTTGTTAATATTTTCTTCTGTAATATTATGATTGACATGTTTGCTATTAGAGGCTCAGTATCATATACTTGGTGTTACAGGAACTATATATCTTCCTATATTCCCAGAGTTAGAGCCTATGAATGAAAAGAGTGGCACTATCCCAATATGGCAGGAATTCTTAACTATTTTTATGCCATGTACCCCTTTTTGGTAGACTGGTGAATCCTCTGAACCTCTTAGAATTATTTTTTAAATGTCTAAATTAAAATACATAAGATTAAAAAGGAAAAAGATACTGATATACAGTTATCAATCAGTCCATCTATCTATCCACCAAAATTTTTAAAACTCCCAGGCAAAATATTTAGAACCCCTTACCTAGAAGATAGTTTTGTATGAGTCAAAGATGAAGAACATATTCAAATTCTTCTATGATGATATAACTGCTTTCAGGGCTTCACAAGCTTGACAAAAGTCTATCTTGGTGAGGGAAAGGAGAATGAGATAAAAGGAGAATAAATAAAAAAAGAAAGAAAAACAGCTAAGCTTGCTTTTCTGGGGAAGTATGCCAATGTAGCAGAAGATGAAGTTGTTAGAAACTTTATGAAAACCAGCCAAAAGAAATGGAAAAGAGAAAAGGTGCCATTAATTCCACTGGGTAATACTTTTTTTTAAAAGAACCCACATTTTTACTGTCATATTATTTGCAAGTTATATTTAAAGATAGCATGTCTGTGCATATTTATGTACTGTGAAAGTTACTCCTCTTTCAGTAGTCAGAAATGACTGCTCATCTGTCACTCAAATGGGGATACACCAAGGCTCTTTTCTGGCTCCGAAAAGCCTTACCAGAAACTAGAAAGCTGATTTTTTTTCAAGGACACTCTGTCACAGAGTGCCAAAGTGTAAAGTAGGTAATGTCCTTAAAGAACTATGCTGAAGTTTGCTCTGTTAGACCAGGAGGAACCAAACTAGTAGAGAACAAATAAGTTTCACATACAACTACATTTACCTACTTATCCATTCCAGGTAAAATTATATTTACTTTCTAAGCACATCTGAAGCTTTTTTTTATTATTATGTTTGCAAAAGTTTAGAAACAGTTTTGGTCAGAAAAAAAGTGCAGATTTAGCATCTAAGTTATTTTTAATCCTCAGATTCTGAAGAAACTGGAGATGTGCTATGTCTTATCACTACTTTACAAAATCCTACCTCCTTACTAAATATGTTCTATTTTATTGCTCCTACACTTAAAAACTTTAGCTCTTTCATACTCCTAAAGAAGCCATATTTCTGACATATTTTGACAGTTCATATGGCCTTCTGACAGTTTCTGCTTTGCTCAGACTTAAGTCTTAGACATTGCCTTTTTTTCCCCATCCCACATACACATATTCACATGGTTTATTGTTTTTAAAGTCATTGGATACAACTTTGATTTTTACTCTTCCTGAAGCTTCAGTCATATAAACAGTTTTGAGCACAAATGTTACGTATTGTTTTGCTGTTATGCTGAAATTAAGTTTTGAAGGATTTCTAGAATGGAACAATTGAAAGGGGAAAAAAATAAATCCTACACACTTGAAAGGAAGTTCCTGAAGCACAGGGCAAGCTTCTTTTCAGGTGTACTTTTGCCTTGGAAAGTTTTGCTGAAGAAATGAATTAAATAAGATTGTAAATTGTGTTGTTATTGTATCACACTTTTTGGTATGTATTTTATATTTTGGTCTGTATTTGAGAGTTGATCAATGTAAAGAATGTTCTCTGGGGTAAATTACTCCACCAAAAGCAGATTGACCTCATTTATGTAGCTTACAATTTAGTAAGAACTCACATTTAAAGAGTACATTAAAATTTTTAAAAACTTTTACATATGTTACTTTTCTTTTCTTACAACAAACCTTTGATTTTGGTACCATAATTATTGACCTTTTACACATGAGGAAATTGAGTTTTATAATGTTTAAGAGACTTGACCTTTGTCAAAAAGAGTGTTGGGGTTCATCCTTAATTTCATTTTTTAAATTTATTTTTATTACATTTTAAGTTCCAAACTGTCCACCTTCCTCCCTTCCCACCCATTACTATAGAAGGCCACCATTTGGCATACACACATAATCATATATACATGGATATAAAAATATACACATATGTAAAACCATACTATACATACTTCTATTCATCAATTTTTTCTCTGGATGTGGAAAACATTTTCCTTCATAGGTGTTTTGTGGTTGATTTGAGTATTTATAATATTGAGAATAACTTACTAATTCACTGTTATTCTTCGAAAAATACTAATGTTACTGTATACAATGGTCTCTTGGTTCTATTAATTTCACTCTTCATTACTTCATGCAAGCCTTTTCATGTTTTCTCTTGAATCAACCAACTCATCACTTCTTATAGAACATCATCCTTCATTTTCAAAGAGGACCAATGATATCACCATCTTGTGGTCAGGCTACATTGTGTTTAGCTGTAGATGGTAAGTCCAACTTGGGTTTGGAGGGCTCTACACAGGTCAGGCACAAGTAATCCATCAGAACCTTTCAAATGGAGATATCTCTGAATTTGCATAGCTCACATTTCCCTTATGCTACTGTGATTCTTCTTTGCTTCTGGAGTACAACACTTTCTTTATGTGAGCATGTCATGCTGGGAAATCCTGTGCCAGTGTTTCCCATGTCTCACAATCAGAACTAAAGTTGTTCAGAGAGACAATGAAAGTGTCCTTATACTACTTCTTCTGGTCACTGTGTTAATACTTACATTGTGTGATATCTCCATAAAATAGTCTTTTAGGTAAGTGGGTGTTCAACATTAGAGCTACATAACCACCCCTTTGGAATTCTGCTCCCCTCAGTTGAGTTTGAATGCTTGAAGTTCAGCTCAAGAGAAGAACTCAATGTCCAATACATTATCTTGCCAGGTAATCTTCAAAATCTTCCTAAGACCATTTAAATGGAAGTAACTCAATTTTCTGGCGTGATGCTGATAGACTATTCAGGTTTCAGAGACGTACAATAGTGAAATCAGTACAATGGCTCTCTAGATCTTCAGTTTGATATGCAGCCTAATATGTCTTCCCCCACACATTTTTTTTTTTTCCAGAGCCTCCCAAAAGCTGAGCCAGCTCTGGAAATACATGCATCAACCTCATCCTCTTTGTGAACATGCCTGGAAAGTACCTATGGAGTGAAGCAAGGCTGTGTGCTTGCTTGCATGCTTTTTAGTATGATGTTTTCAATGATGTTGTCAGACACCTTCATTGAGGATGACAATGTAATCAAAGTCAGCTGCTGCACTGATGGTGAACTAGTTCACTTCAAAAAAGGCTACAAGCCAAGACCAAAATAGAGGGAGAGTTGGTGCATGGCTTTTTGTTTGCTGATTATTTTGTACTCAGTGCAGCCTCTGAGGCTGAAATGCAACAAAACATGGATTGATTCTCTGCTACTCATGCTAATTTTGGCCTGACAATTTGTCAATCCAAGTTTTCACTATGTATCAAGTTCTATGATAACTTCTGAGGAAATGAAAATAAAAGACCAGACGAGTCCAAAAAGAACATAGAATCTAATGGGAAAAATAACAAGTTATTAAAGATAAAAACTGCAATAAGAGTTTTGTGAAATCCTATATAAGGGCATAGTTGCCAAGTAAGTGTGTTTTGCTTTGGGAAGTCACAGGGTGGTTTTTATTTTTGTTTATTTGTTTTGTCGATTGGAACAGTCAATTGTTTAATCTTTCCCCCAAAAAAAGTAGTATTTATTTGATTACTTTTTTCAGATAAAAGATGGAAAATAGGCATCAGAGATATATTACTGGTGGCAGGACAGGTGTCATGGAGATGACCAGGATGTCCAGTCAAATAAGGATACACAGTGCAAATCTCGGCTTATACAATAACTAGTTCTGAGACACAAGACAAAGTAAAATGGGACAGGGTTGTGGTGAGAAACAAATGAATTAATGTTTATTTAATGCATTACAGACCTAAAAGTAAAATATAGGCATGATTTTAATTGCTGTTGCTATTGTTGATGCTGCTGTTACACAAACAGTTGCTTAAGTATTATTTACATATCTAAGCTGAAGATCTCTATGGGCATATGGAAGAAGGATGTTCATCACTGGGAATTCCTTACTGTATTCTGGTGAAACACTGTTATAGTGTAAGCCTAAGATTTCTACTCTGCTCTTGCATTCCAAACTTACAGATTCTCTGAGATTCCCTAGAGAATGGAAGGATACATTGTAACTTAGATTTGTTCTGCTGACCAATAAACTGGTCAAAGATGTCTTTTACATAAAACATCATTTCCTGATCAATTAGTTGGTTCTAAGAAAAGTCCAGAAGATGTGACAACTTGCAATGTCTAGATTACAGTTGACTATCTTTCAGGTACAGAATTGCAGAACTATTAGGGATTATTTATCGCTGTATTAACACCAGTGTATATCACATAATCATATAGCTTATAAGACATGCAGACTACCAAAGTCGATGTTAACTAAACAGCACAGATGATAAGAAATATATTTCAGATCTTTGCTTTCCCTGAGTAACGGAGGAAAAGAAAACAGCTGGTGAAATTATTAGAAAGAGATCAAAATTCAGAGAGGAAAACAAAGAAAAGAACAAAGTATCGTATTGAAGTTGAAATCTGGGTTGGCAATCAACTAAAGAGAGAGTGCTCAATGACCATTTAAAGAGACATCATCTTTTTACCTACTAGAGAGAACTTCAGATGATTATTCCATTTCAGTAGACACATGGGTCTGATTAATATAGAATTAATTGAACTCAGGTTGCAAACTCTGGATGCCAGGTTAATGGAAGCCAAAAGTAGGATGCTCTTTAAAAGTGGACAAAGGAACAGAATTGGTCACTCTCCACCTGTGTGAAACTATTTGAGTATGTGCATCCTCCTCCTAGACAATGACCCTGTAGTGTGGCCAGTGTCTCTATATGTCAACAATTTTCATTACTTCTCTCAAAATGCTAAAAAATATCATCAGATATTATTGCTTATGGTTTCAAGAGAATTACCTGGTTTGCCACTTGTACACCGACAAGTCTTTTTCTTTTCTGTTTTTTTTTTTTCCCCAAGTCTTTTTCAATATCTATTTTGCAAATGTTGAACTTGTCCCTCTGGGTTAATAGGGATCATATCATACTTCTCTTCTATCTCATTTGGTGCCTAGAATGGTAATAGGCACATAGGTTCTCAATATGTATGCTTTTTTTGAGGGATTGAAGGAAAGATAAGAAGCTCCTTAACCCTCCAAGTTTGAGAAGGCTAGCAGTGTGGTTCTGAAGAGAACTATTCAGACTAATTCATCCTTAAATACTTAGAAAATATTTTATTGTATTGGTGGAGGTGATTTTGTTTACCTTGATACAGACTGCAGAGCCCTTCCTAGCATAGAATTGCATAAAATTAGAGTTTGAGGGTTCATTAGAAAACATCTCTTCTCCCACTGTGATCATACAGAGAAGAAAATAAATGGCTTGCCTCAGGGCACAGAGATACTTGTGGGCAAAGTCAATTATAGGGAGTAAGTCTTTTTGCTCCCAGTTCAGCAGGATATGGAACATGATTATTTCTAGAATAGACAAAGCAAAAGAGTGAATTCTGAATAACTGAAATGTTTTCCTCTAGACCAGTCACATAATTGAATATATATCAGCACTCTAATAGATGCATGATAAAATCTATATGCATATTCTTTGCAACACTGCATTTCCAACCCTGGTATAGCCATCCATCTTTTAAAATTCATTCATGTCTGCCAACAAAACTTTCACTGGGCTTCCCCTCAACAGCCTGGAGGCCTCTTTCACTCTCTTGACATTTTATGATACCAAGTGAGTATGTTGACTGTCCATTTTCTGTCTCTCATTCTCACTAAGTACCATGATAATGGCCCACTTTTTCCAATCATATTTCTCTGATGACATCCTTCATACTACTTCTTTTGCATTTTTCCTTGTCTGTAATGTGTGGCAGCCTCATTATTTCCACTATACCCCTCTTGTTTGGCATTTGCATGATCATTAATTTCATTCCTTCAGACATGGTAGCATTCATGCCTTCAGCTATATGGAATCACCAGAAGAATATTATGTTCACATAATGAAGTGTGTTTAGAAAGAACCATTGGATAATTAAGAATGGAGGGAAAATAAAATAAATATTTGTTACAACTGCCTCAATTCTTCACTATTTGATTTTACTTGTAAATAGGTTGCCTTTATCTTTAATATAATTTTTTCTTGCAAATTAACTGCATTTGGGAGCTACTTTCTCACACCATGTGGCTATTTATATTTGTCAGAAATTAGGAACAAACCAACAGTTAGATTTTCTTGAGTAAATGGTTGCTCATGGAACTTATTCTATGACTTCTTTGTCTTTAGCTCTAGATACAAAGTTAAATAAACTATCAACCCTAGGAAACCCATTCAAGATGTTGTCATTTAAGAATATAGAATGGGGCAGAAAAAAATCTATCCAGGTGTTTCATTTTATTTATCCCTTGTTGAATTGAATTTGACATAATTCATTCATGTAATTTGGTTGATTGATGAAAACAAATCATCAAATACTGGTTCTGCTGTTATATTTAAAACCCAAATTAATGATAAGGCCCAACATTTAAAGGAGAAAGCAGCATCTATCTTCAGCGGAAACAAGATACTAGCAATGTTCTGTTTCAAAGAACCAAAGTTATCTGTTCCTCCAACTCTGTAACCCTACAGTACAATATGGAAGCCATAGAATATATTTGTCCATAATTAACTTTATATGTACAGATTCTGAATTCATTCAAGAAGAATTTATTACGTATCTACTCTGTGCTAAGGACAATTGGAGATATACAAAAATGAGAATAACCCTTGCCCTCAATCATCTTTTATTCAACTGCACAGAAGCAACATATGTACTGATAGATAAAAATGAAACTTATTGAAAGCAAATATCACATAATTTGTGGAGAGAATCAAGAATGCCTTGGTGGGGGGGGTGAGATTAGAAGAGGTATGTAGGGATGACACTTTAGCAGAATCTTGAATGGAATCTTGAATTCTTGGAGGCAGAGGTGGGTAGAGAATATATCATTTACATGTGGCATATACTGTACAAAGATACAAAGTTTGGAGATGAACAGTTTTGTATGAGGAATATTTAGCAGACGTCTTTGGATGGACTGTTCAGCGAGGATGAGCAATGTGAACTAAATCCAGAGAATCCACAGTAATTGCGGGAAAGGAATTAAATGCCAATTACAGGAAATTGATTTTATCTTAGAGAAAATAGGGAGCAACTTGAAGTATTTTGGAGATGAAGGGGTGATTCAGTTACAACTATGCTTTACAGGTGTTAATTTTGCTGCTATGTAAAGGATTACTTGACAGTTTTATTGGTAACAACAACAACAATTAAAGGACTCTGCAATATTACAGGGGAGAAATGATGAATGCTTAAACTAAGGTCATGGTCTCATGATTACATATGCAACAATATACTAAAGACCCCAAAATAGTAGAACCTCTGTGTGAGTTCCTCCTTCTTATAATGGTTGTGATAGATTTTTGCTATAGTCTTATATGATTTCTTATTTCCCATGACGTACATTTGCCAGATGGCTCTCTAATTTTAGTGTCATATGTAGTACTTTAACAGACTATTTAGAGATTGAACCCACAGTTTTTTTATGTATATATATATATGTATATATATATATATATCTATAGATATATAGATATCTATATCTATATCTATATATATATATATATATATATTATCATGGAGTATTAGCCAACTAAACCTACCTGCCATTATCCAACTTAAATTTTTGTACATAACAAAAATATGTGTCTTCTTTAACATAGATTATTGTTAAACAATCAATCAATAAACATGCATTAAATACTTATTGTTTCTTAGTCCTGGCACTGTGCTAAGAAATGAAGATATATGAAGGGCAAAAGCAGATCCTGTGTTCAAAGGATTCAAAATGGGAAGGAAAGCATGCAAACAACTAGGTACAAATGAGTTAGATATGGGGTAAATTATCTTAGGTAGAGATAATTGATAATATCTCTATTCTGTGAAATTTCGGTCATTTTGTATCCTTAAGGATACAAAAATTAACTTGTACATTCTGTTAGAGGCCATCAAATAGAAGTATGAAATTCATTCTTCCATTTTAAAATGTTAATAGATTTTAATAAAAATGTGTGCAACTCAGCTGAATCTAAAGACATATCGTACATCTGTTTCTTTATGTCATCATTGGAATGGATGAATGATAAAGGAATAGTTGATTTATTTTCCTTAATAGATAGTTTTTGAGATATTCTTGTCAAAAACTTCATCCCATGCTGGCCATCCTTCTGGTTATGTATCCCTTAACATTTAGCTTGGTTAGTCTTTAGATGGTAGACACATGGTCCACTGTGTGGCTTGTTGTCAAAGCTTTTCTATATTAATGAGAACAACCAGAAATTTTATCCCATGGACAGAGCCTTTGCAAATGCAAGGTTCTTTCCATACCATGATAAGAAACAGGGCTAGGGCTTTCATTTTAAAAATATAGTAATAAAAAAGGAAAAAAAAAACATGATACAAATGATGAATGATATTTATTTCTTGTTTGAGGAAAAACCTTGGGTCTTGACTATAAAAAGTCATTAATAATAAAAAAGAAAATATGAATTAAGCTAATTTCATGATATACAAAAGTTAGGAAATGAAAAACTTAGGAAAATCAAATGTCCTTCTGGAAATACTAATTCATTTTCAATCATCAACAGCCATTAGTAGCAAGACAAACTTCTTACTCAAAGGAAATGAGCTATTGTCTTGGACAATAGTATCATAAAATCATAGGTCCAAAATTGAAAAGGGATTCACTCTCTCATTTTCCAGGAAACTATGGAGCAGAGAAGCTAAATGAATTGATGATGGTTACATAGCTAGTAAATGTCTGAGATAGAAATTGAACCTTGTTGTTCATAACTCCAACTCCAACACTTTATCACTAACAGCATACTATTTTTAAAGTACTAATGGGATCTAAATCAGGAAATAGGATAATTCATATGCTCATTTGGAAACAGTTACCAAACAATATTAAGTGTTTATGATGTGCCCAGGAACTGTACTAAGCATTGTAACAAAGAAAGACAATAACAAAAATGTTCCTGACCTGAAGGAGAGTACATTCCAATGGAGGAGACATTTTAATAACTACAAGATATATGTAGAGTTGATGCAATGGAATCTTAAAGGAGAAGGCACTAGAGTCTAGGAGGAGGACCCAGAGAGGTTTCTTTCAGGGGGTAGGATTCTATCTGACTCTTGAAAGAAGACATGAAAACAAAGAATAGTTGAGAAACAGCTAGAACTCTTCAGGTACAGTAACAAATAAAAAAGGGGAGAGATAAGAGGTAGAGTGCATTGTGTGAGGAAATGTAAGCAAGCCAGTATAAATGGATCCAAAAATTCATAGAGGAAAGAGAATAAGGAGAGAAAAGCAGAAATTTGGGGCTGCTAGGTGGTGGAGTAGACAGAGCACTGGCCCTAGAGTTAGGAGAAACTGAGTTCAAATCTGGCCTCAGATCAAGCAATTGACACTAGCTGTGTGACCCTGGGCAAGTCACTTACCCCAACTGCCTTAAAAAGAAAAGCAGGAATTTACCCAGTTATGAAGGCTTTAAATGTCAGAGATGTTGGTATTTGATCCTGGAGATAATACACTCAAAGCCACTGAGTAAGGAAAAAAGTGGTCATACTTACATTTTAGAAAAAAATCATATTCACTGCTGAGTGAAGAACTGATTTGAGTGGAAAGAGACTTGAATCAGGAAATGCATTTAGAAAGGTACTGGGATAGCCCAAGCAAGAGGTGAGATTTTGATGGTTTAAGTGCAAAGAAGTAGAAATACGCAGGAGATGTTTTATTTGTGTTCAAGCAACTAAAAATGAGAAAAATAGGACATTAACATATCACAAGAACCTCTGCAACCATATGCTTAGTTTTTACATAGAGTTTTTTTTCATATACTACTATTGAAAAACTCATCTTCCCCACTGAGTAAAATTTGGGAAAGAGAAATATAGGTGCTAGTAGCATAAGTAGCCATTCTGCTATTAAATCAGAAATATTTCTGCTATTCTAAGGAGAAAATGAGTAATAGAAATGTGATTGCAACTTCCAGTACCTCAAGAAACATTTGCATAATTTTTAAAGTAGCTCTTTATTTCATTTCTCTTTGATTATTTCATATGCCTAAAAAAGTAGCATTATTCTTAAGCCATTTCCTTTAAAGAACAAACATACTTTTTTCCGTTCATTATTTTATAATCTTCTTCCTTGTTGCTCCTCCTAGTCATTGAATTTTTATTTTGTTTTATGTGATGCATTCATGTTTGAACTATTTTTTTCAGTGTGTGTGTGTGTGTGTGTTCTTTTTAGGGAAATTAAGCCAGAGTTTAACAAGGGCCAGGCATCTTCTGAGTTGACTCTGAATGAATTGTTTGCTGTGATCAAATCTCTGGTATCTAACCAATTTATCTGACAGATGTTTATCATTGTATGTCACTGCACTAGCCACTTCCCTCTTTTCTCCATCTTGATCCCTTGGTGAGCCAGCTTAACTCTATACAGTCCTTCTCTCTTTAATTCCTTATCATATTGCTGATTTCATCCTGACAAGTCTCAGACTTCGATCATTCATCCCTTTAGCTATCTTCCTTCCTACACAAGTAATATACACATTCAGTTTGGTATAGAAATTTATCTTACCTCATAGGGAAGTAGGAGGGGATAAAAAAGGGGATGATAGAAAGGAAGGCAGATTGAGGGAGGTAGTGGTCAGAAAAAAAACTGGTGAGGAAGAATAGTATGAAAGGAGAGAGAGGAAAAAAATATGAACAGGGAAAAATAGGATGGATGGAAATACACAGTTTCTAATAATAATTGTGAATGTGAATGGGATAAACTATCTCACAAAATGGCAGCAGATAAGAAAAATGGTTTAAAAACCAAATTCCTACAATATGTTGTTTATAAGAAATTCATTTAAAAAATAGAAACACAGAGTAAAGGTAAAAGGCTGGAGCAAATCTATTATGCTTCAGCTGAAGTTAAAAAAAAGGAGGGGTAGCGATCATGATCTCAGTCAAAGCAAAAGTAAATCTCACTAAAGGAGACAAGGAAGGAAAATACGTCTTGCTAAAAAAAACCCACCATAGATAATTAAATAATAACAATACTAAACATTTATGCAGCAAATTGAAAAGCATTCAACTTTCTAAACAAGAAGGTAAATTAGTTACAGGAGGAAACAGACAGAAAAACTTTACCATTGGGGGACCTCAACCTTCCCCTTTCAGAATTAAACAAATCTTACCATAAAATAAATAAGAAATGAGTCAGGGAGGTCCATATAATTTTAGAAAAGTTAGATATGATAGGCCTCTGGAGCAAATTGAATGGGAATAGAAAGGAATATATATTTTCTCAGGGCGATATTACGCCTACACAAAAATTGACCATGTATTAGGGGAAAAAATACCTCACAACCCAATGCAGAAAGGAAGAAATATTAAATGCATCCTTTTCAGGTAATGATGCAATAAAATTATACTTAATGAAGAACCATGGAAAGGTAGATTAAAATTATTTGTAACTAAGTAATCCTATAGAATAAATAGGTCAAAGAACAAATCATAAAAAAGAAATAATTTCATTAAAGAGAATGACAATGATGAGACAACATATGGAAACTTATGGGATGCATCCAAAGGAGTATTTAGGCAAAAATATATTTCTAAATGTTCAAATAAATAAAATACAGAAAGAACAGATCAATGAACTGACATGTAACTTAAAAAGCTAGTAAAAGAAAAATTAAAAATTTTCAATAAAACACCAAATTATAAATCCTGAAAATCAAAGGAGAGAGTAATAAAAGTGGAAGTAAGAAAACCGTTTAATTAATAGATCAAACTAAGAACTGGTTTTATTAAAAATAATAAAATAAATATATATATTTCATTAATTTGGTTTAAAAAAGAAAGATATTCAAATTACCTGTACCAAAAATAAAAAGGGTGAATTTACCACCAATAAAAAAAATAAATTAAAGAATTAATTAAATGCTACTTTGTCCATTTGTATGCCAATAAATCTGACAATATAAGTGAAATGAATGAATATTTACAAAAATATAAATTTCCCAGACTACTAAAAAAGGAATTAGAATACTCAAATAACATGATCTTAGAAAAATAAATTGAACAGGCCATCAATAAATTTCATAAGGAAAAAAATTCCCAGAGCCACATGAATTTATAAGTGAATTCTACCAAACATTTTTTTAAAAAACCTATTAATTTATTACTATATAAACAATTTGGGGGAAAGAGTCATACTATATTCCTTTTATAACACAAATATGGTGCTATTACCTAAGTAAAACAGAGAAAGAGAATTATAGAACAATTTCCATAATGAATATTGACACAAAGATTTTAAATGAAATACTAGCAAGGAGATTACCGCAATATACAACATAAGGATCACACACTATGACTAGGTGGAATTAATACCAGGAATGCAGGGCTAATTTAATAGCAGGAAAACTATCAGCATAATTGACCATATTAATAATAAAAACTACAAAAATTATGTCATTATCTCAATAGATACAGAAAAAGCTTTTAGTGAAATACAGCACCCATTCCTATTATAAATACTAGAGAGCATAGGAATTAATGGAGCTTTCCTCAATATGATAAGTAGTTGTTATCTAAAACTATCAGCAAATATTATCTATAGTGGGAATAAACTAGAACAAGGCTTCTTAAACTGTTTCCACCTGTGACTCCATTTCACTAAAGAAATTTTTATGTAACCCTGAATATATAGGTATATAAAATAGGTATATAAATCAAACATTTACTGATAATAAATTATAAAGAAATTTTTAAAAATAGTTTTGTATGATATGATTTTACCATTTATCAAAATTGAAATAAAATTTGCATGCTAATGAGATGGATGTGCTTGTTTATTTTTATATAAAGAATTAAATCTTGGTGGAATATTTGATAGTGTAGAACATAGAGTAGCTTCAGCATTTTTCAGATCAATATTTTGATTTTACAATAGTCAATGCTGAGAATGCCACTTCTTATAAATGTATAGTCCAAAATGGCAGAAGTATGTTTAAGGACATTTCAGAAAGTTTTGGAAATTCTGTCCTAATCCCAAGGCAAAAGTTAATGATATTTTTTGGAAACTGAAGTTTAAAATTTGTGTCACTTGATAACTCATCAAATTCTTCTTGAACATTTAATGGCAGATGACTGATTTTTTTTTGTTAATTTCAATTGAGTATGGTTTATGAACTGAACCTAGCTTTTAAAAATCAAAATTTGAGGGGAAGCATTTCTGAAAGTGTGTCTCCAGGCACTTCAGATGATCAGTTATAACTCTTACAATTAAATCTTTGGAAAGTATATTTTCAATTATAAAATCATCTGCAGCTATAAATATTTCTAAAAAACATTTCCAACCTATTCTTCTATATGCTAACTTTTTTCATAAAACTTTCAATTTTATCTTTTAAAATAAATGTTACAATGTTTTCCTTGAATAGACATGTTTAAATCATTGATTTTCCCCCCCAAAATATCCAACAAATAACACAGTTTTGAAAGCCATGGGTGATTATGAAGAAAATTTAACAAAATTGGATTTCTAATCAGTCAAAAATATAACTTCATCTTTTAATTTCAATAATCTGTTTAACTTTGCCCTCTTGAGAGCCATCTTACCTCTGCATGTAGAAATAAACTTTTGTAATTGGAATCTATATTTTTCCAAAGGTTTGAAAACAAACAATTATTAAGGATATAACTTTTAATGAAGCTAATGATTTTGATAGTATTGTGAAGCACAACATTGAACTTTGGTGATTTTTTAGGAGGGAGCTATGAGTGCTTCTGATGAACATTGGCATTGAGTGGCATGATGGCATATGCAATGCAAAGTGTGCACATTTCGTTTTCAGAACCAAGGCTACAGTGAAGATATGCGATGCAACATGGGCAAATGCTTCCAGAAACACCCTGGATTCATAATGCATGTGACTTTGAGTTACTTTTTTGTTGTTCTGCATTCAGAAACCTTTTACTGTTGCCAATTTTTTCATGAACCCTACAGCTCCTTATGGAGTTGACCCACAGTCTAAGAAGTGCTGAGCTAGAAGTCGGTAATATCAGGGTGAAACATGGATGATCATTATCACCTCTATTATTCAATATTATACTAGAAATGTTAGCTTAAGAGAAGAAAATAAATTAAAGGAATTAGAACAGTCAATGAGGTAATAAAACTATCACTACTTGTAGATGGTGTGCTTAGAGTATCCTTGAGAATAAATTAAGAAACTACTTGAAATAATAAACAACTTTAGCAAATTTGCAGTGTATAAAATCCACCCACATAAGTCATCAGCATTTCTATATATTAACAACAAGGCCCAGCAGCAAGAAACAGCAAGAAATTCTATTTAAAATATCTGCAGACAATATAAAATCCTTGGACCTGCCAATACAAACCCAGGAACTATATGAATACAATTACAAAATACTTTTCACACAAATAAAGTCACGTCTAAACACTTGGGAAAATATTAATTGTTTATGGGTAGATGAGCTAATATAATAAAAATTGCCATTCTACCTAAATTAATTTAATAATTTAGCGCCATACCAATCAACTGTCAAAAATACTTTCTAGAGCTAGAGAAAATGATAACAAAATTCATCTGGAAGAAAAAAAGGTCCAGAATATCAAGGGAATTAAGGAAAAGAAATGTAAAGAAAGGTGGCCTATCTATATCAGATCTAAAACTATATTATAAAGAAAAAAAATCATCAAAATTATCCAGTAGTGGGTAAGAAATAAAGTGGCAGATCAGTGATTAGATACACCAGCTACAATAGTAAGTGACCTTAGTAATCTAGTAATCTAGAATTGTATAAACATGAGGATCTCAGCTTCTTGGATAAGAGCTTGCTATTTGACAAAACAAACAAACAAGCAAACAGACAAACAAGCAAGCAAACAAACAAACAAACAAAACCTTCAAGAGAACCAGAAAAAAAGTATAGCAGAAGATGGTATTGATTACCATCTTACACCTTATATGGAAATGAGGTCAAAATGGGCACATGATTTAGTTATAAAGGATGATAACCATAAGCAAATAAGAAGGAAAGAAATAGTTTACATGCCAGATCTTTGGAAAAGGGAAAAAAATTACAACCAAACAAGACTTTAGAGATCAAATAACATTTTTTCATTATGTCTCAGAGGAAATAATTACTGTTCTCTTTTTCCAAGATTCATTTTTGGAGCCTTGTCATTATCTTCATCCTCTGCTTTCTCCTTTAGGGCCTTGGTTTATTCAATTAGTAATAATAGCTAGCATTAATGTAGAGCTTTATGTTTTATAAAATGCTTTACACATTTTAAATATCTCATTTTATCTGCACTACAACATTAAGAGGTAGGTTCTATTAATTATTCCCATTTTATAATTGAAGAAACTGAGACAGACAATAATTAGGTGACTTGCCCAATGACATGTAACTACTAAGTATGTGAGATAAAATTTTAACTTAGATCATCCTGACTCTAGTTTCAGATTCTATCCTTTGCCACTTTATTGTTTCTTTTTAGGCTGTATACAAACACATTATGGTTTCCTTCATTTTTTTTTCCTTCAGGAAAAATACTTTCTCATATCATACACCTCTTGCAAACTAACATTATAGCGTTCTTCTTAATTAATAATCAAATATCTTGCAAGACAATGCTCTACCCATCCATTTACTTTTCACATAATCGCAAACCTCTAGAATATCAATCTTGTCATCAACATTATGGGAGTCAGTCTGGCATAGTGGTTAGTGTTCTGGCCTTGATTCAAGAGGAGGTTTATTTTTTTTTCACCTGGGTATTCTCCAAATATAATAAAAATTACAAGTTCAATCCAATCATGATCTAATGCCAATGCACAAAAATAAGTTTTTTTTTCAAAAGTAAACAGTAAGCCACTAGTTATTAAATCCACTTCTCCTCTTCTTAGTGCTAATATGTCTTTACCTTATCTAGTATGCATGCTATTGAGGTAAGACTAAGAAATAGAAAACTTACTGTGCCTGGATTTTGAAGGTAGATTCACGTACCTTTTTGGGAAAGAAAAGTTTGAAAATGCAAAATTTGCTTTATGTATTTGAGTTTTACTTTCTGATTTTATAAAATGGAATGTAGGAATATTTGTTTTATATGCCTCACATGACTGCTGTAGATGAAAAGGTTTTATAAACATTAAACAGGAAAATCAAACAGTATGTCAATGGGATTTGCTATGTTTGATCATCTCTTCAATAAAACTCTCTCTCACTTTAATTTCCATAATACCAAACTCACTTGGTTTGTCTCCTACTTCTCACTAAGCACCATTAAAAATATCCTTTATTAGCAATTCTTTCGGCCCCTGCCTCCTAAGTTAGTTGTTCTCTAATGACTTTTAAAAAGAACTTCTTAACTCCCTATAGTCTTTCCCTTGGCTGTGTCATACTTTTAATTAGCTTTTACTAAGAACCGTTAGGAAGATGACTTCCAAATCAATATCACAAGTTATCTGGATTATTTATCTCCTTTTATTGGATTTCTATATCTGCATTTGAAACTGACTTGGACATCTCGATGTGGATCTCCTAATGGCATCTTAAATTCAACATGTTGAATTTGAAACACTGAAACTTTCATACTTTAACAACTTCCATTCAATAAATATTAATCATTAAGTAAAAATTACTATTTTTGCTCAAAGTTGAAGCTTTTACTGCTTATTTCCGTTTTTAGTCACATTTTTACCACTGTCAAGTATGCTGAAAAAATATTATTTTGGACCACTCATTTTATACTCCTTATCATAGCATAGGCAAATTCTGTAAGTTCTGTGTATGCAGTATTTAACACATGTACCCAATCCTCTTTACTTATACCTCCTCCACACTTACCTGGGGCCTCATTAACTCTTTTTAAAATCAAAAATACTTTATTGCTAAAAAGATTGCTATCCATAATCTACCCCTGCAGAGAGTCATAATAGTTTTGCTGGTGAAGGGTCTTTGATGTTGTTGCTTGGTCACTGACAAACGTGGTAATTGCTGAAGGTTGGGGTGATTGTGTCAATTCTTTTTTATAATAGATTTTTTCCAACTACAAGGAAAAACAGTTTTAATGTCAGGTTTTTTTTAAATTTTGAGTTCCAAATTTTTTCCTTCCCTGTCTTTATTCTCCCTTCCTTGAGGAAGTAATCAATTTCATAGAGGTTATACATGTTCAGTCATACAAAACATATTTCTATCTTAGTCATATTGTGAAAGAAAACACAGCCTAAAAAAAAATTGTAAACAAAAAAGCAACAACATGTTTTGATTTTCATTCAAACTCCAATATCTCAAGAAGGAACATTCTTAATGCCTGTTGAGCACACTGTGGACAACTTCCAAATGTAAGCTTTGCTTTGGAGGCTTTTCCCAGAATTCTAGCGGTAGAGGAATAATGACCCAAAGTATCCTAGAAAAGTTCTCATAAAATAGTATAGAGGTAAATGCTTAACAACTGCATCTCTGGAAGGAAAAATGGAAATGTGCCACACTTTTAAGTTTAATCTTTATTATTAAAATCTTCCTCACATTCTTAAATTGAGACAATCAACAACAACAAACCAGCCTCTGATATGTAGTTATTCCCAGTTTATGTTGAATAAATACTGAGACTGAAAATTTAACAAACAGCTCTTTAGAGACAGAGTTGGCTCCAGTGCACTTCTGACATTACTTCATGTTTTGAAGATCACTTGATAGTCCCCATGAGTCAAAAACTGGGGATCCTTAGTGGGAAAGGCACTCCCTCAGCATTTTGAAATACAAGATTTTACAATTAAATAGATTATTTATAGGAAACTTTATTAACAAATTATTTTAAATTGGAATAAAAATGATCAGGTAGAGATTTTTCCCTTGATTCTCCTGGCTCTTTGGAGTTCTTGGTGTCTGTCAAATTAAATGTAATTTAATTTTTTGTATGATCAACAACATATCTCCAGATCCAAAGGACTCAAGAATGTGAAACTCAAATGTAAAAAGTCCATATTCAGTGAATTATGAATCATATGAAGCATTGTTTTAAATTTCATTAGTTCATATTTAGTGATTTTTTCAAAAAAAAATTTCCTACCTTAATGCTTCTTCAACCTGCATGACCTCATAATTCCATCTTCCTTTTTCCTCCTTGACCAAATAATTTTTGTTTTCATACTACTGGTCAACTCCCCTCCTAAAGCTGTTTGATATCCAGTCCAGGTAATTATGATCTAGGTGGCCAAGCTAAAAAAGGAGCAGCTGTAACTGGGATTAGCAGAACAGTCCTAAAAAGAATAGCAGTGAAAAAGAAATCAGGACAAAAATTGTATGCTTCACTGTGCTCAATCTCTCCTTGCTTCTCTATTTCTTTCTTCTATTTTTTACCATGACTTTCCCAACTAGTTTACCAAGGTTTCCAATCCATTAATGTGTGGAAAATGGCCAATAGTCATCCACAGGGTGGTTTAAACCATGTGAGTTCTAAAGACTTGAAAGCCAAATTCTAAATGATATTTTAAAAAGTGAGAAGGTAGTAACTGAAATTAATAACATTAGTCAGGTAATTTTTGGCCAATAAGAAATATATCTGAAACTCCCTTTTCATCTTTGTATGTAGGGGACTGACCTGGAATTGGTTTACTGTATGAAAGATCTAAATTTACAAAAAAGTTGATTTGTAAGTATCTGTATTAGTCAAAAACAGGCCCATACCATTTAAATAAAAGTAAGAGATAATCCTAACTATCATTTCAATGGAAATATTCAACCTTCTCCTCTATTTTTTAAACTAGGCCTGCAAATAACATGCAAACAAATTTTATAATCACATCCTCTTATTATATAATAATTAATGTATAAATAACCAAAATCAAGCAACAGATGAGAGAATTAAAAGGGAAATAGAAATCAAAAGTAGAAAATCAACAATAATAATGTTGACGATATTATCATTATTGTTTTTATAAAATCAAACTTCAAATATTTAAGATAACAGCTTATAAATATTATTTAACTAGAGGTTTAGAAGAATCATCATGGTAACTGATTTTTTAAATTTAATATTTTATTTTCTTCAATTAGATTAAAAAAAATTAAACTTTTTTTTTCAAATTTTGAGTTTCAAATTCTCTCCCTCCCTCCTCTCACCCACCCTCATTGAGAATGCAAGCAATTTGACATAGGTTATACATATGCAATTATGCAAAACACATTTCCATGCAAGTCATGCTGTGAAAGAGAACACAATAAAGAAAGTAAAGAAAAAGTATTTTTGATCTATATTCAAGGTCCACCAGTTCTTTCTCTGGAGATGGGCAGTACCTTTCATCATAACTACTTCAGACTTGTCTTAGAACATTGCATTGTGGAGAATAGCTAAGTTATTCACAGTAGATTATCATAAAATATTGTTATTATGTACAATGTTCTCCTGGTTTTGCTCATTTTACTTTGTCTCAGTTCATTTTAGTGTTTCCAGGTTTTTCTGAAAGCATCTTTATCACTATTTCTTGTAGTACAATAGTATTATTATAACACAATCATATACCATTACTTTTTCATCCATTCCCCAATTGCTGAACATTTCCTCAATTTCCAATTCTTTGCCACCACTAAAAGAGATGCTATAAATATTTTTGGTACATATTTTTGTTTTTAATCTCTCTGGGATACAGATCTATCAGATATTGCTAGGTGAAAGGGTATACATGGTTTTGTAGCCATTTGGGCATAGTTCCAAATTGCCCTTCTGAATGGTTGAATCAGCATGCAATTTCACTAACAGTGTATTAGGGCTTTAACTCTCTCACATTCTGTCAAACATTTGTCATTTTCCTTTTTTTTTTTTGCCATATTAGTCAATCTGATAGGTGTATGATAGTAGCTCAGAGTTGTTTTAATTTGTGTTTCTCTAATCAATGGTGATTTAGAGCATTTTTATGTGACTATAGGTAGCTTTGATTACTTTTTCTGAAAACTGTCTCTTCATATTATTTGAACAATTATCAGTTGAAGAATGACCACTATTCCTATAAATTTGACTCAGTTTCCTATATATCTGAGAAATGATGTCTTTATCAGAGAAACTTGTTGTAATTTTTTCACAGTAATGATTACTATGTACTTCCCTCCATCTTATTTTCCTGCTGTTTTCTCTCTCTCTCTCTCTCTCTCTCTCTGTCTCTTTCTCATTTCATCCTATCCATTCATAAAAAAGTTTTTTGGTTCTATTGCCCCCATCTGCCTTTCTTTCATCAGTCCCCCCTTATCCCCTCCCATTCCTAATTTTCTGTATGATAAGGTAGATTTCTACACCCAACTGAGTGTGTACGTTATTCTCTCTTTAAGCCAATTGTGATGAGAGTTAAAGTTCACATGTTTCCCCTCCTCTTGCTTCCCCTATCTTCCCATCCACTGTTAAGATCTCTGTCATGCATCTTTGATGTCAGATAATTTACCGCGTTATAACTCTCTTTTCCACCTTCTCCCAGTGCATTCCTCTTTCTCACACCTTAATTTTATTTTAAAATGATCATCTCATTATATTAAACTCACACCCATGTCCTTTGTGTATGTATACTCCTTCTAATTGACCTAATAAATTTTTTTTAATTACAAGCATACTTTTCCCATGTAGGAATGAACACAGTTTAGCCTCATTGAATCTCTCATGATTTATATTTCCTGTTTATCTTCTTATGCTTCTTTTGAGTCTTGTACTTGAAAGTCAAATTTTCTAATCAGCTCAGGTGTTTTCATCATGAATGCTTGGAATTCTTCAATTTCATTGAATGTTCATTTTTTTTTCTCTGAAAGATTACACTCAGTTTTGCTGGGCAGGTGATTCTTGCTTGTAATCCTAGCTCTTTTGCCTTTCAGAATATGATATTAAAAGACCTCAGATTCTTTCATGTAGAAAATGCTAAATGTTATGCTATCCTGACTGTGGCTTCATATTTGAATTTTTTCTTTTTGACTGCTTGCAATATTTTTTCCATGTCCTGTGGGTTCTGTAATTTGGCTATAATATTTCTTAAGTTTTCATTTTGGGATCACTTTTATGAGGTCATTGGTAGATTCTTTCCATTTCTAGTTTACCCTCTGTTTCTAGAATATCAGGGCTATTTTCCTTGAGGATTTCTTGAAATACGATGTAAAAGCTTTTCTTGATCATGGCTTTCAATTTAATTCTTTAATTATCTCACCTCAATCTATTTTCCAGGTCAGTTGTTTTTCAAATGAGATGTTTCATATTTTCTTCTATTTTTCATTTTTTAAAATTTTGTTTTGTTGTTTCTTGATGTCTCAAAAAGTCATTAGCTTCTATTTGCCCAATTCTAATTTTTAAAGAATAATTTTCCCCAGTGAGCTTTTGTACCTCCTTTTCCATTTGACCACTTTTGCTTTTCAAGTTGTTCTTCTCTTCTTTGGATTTTTCTACCTTTTTTACCATTTGGCCTATTCTTTTTTTAAAGGTGTTTTCTTCAGTATTTTTTTTTTTGTGATTCTTTTACCAAGCTGTTGAGTCTTTTTTTTTTTAATGACTGTGTTGCATGACTGTCATTTCTCTCCATTTTTTTCCCTCTACCTCTCTTACTTTATATTTAAAATCTTTTTTTGGACTTTTCCATGGCCTAGGGCCAATTATATTTTTTTCTTTGAGGCTCTGGATGCAGAATTTTTTACTTTGTTGTCATCTTCTGAGTTTGAGCTTTCATCTTCCTTGTCACCATAGTAACTTTCTATTGTTATAATCTTGTTCTGCTTTTTGCTTATTTTCCAGTTTTTTTCTTGACTTTTAACTGTGCTAAAGCGGGACTCTGCTTTCAGATTGGAGGGGACACCATCCTAAGTTTTAGGTTCTTTGTGCAGACTTTTCGTGTAATTCTCAGGAACTGTAATTTTTCAGATATTCCAAAGTGGTATAATCTAGAGGCAGGTGTTTCTAGTATTCCCCTGTACTATGTACTATTCTTTGAGAGATTACAAGCACTTTTTCCACCCTGGAACTATAACCAGGTTTTCATTCCCCTGTAGCTACAATCTCCAATGTGCTGGTTCTCTTCCTCACCCTGGGACTATTATTCATTTCCAAGTATGGCCTTATCATACCCCTGGTGCCAGGAAAGAGACTCCTGTAATTTCCTGATGACCACTTGTTCAAAATCCTTACCTTTTGTGGCTTGAGAGGTCCAGAAACTGCAACAGACAATACTGATTCAGTCACCCCCAA